>NC_089755.1:23355176-23495176 GCF_040412425.1 Macrobrachium rosenbergii
TATCTCTGGATGCATCTTGCCTGTTATTGTTGTATTGCCTCTCGTAATCAAATCTTCTTTAGTTAGACAAAGAAGTAATACATTTAATATCGTAGGTGATAGCACCGAGTTTATTTATCAGCTAGTCATAAGTTTACCTGCGACTCTGCACATTCCTGCATCAGTCTCTTGGCGCACTAACCCTACCCAAAAGATAATTCTTTGTGAAAGAATTCCCTTTGTAAAATCACATGTGAGTTTGTTTATCCTAGTGATTTGAACTTATATTTTGAAGTTGATCTTTGTTTTTGACAGGCGTTGCTCCCTAACTTGATAAGACTAAGAATATCTACATTGCATGTAAGTCCCCAGTCGCAGTCGCTCATTAACTCTTGTATCTCTTCTCCTGAAGATGGCAGTGAAGCCAACTGAACAACAGAGGCTAAATAAACCTTCCCTCAGGAAAAATGTCCATAGAGTGACAAGAATGAAATTTAAAAGACTTTTAATTCCCTTCCTTGTTTGTGAGCATTTTCACCACAAGTTGTTTTACATAGCTATTCTTTTTTAATTTCTTCCTTTTATTTACGATCCTGATCACGTCGGAACACGTCATTCTCTGGAGCGCAGTAGCCTCCAGTACTATATATTTTCTTAAAGTTCATATAAGCATTATTCCTATAATGTATATGTTTCTGGCACTACGCGACAATGCAGTGCTTTGCGGCATTCTGCGCATAGGTGAATGCCTGACGATCTGCATACTCAGCACGGGGTCCTCGAACGAAATGTCACCTTTGCATACAGCCGTGTCAGCAACACGTGAACGGAAGTTCTTACCAGCATTTGTCTCGAATGTTCTAGAAGCTTTATCTGGTTAGAACCGAATGCCCAACAATACTATGGGTGTGTCAGGAAGAAGGGATTTGTGTGTGCGATGAGAAGTGGCTTTTAGGGTAAGTACTTGGAACTGGGGAAATATGTGATACATTTCGTTTGGAAGCAGCACAGTGGAAGGACCAAGCTCGGGTCACCTGCTGAAAGGGCGAGTGTTAAGATAAAACAGTAAATTAACATTTTAGTGGCTTATCATTTTGCTATAATTTCTTTTAGCATTTCTCTCTCTGTGGTGTAATGGTGTTAATGTGAACTAAGTTGGTTTTAATTCTAATGGGAGATAATTTCTCTCTCTAGAGATATTTCATGGTCATGGATAGTCATGCATGCACATGCATGCATAGTCACGTATAGACACACCTACAAGTGATCATGACCACTATGGGATGCAGCCACTTAAGTGAACTGGCGACTTAAGACATAAGGTTAGAATGGAGACTGAATAGTTTTTGGGGGTTGAGATGGGAAGAATCCCACTTATAGTTCTTGTGACTGATAAAATGTTGGGAAGACATTCATCTACCTTTTTTTCTTTCCATTTTAGTAGTATGCTCATTTATCATTTTTAACCTGTCATATGTTAGATTTGCAGAATAAACTTTTTTGTCAACAGGGTTTAATTTCCACAAGCTAGATGTAGGGTTTAATATTCCTGAGAGAGAGAGAGAGAGAGAGAGAGAGAGAGAGAGAGAGAGAGAGAGAGAGAGAGAGAGAGAGGCCGCTCGATCGCGTCTACCAACCCTACAGGTAAGTTAACTGTACGATCATCTGTGTTACCTAAACAACAGATATAGGCGTCTACACCTATTTTCAGTTTATTGTCATCAAGGTAATAACTGTCTAACATCTCATCTCCTAAGGTGTCGCGTCATTTGTAACAGTGCTGACACCTTACTTTTCATTTTTCGTATTTCGTATTTGATGCAAGAACATTTTGGTCAATCCCATTTGAAGACAATTTTTTAAAGTTTTGCAGCAAACGCGAGTCATCTTTTCTTACATAAATATGATCTCTTGAACGAGGAAGGGCTTCCTTGTTCAGCAGCACATAATCATTTCTTTCCATGAAATCTATGAAACTCTGGTCGACGCTGCTCTCCACTATTTCTACGGCAATGACCCTTATTTTGATTTTCGAGAACGAGACAGTCCTCAGTACATCTTTCTCGCGTCCTTGGATATCGAGTGACAGAAAGTCGACTGTGGAAACGTTAAGTGCCAATAGTAAGGTTTCTAATGGAAAACACTGTGCTACGGAGTAAGTTTCCTCAGACAATAAAGCGAGCAGAGAAGTTTCTGGCACAACTTCGACATTCAGTTCGTGTGCGCTTCCGCGAGTATACCAGGGAATGCCCTCACTTTCCTTTCCTTCTCTTACCGTTCGAGTGACATGAACCACCTCCTTTGGAAAAATATCATGTGAAAGACATGCATTGATGAGCCACGATTTCCTTTGCTTGTTCTGCAAGTGAAAGAAGTTGGCCTCATCTGGTTCGATTAGCAGTCCAGTCCATCCGTGAGTCTGCTCCAGCCAGAGTGTGTTAGACAGGAACTCCCCATCCAAGGCGCCTGCCTCCACGAAGAATCCAGGAGGCTCATTAGTGAAAAGTGTTTCCAAAAAAGTATGTATAAAAATCCAAGTGTCTCCCTTTGAATGTTCGTGGTATCCCAAGTCTTGCGGTTTTGCTAAGTTGTACGGCAACAACGAAGGAGGAAGGATGAAATGTTCCTTCACAACAGCAATCAGTTGACGATCGTCACTGTGCAGGGGACCTCGGATTCGGTGTAGAAGTTCTGCCGTGACAAGTTCTCTCTGAACCAAAACCTACGAATAAAGGTAAGTTGACACACACAGAACCTTTTATCTTATACTGTGGAAAACTGATTAAGCGTGTTAATGCTTGGCTGCTTTATGGATGGTACAAAATTTAATGGTAAGTGAATCACCAGGAAGTAAGTACTGCATATTATTACCAGTATTATTGTGATTGCTATTTACAGTATAAGCGTGATCTCTGACCTTTGTGTAAGTGTATACAGCGCAACAACCACAAATAACTGCTACTGCTGGTATCCAATAGTTCTGCATTGGTTGTGTTACTTTCCTGTAAAAGATAAGACAGTTGTAGAATTTTACATCAAACCTGTTGTATACTTGCGTGAGATATAACAAATATAGTTTTTGATACCGGACCTGTTGTATATACGTGTGAGTAAGGTGAGTTTGTACATTACCTTGGTCTGAATAGTGAATAAATACTGCTGTTTACTTTGCAAGATAGGATAAGATAAGAGAGGATCGGGGTAGGCGAATGGAGTTGTAAATGCGATTAGAAAAATGGACAATGGGAAAGCTGGAATAACCAAGACACGCCATGTAAAGTATTACGGATGCTGTTGGTGTTGTTCTAGGTTATGGCGGCCTTATGCCAACATAATACAAGCTGATACAAGCAGCTCTTATATAAGCTGAGGAGTACTAAAAAGGCCTAATATGGATCTTTATACTTAGAACTCAGAGGTTGCTGACAATGAAATGTCACCAAGTTGTTTCAGGCACTGTCTTTCAACATTTCAAATGTAAAAATGTTATGCAATTAATACTCAAGAACTGTAGTAAACCAGGAATGAAATCAAATATAAATTTTAGTTATATTATCATTAGTAAACTGAATAAGTAAGTTTATCATTAATTAGAGGTGATTATGTAGTGGCAGACATACCTGAAGGCCATTTGGTCACACCATAAAATAGTGAGATAATTTTGTTTATTTCCATAGCTTCCTGAAAAGATGGCATAAAGATGACTGAGATTATACTTGAGACCCTAAGTTTACAAATATGGGAATTTAAAACTAGTCCCGTCACGCTATTTAACTACTAAAGTTTGTGTCAAGGTAGTGAGAATCTCCTTTGTTTACCTCATGTCAAAGCATGATTCATGAGATCATCAATTTCTTTGGTATAATTCCCCCTTTCATGAAATTTCTTTGTTGACGTTCGAGAGCTGCCATTGACTAATTCTCTATTATCTATAACTAGATGACCAACCTGGCACTTCCTGGGAAAACTCTGAAGAACTCGGGAAAATTTTCCTGCATCTCCTTTGAATTGTTTTGTCATGTAAAGAATGTGTATTGTCATTGAAAATGCTTTTCTTTCCGCAACAAACAGAAATTCATGTATACCAAAAGGTTAGTGTGTGAAGAAATTCACTCAGGGAAATGAATAATGGATGAATCGCTGTAGAGACCATTTAGGGGACCCTTTGACAAATTATATATACCCTCCATGAACAAAAGAATACCACGTCAGTGACTGTATCAATTCATATTTAAATGCGAAAATCACACAGGAACTGCCTTACCGTCATCAAAAACCTGTGCCAACGCTAGCTTTCTTCCCTACCCCCTCTCTCCCTCTACTTTTCAGTCAGATCAGAATTTAACAGAATGATTTCACAGTAATAATAATAATAATAATAATAATAATAATAATAATAATAATAATAATAATAATAATAATAATAAACAACCACAACCGATGAAAGACATGTCATCAGGTCTACGGGGGCAAGGTGTGGTTTTGGCATACGCACAACTTCAGTTAACCACGAACCGTTCAGTCACCTAATAATCATTCCATTTTCAAGACTGGTATTTGATTGTTATCGCATAAAACCTACATGGTAGGCTGTCAGCTTGACAAACAGTTTCAGAATATCCATAAGCTATTAAGATTCAGTGTCGATTGGCTGTATAAATATTAAATTATTATCACGATGGTAATTTTAGACACCACAAAAAGATCTGCAACTGTTTTTAGTTTCCTGTGAGTGTTAACGACCGTATTTCAGTTTCCTTTGGCGTTTCTGAGGGAAAGTGTAGGCCAAAGTTTGAATGTTCCAACATAGAAATTGTCGATATATGGTGATTTTTTAGTGGATTAGGTAGGCTACTTAGATATGATGATGGTACTTAAGGTACTCAAGGTACTTAAGAATTTATATTTTATTGGTAAGGTATAATTAAGATACTTTTGGCTTAAGATGAACGCTGAAAAAATGTGGTAATTTTGTCGCGAGTAATTCATTAATGAGGCGGTCGTTTTGTCACAAAAGCAATTAGTCTGATAATACGCATGCGCGGATGGTGACGGATTTGCTTCATCTCGGCAATGAGCTAGTTCTTGATTTCCAAAGTTGTGCCGGTAACTACGAAGTTTATGTTGTGGATTAATTACCTAGATATGATGATGGTAATACCACGGGGTCCTTAAGAATTTGTATTTTATTGGCAGGGTAGCCTATGATTAAGATGCGTTTGGCTTAAAATGAACGCTGAAAACGCGTGGTAATTTCGGCACAAGTAATTTTTTAATGCGGGGGTATATCTGTCACAGAAGCATTTGGTCTGTTACTACTTGTGGCGAGGAATGTAAGGTCTGATTGGTGTGGTGGTAGAAGTAATATTTTGAATTACGTTGCTTTATGATTGAATGAAAGTAATTCTAATACAGTCAAACACATCTGTTTAATTTTTTGGATGTACTAAACGGATTATAGGGTTTGCAGTGAGAGGAGTTTGATGAAATCATACATCTGACAGCACCTGAAAAAAAAAGATGTAGAGTCAGGAGAAAAATGACAATTAACCCAGAAAGCTAAAGGAAAGGGTGACGTAAAAACGAAAATTTCATTTGTTTTGTCTGTGTTTGCATGTCTGCCACGGGGTAAAGGTTTTATTTTGAGTTATAAACGTTTCGGGAGTGACATACATGCCGTGTGCAAAATTTTATCTGGGTCTGTCAAGTGGTTCGGATTTCTATAGTGGAAAAACAAATATATGAACATGCACTTTTATATATATGGATAATGATAAAATCTGGGTGATCTTGTTTGTCCTTCCCTGCGTGACAGTAGGGGAGATGTGACACAGCCACCTATCCCCTGCAAACGGGTTTGTCCGCCCTGGGTGGTGACGGGGTAAGTAGGGGAACAAGAGGGTAGGGGATACATCCATCCTCCTGAAAACCTGTTTTTCCACCACGGGTGGGGAAGAGGTAGGTAGGGGATTGGGAGAGTAGGGGAGACAGCAGCACCGTTCCAGCGCATGTAGCACACGCTTATAAGCTCGTTTTGGAATCATATCAAGCACTAATTTCATTTTTGAACGAATGCTAGTAAGGCGATGGTGAGATTTTATCAATTCAGTCATGCTTAAAATCATGCTAATAACGATTTTCTCAGTGATTTTATGTGACTGCCCAAGTCGGTTAGAATTACGCACAGTAAATTCTTACTTCTGCCGGGTGGCACCGATGAGAGTTGGCAGAGGCTCGAATGATGGAATGAGAGCTGAGGGTAACCATATATATGTAGCCAAGATATGAGAGAGCTAGACATACTGTAACAATATAGAAACTGTTTATGATTTAATTTCATATTAAATATCTCATGCCCTAAATTTGATGCTTTGTTGTCTTATAAACACCACAACTTTTCATGTCATCTATGTCATGGCGGAAGGTTTAGTTATTTGGCAGTATACACGCATCATGCGGCCTGTGGTATGTCTATTAATGGTGGTTCGAAGATCCTGTCATAATAACTGACCAGCTCCAAGGCTGGAGGACTTCCGGTTTGATATAGAACCCTTAAGGTTCTCTGCAGCGTCCCTTCGGCCCCAAGCTGCAGCTCCTTTCATTCCATTTATCGTACCTCTGTTCATATTCTCTTTCTCCCATCTTAATTTCCACCCTCTCCTAACTGTTGTCTCATATTGCAACTGCGAGGTTTTCCTCCTGTTACGCATTTAAAACCTTTTTACTCTGTTTCCCTTCCAGCGCTGAATGACCTGAAGGTCCCCTCAGCGCTTGGCCTTCGTTAGCTGCACAAATAGGTCCATGTAATGCAGATGATGTAAATAAGAAACACGGAGAGTACGAAACTTTACAGAAAATCTGGACTTTATATATATATATTCCATTTACAAAATATGAAAATTTCAGAATATCTGCACCCTGTGTATGCGATTCGCTTATAATGTCCTAGTAAAGTCCATTTCACTTCGACGCCCTATATAAGCAGTCAAACATACAGTAGTTGTCTAGAGTTTAATGCAGGCTTATAGAACATTAACCTGTTTATGAGAGTATTGTTATAAAAACAGTTCATATTTATCACTGAATTTTAACCAGTAACAGTCCTTTGCCCACCAATGTGACCTCTCAAAATACGACTGGAACTATTTAGTATCTGAATATAAGAAAAATCATTAGTTAGTAAATGATTTTACTGAAAACAGGCGTGAAGGGTTTTGGGTTGTCTATACTGAAAGAAGTAACAGGCCCGCGTATTCTTCCCTTAGTTACTGGTCTTTATTCTCTATATAAATTTTTAGTGGTTTATGAAAAGTACAGATTTCTTACTCAAAAACATTCACATTTCTCACTGAAAATCCCACTTGAAATTTTTGCTTTATTAACAACTTTCAATTCGAGAACAGAAACTGTAACTTGGGGTTTGCAATGAGATCCGGTTGATAAAAAATTATGATCGAAACCTACCAGAAAATGTTTAACTTCCACTGCTTGGCGAAACTTCGAAGTCGTTTGAGGAACATATCGTCGGCTAAAAGTCCTGTGTTACAAACCTCTAGGAAACCCGCTGAAAACTGAACGTCTGCTGACGTATTGTCGTGTGGGTATATTGATCTTTTCCTGGATGTTTGGATGTTTATCTCTTGCTTTTTCCTCGTTAACCCATTTTTCCTAGCTGGAAAACAGCATTCATTACCAATGAGAGCAATTTATATTTTGAATTTTCAAATTCAAACCAACTAAGTAGAACGAATTCAGTTCGCATTTCGAGAATTATTCGGGAAGACGTATTTTGTTTACTAAGATATGAGAGGTTTGAGCATGACGTCACGCGATCCGACGAATCTGCCATGTTCCGTATGTCGCTGAATGATCACCCGAGTGCTGTTAACAATAAATATAGGATTAGAAGTTTGCTTCTTGGTAAGAACGTTGCCCTAATCAGCGATACAACAAACGTAAATAGAAAGCAGGAAAATAACGATTGCTTATCAGCTGAGTCAGTGTTGACAAATGCTTCAAGCAAAGCCAAACCCTATAATGAGCGTGCACTTGCATTAGAAAATTGCATAACTAGCAGTATATTTAAAAATGTAGACTTGGACCTAGAATTTGAGAACGACAATACAGAAAACACTCCAGAGGATATGGCCAGTTTGTCAGTAGATCCGAATAATTCAAAATCGGTGTCTGATGTTAATAGAGGAAGAATCTGCGATATTTAGGTGGCTACATGGTAGAAAATTTTCAGTGCGGTATCCTCATTAAGGCGACTGACATTCAAAGTGATCAAAGCTTCGGGGTCATTAGAATTAACAAGGGCCAGCTCTATAGGTTGTCTGAAAATTTGTTCTCAATTATGCTTTATGAGAGATGCCTTTAAAGCCATTCGTGAAGAAACAACTAACGAAAAGGAAACTTGTTTCTTCACAAACAGGGTAGTAAAACATCATATTTATTAAAAATACCAAAAAATTTATTTAGTAGAGACATATTTCATAAACAAGTTCAGAAAAAAAATTCTTAATCACCTCAAACTTTTTCTTATTTTATCGCACTATGAACTGCATTTTTTTATCCATCTCAGTTCTCTTATTTAAGTCTCTCATCCTAAAAAATACACAGTTTTGCAAAAAATGAAATTACATCATCGGGAACATCAACACCTGCTGATCTCATTTCACAAGCAAGCATTTTTATAAGATGTTTACCCCTCCCTAAGACTTTCGCCACGAATGGCTTGAAAGCATCTCTCATAAAGCATAATTGTGAGAACAAATTATCAGAGAGCATATAGAACTGACCCTCGTTAATTGTAATGACCCCGAAACTTTGATCACTTTGAATGTCAGTCGCCTTTTGACCTCAATGGGGATACCGCAGTGAAAATTTTCAAACATGTAGCCACCTAAATATCGCAGATTCTTCCTCTAATAACATCAGACATCGATTTTGAATTATTTGGATCTACTGACAAACTGGCCATACCCTCTGGAGTGTTTTCTGTATTGTCGTTCTCAAATTCTAGGTCCAAGTCTACATTTTTAAATATACTGCTAGTTATGCAATTTTCTAATGCAAGTGCACGCTCATTATAGGGTTTGGCTTTGCTTGAAGCATTCAACACCGACTCAGGTGATAAGCAGTCGTTATTTTCCTGCTTTCTGTTTACGTTTGTTGTATCGCTGATTAGGGCAACGTTCTTACCAAGAAGCAGCTTTCGAATCCTATATTTATAGTTAACAGCACCCTGGTGATCATGCGGTCCACTCATCCCTCTGAAACACCCTCCCCAAAAAATCGTTCTAGTAGGTCCTGATCCAATTTTTGTGCAATATGTATTCTGCATTATAATTTTTGATTAACATTCTATATAGACATATTAGTGAGTGACACGATAAGATCACTCTCTTTAGGAAATTGTAATGTAGGCTTGATTTTGCATTGCATACTCTCATTTTTGGCATTACACTGATAACTTGATATAGAAGAGTTTTCTGTTATCCTTGATTTTACATTTCCAGTCAAACATGATGAATTTGAGAGCAAACCAATCATTTATCAGTAAGATAAATTCTCCAGTAACCATCCAGTTACCGCTTCCCAACAGCCCCTCTCCTAAATATGCATAGACTTAGCACAGGTATTTGACATCACCTGCGCAGCATATTTTACCCCCCGAATTTCGCTAATCTTGTGATCGAGACCATATTCTGTGCGGGTCATATTTAACATTTCTCTTATACAAGAATCAAAACAAAACCCCTTGATTAAAAATGATTTCCTATCAGTTTTATCATGTGTGGGGCATCGGCAAATATGAATATGTCCCTATCATGACATGGATTTTTCTTACTGAAACTTGCTTTGATTTCACTGGGTCTATCCAAAAGCCTTCCATAATTTAAGAGTGTTCTGGCCTAGATCATGACATTTGTAATTAATTGCATTCTCTACCTCCACAATAATTCCTATTATCAACTCACGGACACATGATTTGTCAAAATCATAAAAATTTGGTAGTCTCCATTTACCTCAGACCCTCAGCATGATAACCTGAAGTTTTCCATGAGGTTTATATAATCTATCTGTTCTTTTATGGTAACTCCAGTGCTTTGTGATGTTCATTCCACCAAAAGATTTTACGGCTAGCCTCTCTTCTACAGTAAAAGTTACAACTTTGCTTTTCATTAATGACAAAACTGATGTCAAAACACTGGCTCACAAGGAAAACTAGCTCGCTCATTGAAAGTAGTTACTGAAGGCAGTGGAAATGTTTTGTCATCCCTTAAAGTAGTTATATCACTTGGAACTGATACTTCTTAACGTAAAAGCAGATGTTGATATGTCATCGTCGGGTCAATGCTTAGACTTCTTTTTGTTCAACAAGGCACCTAATTGTGTTGCACTAAAAAGGGGTTTTAAAATATCTTCTACCATAACCCTAACTTTAACCTCATTTTTTCTTTAAGATGTTTCACTTGGGTTTACAAACAATTGACTTCTGCCTCTAATATATGTATTTTTTCCTGGAATTTCGAAATTCCCCTACTACATAATTCATGTGAAAACGTATTACTTTCCGCTACGATATTACTCCCAATGCTTCCTGTAGTTTCTAAACTATTTGCTGCAATATTATCATTATTAGCATTTGAAATGCCTGCTGTTGCTGCACTCTCATCTCTCAGAAGATCTTGCACGGTTCTCTTGAAGCCACGCTTTTCTGCTCTATTGAATCGATGTGTTGATTCCGGAGTTTAACTGCAACCTGTTAAAATGAAAGAAAGTAAATGAATAAATATATATATATATATATATATATATATATATATATATATATATATATATATATATATATATATTATATATATATATATATATATTGTGTGTGTGTGAGAGAGTATATAAATAATCCACATACGTATGCACTTGTAATGATTGTAACCTTTCAAATAAAAAAGTGAAACACTTGCCTTTGCTGTAAAGGTTTAATGAAGGAACTGCGTGTTCTTTCTGAAGTCTTTTGTTTCCTGTGCTTTCAGTTCCAAGCAAGCGAGAATTTATATCGTAGATTAGTTGTCTGGAGTAAAGGGGTTGAGCAATTGATTGCATTGTTGGGATTGACTTAATCAGCACGACGACAAGAAATAATCCATTTATTCCTAAAATGGTTGTCTTTTGGAAATCTGAAAAATCGAACTCCTGAACCCTCTGTTCTTCTGTTAAAACACTCATAAGCCGCACAGTTACTTGGCATGATTATTTCGCCACAGTCCTTTGCCACAAGAAGATATGAAAGCCTTGTAAATATTTCTTATGATACGTCGTCTAGAGTCGCACTGTATATCGAAACGTCTGCTTGAGATTCTGATTTACAACTAAGTCAGTCAATACAATCTGGGGGTCTTATATGTATGTTAATCTCTCGGCGATCTTGCCCTGGACTCAAACAAACATATTCCTGGTGTTTTTTTAAGAAATGGCTGTTACAAATCCTTTATCAAGAACAAACTTGTTACATCTTTCCTCCATCTCTCTCCCTCTTCTCTCTCTCTCCTCTTTCACATGACTTCATGCCCCCCTACTGCTGGCCAGGTAGTCTGCCCGTCGTCTGACGTTATTTATCTAGACCGTGGGGCTAGCAACCTCACCCAAAATATCGGTGTTTTCAAAAATTTGCGAAACATGCCTGGAGTCTCGTCCAGTGTCAGTGGTAATAACTAACAATGGGGCTCGAGCTTGCAGCATGGTGGAGCGTGAATGCTTTATTAAGGATAATCAATCGTAAAATTCAATGAATTTCTACAGCGACACCTTCGGTTTGGTTGACATATCTTGTCTAAATATACATTCCGCTGACACGTTTTGTTTTATTTAGGATTTTTTCAATTTATTTCTATTTGGTAAATATGGCTGCACAAACATTTAACATATATTGATTGCTTTTGTCTGTTTCTTCTTGTGTTGCAAGTAAATTTTTAGGATATCATCTACATTTTTCATATTCTTCTTTCAAGCCTGCCTTTATTGGTTGACTCATAGTCGCATAATCACCATATTCCATGAAATTCATTGACAGTTTAGGTTATGGCTTCTGTGTCATTGTTCAGATGGTAAGCAGACTTGTCAAGGTTTTCAAGTGGCCTAATTATTGTTCCGGTAGTTGTCAGTAGATTTCATAATCCAAAATTCACGGCCCAAGGACCCACTTTTCTCTCTCTCTCTCTCTTTTGTTGTTCTAGTTTACTTACCATGTTCTCCTTGGCTGTCTGTAATTTCCTACTGTACCACCCGCAGTACTGTCACCAACAACTACAGGCTACTTTATGTGGTTGTCTACAGCTGCCGGAAACGCTCTTCTCATTTGGCGATGCCAAGACCATCATACCCAATTCACTCCTAGGGTATGGAATTCTCTCTCTTTCTCACGCCCCTTAAATTGCCTCTGTTTAGTTGCCTCCTTACCCCACACTTAAATAAATGTCTTGTCTTAAGCTAAGCAATCGCATTTTCTTCATGCATGCCTTAATTAGACTTTTGTCTCATGTGAGGTGATTTTACCCGCTGTAATTTTGTAAGGTGTCAAAGAAACGAGCAGGTAAAAGTTACTGCTACTTTATTACAGATCCAGGCAGCTTATATTGCGGCCGACTGACGCCGGGCCATGAGAGACAATGGAATTGACTGTGACCTGAGGTCGAAAACAATAAACAATAATATGCAGTGAACGAGTACAAATTACAATACAAAACATACAGAGCTACAATATGGATACAGTCTTGATGCCTGTGAATGAAGAAACACATGATACACAATGTGTGACATTCATATAAATACCATAAAGTAAAAATGATTAAAATGCGTGACCTGGCACGTTTTAGGCGTGACTAATTGAGCTTGAAGAAAATGGGAAGTCACCAAAGAAAACAAGCTCAGCGGAGACTTAATTAATGGCGCCACAAACACTATCCTGGCGCCGATGTGGTGACTTTACAAATACTCCCCAAGACGAGGGACGCGTCTGACTAATCCCTGTATCTGCTGGGACGCTGAAGGGTGCCGCGGCTCCTTGAAGATAACGGAGGGGCCTCCCGCCTGTGAGGCTGCTGGTTGGGCGGTCCTTCCTGGGGCGGCCGCGCCTGCGGGGTGAGTGCGTGCTGGAGTGCGGTTGGGCGGAAGGGTGCTGCGTCGCTGCCGGGACTCTCCGACAGGAAGGCGGGCTTTAGCGGTCTATGGAAACCCAGTCGTTCTTGCCTGGGAGTGCCAGCCGAACGCCTTGCTGTTCGCTCCAGCACGCGGAAGGGTCCCTGTAGGGCTTAGTTAGTGGTGGACGGACGGCGTCGACTCTGACGAAGACGTGGGTGGCGGATGACAGCTGTGGCGGCATGAAGGTGGTTGCTTTGTCGATGTATGAGCGCCTGCAAGGGGCTAACTTGCCGCCACGCCGCGGAGCCTCTGCAGTGATGGGGAGTGGCGTTCATCCGTCACAAGCTCTCCCGGCACCACGAGGGGTTCCCCATAGGTTTGTTCAGCTGCGGATGGGGTGCCGTCGGCTCTGGGGCGGTCCTCAACCCGAGGAGGACCCACGGCAGCTGATGTTTCCAGTCCTCGGCGGTGCAGCGGGCCATGAGGATGACTTTAGGGACCTGTGGAATCGTTCGACCAGGCCGTTGGCCGCTGGGTTGTACGCTGTTGTGGTGTGGTGCATGGTTCCCAGCAGTTGAGCCAGGGCAGACCACAACTCGGAGAGGAAAGCGGGGCCCCTGTCGGTTGTGATGTGGTCGGGGACGCCGGGCGGCTAACCCAACTGGAGAGCAGGGCCTCAGCGCGCACGCGCTGGCGGTGGCTTCTTGCATGGGTGTGGCCAGGCCACCTCGTCGAACGGTCTACCACCGTCCAGGAGGTATCTGATCCGCCTGATGGGGAAGGGGCCCGACGACGTCGATGTGGATGTGGCCGGCGCGCCCTGGCTGTGGGAACTCGCCTACCCCCGACTGCGTGTGACGACCCACTTTACTGGTCTGGCACTGCAGGCACTGTTTTGCCCAGGCTGTGGCGTCCTTTTGCACCCCGTGCCAGACGAACTTTTTTGAAAGCAGTTTGGCCGTGGTCCTGCCGGAGGGGTGTGAGAGGCCGTGAATTATGTCGAATACCTGGCGGCGGCGTGAGGCTGGAACCAAAGGGCGGGGCTGGCCTGTGCTGATGTCACAGAGCAGGCTGGGGCCTCCGGGGGCGAGGGTCACGTCCCGCCACTTGAGGGATGTGATGGCAGTGCGGTATGCTGGGGTTTCTGGGTCAGCGGCCTGTTCTCTGGCAAGGTCCTGGTAATCTACACCAAGCTGCACTGCGTTCAACTCGACTCTGGAGAGGGCGTCTGCTACGGGATTTTTCTTGCCGGGAGGTACCTGACGGAACAGGTAAATTCGGCTATGGCTGAGAGGTGGCGCTGCTGTCTGGAAGACCATGCGCCCCCTGCTTCGTGAAGGCGTGAACCAGTGGCTGGTGGTCTGTGAAGATTGTGAAGGGCGTCCCCTCCAGGAGGAACTTGAAGTGCCGAACTGCGCGGTACATCGCGCAGAGTTCCCTGTCGAAGGTGCTGTAGCGGGTCTCTGCGGGACTGAACTTTTTTGCTGAAGAAGGCGATGGGCTGGGGCGCCGTTGATGATTTGCTCCAGAACAGCACCGCAGGCGACGTTACTGGCGTCTGTCGTCAGCTGGAGGGGAGCCTTGGGATCCTGGTGTGCCAAGGCGGTTGCCTTGGTGAGGGCGGCCTCGTCAGGAAAAGGCCTGCTGCTGGCTGGGCCCCCAAGACAGGGACTTCGGTTGACCTTTTAGGACTTCCGTCAGGGGGCCGTGGTGTGCGATCCCGGGATGAACCGCCTGTAGAAGTTTACCATCCCAAGGAACTCCTGGATGGCCTTGATGGAGGTGGGTGTCGGGAACTTGGCTACGGCTGCCACTTTCGATGTAAGAGGGCGGACGCCTGTCGGAGACACCTCGTGACCCAGGAATTCTGCTTTCTGGACGCCGAAGGTACACTTGTCGAAACGGACGACGAGGCCGTTCTCTTGAAGGCGCTGGAGGACTGCTTTGATGTGTCTCTGGTGTTCGCCAGAGACCTGGAAAATATGAGAATGTCGTCGACGTAGCAGACGCAGAATTTTAGGTCCCCCAGGATGCTGTCCATGAGCCGCTGGAAGGTGGCCCCGGCGTTCCTCAGCCCGAAGGTGGAGAAGGCGAAACACAGGACCCGGCGGGCGTGATGATGGCTGTCTTTGGTATGTCCTCTGGCACAACAGGTACCTGGAAATAAGATTTAAGAAGGTCCAATTTATTGAATATTTTGGCCCCCGTGAAAGGAGGCCGTGAGGTCTTGCATGTTGGGTAGAGGGTAGTGGTCGGGCTCTCTTGCAATGTTGAGCCGCCTGTAGTCGCCGCAGGGTCTCCAGGAGCCGTCCGGTTTCTGCACCATGTGGAGGGGGAGGCCCATGGACTGGAGGCTTTCCTGCAGATGCCCATCTGTTCCATCTCCACATGCTTTTTCGCCTCCTGAAGGCGCTGAGGGGAAGCCTGCGGAACTTCGCATGTGTCGGGGCCCTTTAGTCACTATATGGTGGTATATGCCGTGCTTGGCTGGGGCCCGGGGACTTGGCGGCTCGGGCTTAAATACCTCAGGGAACTCCGACAGTAGGTGTGCATACTGGTGGGGCGACGGCGCTGATGGTGGGTCTGGGTCCCGCCGTTAACGGAGAGACCGGCAGGAGTCGGTATCGAGGAGGCGCTTGCGCCCCACGCCGACTAGCAGGCCGAAGTGCGCCAGAAAATCGGCCCCCAGGAGTGGGGTTCCTACGTCCGCGACGATGAAGTCCCAGGAGTAACTCTGGCCAAGGATGGAGATCGACAGGAGCCTGGTGCCGTGAGGGAGAGGATGGGGTTCCGTTGGCGGCCGTCAGGAAAGCGGCCGGGTCTGGTGTCTGGTTGCGGTCCTCTCTGGATGCTGGGAAGACTGATTTAAAGGCTCCTGTGTCGACCAGCATCATCCTGCCGGAGACGGTGTCGCGGACGTAAAAACCTACTGTTTTTGAGGCCCTGGGTTCTTCGGCTGCCATGGCAGCCTGTCCTGCTGGCCGCCGCCACCCCCGTTTTTGAATGGTTGAACGAGCAGGGCGGCAGGCAGTTTCGGGCATCCTTTCCGAACCACTTGTGGTAGCGACAGAAGCCCGGGACCTCCATCTGCTGTGATTCGGTGGACGTCTGTTGGCGATGGCGTTGACGGGCTGCTCACGCCCTCTTCAGGCTGGACGGAGCTGACCGGCTGTGTGGCCGGTTTTAGCCGCTGTGAAGCCTTGACGGAGTCTGTGAGGTGTTGCGCCGCCGTCTCTGAGGTCCTCGACAGGCATGGTGTAGGGGTGAGCGATCTGGTTGCGTGCCTCCGGGAGGAGTTGGGCAGGTAGATTTCCCGTGTGAAGCTTATCTCCTGCCGCTTGTTTGTGCCACCCAAGTCTGGTATTGACAGGAGATCTACGACCATGCCCCTGCCGTCTCTTGAATTGAGGTCGGCGTGGATTTATGGCAAGGTCGATAGCACGGGCGGCCCGCTCGGCGATGGGCAAGGAGCAAGCTTCGAGGAGGAACTTTTGTGGTGCTGTATGTGAGGGTGTGTGTTTCGGTACTCGCGAGATGAGTTTTCTGTACACGTCCTCCGGAAGGGCGTTGAGCACTGTGTCGGCCTGTAGGATTTCGTCCATGAGGTCCGCGATTCTGAAGTGGCTCTCCACCCTGCGCAGCCACGCCGATGGGTTCCCCTGGCGTGAAACGGGCGGCAGCTTTACGGTGAGGGCGGCCCGCGATTGTGTTGCCCGGCCGCCGGTGTGTTGGGGCGCTGGTGTGGAGTTGCGGGAGGGCCTCGATGCGGGGGCGGGCGCGGCTGTGATGGGAGGTAGGTAAACCTCGAGTCCGCGGGGTCCGCGCGTTTAACTGCATGAAGGAGGGGATATCGGCGTCCATGCTCGCTCCTTTGACCCCTTACTGGAGTGGGGTTTTCGCGTCAGTACGCACTTTCGTCGCGCCGTGTGGTTCCGCTAGTGACGCTGGTGGGGTATGCCGACGAGTCAGCACGCTCAAACGCTGGTTACAGCGCCGTGTTTAGGCCGCTTAAGAGCGTTTTGGAGAAATCCTGGAGCCAAGACTGAGTCGCCGTGTGAGTCCGCTAATGGCTCCGGATACTCCGGGGTCACCACTGTAAGGTGTCAAAGAAACGAGCAGGTAAAAGTTACTGCTACTTTATTACAGATCCAGGCAGCTTATATTGCGGCGACTGACGCCGGGCCGTGAGAGACAATGGAATTGACTGTGACCTGAGGTCGAAACAATAAACAATAATATGCAGTGAACGAGTACAAATTACAATACAAAACATACAGAGCTACAATATGGATACAGTCTTGATGCCTGTGAATGAAGAAACATGTGATACACAATGTGTGACATTCATATAAATACCATAAAGTAAAAATGATTAAAAATGCGTGACCTGGCACGTTTTAGGCGTGACTAATTGAGCTTGAAGAAAATGGGAAGTCACCAAAGAAAACAAGCTCAGCGGAGACTTAATTAATGGCGCCGCTGTCAAACACTATCCTGGCGCCGATGTGGTGACTTTACAATTTAAATACCCAATATGTTTTTCTTTCAAGCTCTTGCTTAGAGCTAACTGTCAACTGTCTGTGCGCTTTCCCAAGATAGAAAGTGAAAGCCTGACAGATACAAGGAAAAAACATCTCAGTTCTTTTCGTCTTATTCTTAACGTTCATTGAATGTTTGGAGCTTTATGTTCAAAAGGTATAACTATGAAGAGCTGCGACTGACTCAAGTTTAAATGTCTTCTGCACCACTCCTCCCACACCTAGCAGGTTGGGAAAGGTATTTAACTCTAATACTTCTCTTTTGCTTGGAAAAGGTCCAGAGAGCCACATCAGGTCTCTTATCCTCTTACCACACTTATGGCAAGGACCCTTGTTGGCATCAAGCCATCTTCATGTAAGCCAACCAACCAACCAAACCAAAACGTGGTTTTTTTAGATTCGTTTCGACGGTAAGTTAAAAGAAAAAAGGGATCATGCCAAGATTAGCGAACCCAACATCTCCATGTCAAGAACAGCGAACCCAATGATCCCCATGTAAAGAATGGCCAACCCTTTCCGGTCCGAACTCCAATTCCACATGAGGGCTAGTACTAAACATGGCGAAACAGTGATTCATCTACACTGTTTCGCCGTGTTTAGTACTAGGCCCTGAGGGGTCAAATGTATTTCGCCTTGTTTAGTAGGCTACTAGCGCCTGGGGAGTCAGTGTATTTCGCCTTGTTTAGTACTAGCCCCTGGGGGATCAAATGTCTGGTACCGAAGTGTTCATGTCTAGAACAGCGAACCCGATTATTCCCATGTAAAGAATAACGAACCCAATACTCTTCTTGTAAATACAGGCAGTCCCCGGTTTACGACGGTTCCGGCTTACGACGTTCCGATGTTACGCGCTTTTCAAATATATTCATCAGAAATTATTTTCCCGCTTCGACGCATGTTCGGGGTTACGACGCGTAAATGCGCCGATCCGACGGAAGAAATTTGGCCCCAAAACGGCAGAATAATCATAATTTGAAGGTTTTTTGATGTAAAACTCAATAATAATGCAGTTTACGTCGTTTTCAATGCACCCACAGCATTAAAAGTAAGGTTTTCTTATGATTTTTGACGATTTTCGACGATTTTCCGGTTTACAACGATTTTCGGGTTACGACGCAACGCAAGAACGGAACCCCCGTCGTAAACCGGGGACCGCCTGTAATAGCAAACCCTGCTGCGAGTGGGTTCGAGATTCTTGACATGATCCGAAAAAAGATTGTTGGCATGGTTCCGTGGCTGTGTGTGCGGTTACCAACCAACCCTCATAGGGAGGAGAGTCTTAGCCCGGTTCCTGAAAAGTATTTTGTCCTCATTTGATGTAAGAATTGAATCAAATACTCGGAGGTTAGTCGACTCTGGTGAGTTGCATCTAGAGTGGTCAAGGGTATGGAGCTAGAACTCTCATCCTATGAAGACATTTGAAACTAAATGACTATATCTTGTGGGTAAAAGGAGTGTCATTTTACACACACAAATAGATTATTTCTTACGCTGATAGAGAGGCCCAGTAGCTCCTGATGAACTCAATATCTCTCTGTCCCTGCCTGGTGACGGGATCGTCATGGCCACTAGACCTTGAGTTCCGTGAGGGTGTATCATGGCGTGCGCACGCAGCGACAGTAATGATCACCATAAGTTTGACGACCTCCGATACCTAGACTTGACAGTTGGCATGGGTAAACATCCTAGAGACAGATATTTTAAAAAAATCAAGGCAAAATTCTTTAGAAAGCGCCACTGGACACTTTCAGATGAACCCACCAATCTTTGACTCAGCGGAAAAAGGCTCAAGGAAACTGGACAATGGAAATCTGGTCGAGAGATTTAAGATTATTTTCGAACCAGTTCAGGAAAATAGCCAAGGGATATGTCTCTATATCTGGCTCTCTATTTCACTATCTGACTTCCTATAGAATTTTCTCGTCATTATCTCAAAGCGCTACAGTAAACTAGCTGACCTGATATGATCATGCAGTACAAATGCCACAAAATGTCAAGCACGCAAAGTTGACACAATTTGACCAAAACTTTGGTCTAATATATATTTCACATGCGAAATCATAATGATGTACCTGCATGCGATTTGTATGTAATGTCCTTGTAATGTCCTCGAAACATGACTATTAAAATTTGATACAAGTTTATAAGGAAACGTAAAGATATTTATAAATATATAATAGTAAAAACAAGTCAAATCTGTCACTGGCTTGGAATTAAGAACATTCCTTAGCCCATCATGCAATCTATCTACAATACGACTGTAACCATAAAGTATCTGAATATAAGAAAAATCGTCCGTTGTTGAATGATCTTGCTGAAAACCGGAGTGAAGGGTTTTGGGTTGTCTGCGCTTCAAGAGATAATAGGCCCGTGTATTCTTCCCTTAGTTACTGGTCTTTAATTTCTTTTTCAATTTTTAGTGGCTTGTTAAAACCGCAGTTTTCTTACTCATAAACATACACATTTCTCACCGAAAATCCGACTTGAAATTTGTACTTTATTAACAACTTTCAATTCTAGAATGAACGTGAGTTTATTCCTGGATGTTAATCCTTTAAATTTCGTCGTCAACACATGTTAACTCGCAGGAAAACAAAAATTGCCCAATGTAGCAATACCGAGCTCTGGATTTCCCAAGACAGAACAAGCATGAACACAAGGGAAAACAATTAGAATGTAAAGTACGTGGTTTCAATGAATCAATTAAAAAACTAGATAAATAAAATAGTAACTGACCAAAACATCGGAAGTAGTGTAGGAAATAATAAAGCAGGGCAATCAGCTAATGGATTTAAGAAAATAATTTTCACCATAACTAAATACGAGGTCCCACATATCTTTCAGTTGAATGAAAATATCTACTGTCAATATGTTGAAGAAGTAAACATGATCGAACACTAATAAAACATCCATAAAACGGTCACCTGTTTATACCTCACCCCAAGAAATAGAACAAATCTAATGCTGACGAGATAAATCTGTTGGTGAGACCAAAAGTGTTTATACAAAAATAAAAAAAAACACCACCATGCGTCTGCTGACCTAAGCATGAATTATATAGGTAGTCAATAAACTTCCTATAGTCAAATATGACATCGGATGCTCTCTCTCTCTCTCTCTCTCTCTCTTTGTAGATAAGTATAAACATATAATCAATCAATAAAGATTATCCTCGATCCATTAGTGTATTGCAATAACCTGCGTTCTCGATACTTGTTGTAATTTATGTAAAATAGTGCCCCGTCAGTTTCATTCGGATTTCACTTGAGTATGTATGTATAGCTTATTGTGCCAATACTTCAGTTATCCACTCTTCAATAACCCTCTACCAAAATATTCTTTCTGCGTTTTATGAAATTCCGCAGATGGATTATATTACAAGTTCAGTCCAAAAACGCGGTATACGAATGTCTGCCCATATGCACAGTCCAAGATTGGCTGAGTGTAAGATCGCTAACGAGAGAAAGAAACAATGAAAACTATGATTTTCATGACTGAAGAGGTAGATGTCAATAATGTGTTAACTGTTGGACCATTACTTAGCTTTGTATTTAAGGGGAGTTTAACTGGTGACGGGAGGTATTGCAGGGGAAGAATAGTGTGTATTACGCAAGGAACCATTGCGTATGATTTAGAATTTTGTGACAGTAGAGTGATTATTCATTCGAGGAAAATGATAGTTCTAAGACGATTCATTATATCGTTGGATACTTGACGTTTTGTAAATGAAGTGACGAAGAAACAGAGGGTAAGAATACGTTACAAATTTTCAAAGTACTGTGCAAGAAACATAACGTGTGTCATGGACAATAAGAAGACAATTTAGCAGCTGGCGGAGGAAATGAAATACACTTGTTACGAAAAACTTGAAATAAATTTCTGCATGCATACAGATATTAGAATAAATCATAGTAGGAACGATGATGTAAGTGATTTGAGTACGATGAACGGAGAGCTGGAAGAAAATTCAAGACTATCATGATCCAAATGATGGTCGAACGAGAGAGAGGCACCAGACGCTTTGCAGAAGCTTTATTAATCTCTGCAGCATGCTTGGAGGAAGAAGGCAGAAATGGTGGTGAATGAAGAAATACAAATACATTATAAAAAAGTTTGATATCTCTGAAAACTTTAATTAGAGCGTAAAAGTGGCTTGACCATGTAACGTAAACTCAAGATAACAGATTAGAAGATATGAAATAGCTTGAAGTAAATTTGAAGCCTCATAAAAATTTGAATAATTTAGATAAATTTGTTAGAGGCATTGCTGAACTTTTCATTCATTTCATCAGTTACAAAGTGGAAACTACAGAGATACGTCCAACGTTTCTTAGCTAGGATAAGTGGCGATGTGAGAGTTAGCATTTTTTTGTGAGTTTACAGGGAGCGTCTATCGGCTTTTAGAACAAAGTCGACGCACTGGCGGATTTCACTGACAGGAGGGCGAAATAAGTTGCAGGAGTTGGGGCAAGTCTGTTATGGGTACCGAATGTATAATTTTCTCACGCTTAAAATGACTCAACTAAGAATTCAGCGTTACAAATCCAAAATACATTTTGAATAGCTTCCTGGTTCTTAAGACCAGAGCTCTACGTGTCATCTTGGTTTTGTGTAACCTCTGGGTAAAAATCCTAGCACTCCAGAAAAGAAACAAATCTTAGATATTTGAAAGGTACGTTTCATAAATTAGCCCATAGAATTCTGCATCCGACAGAATGCTGAAAGCACAACCTTAATCCGACAACAGACTAATGCGCAAACATACACTATGTTCTCTCCGTGCTGGTATGTAGCCAGCCTTAGCATAGCAAAAGCATTCAAATATTTGCGTCCATGGTCAGCCAAAAATGCTGTTTACAAAATAGTTTTTTACTATTCCTTCTGATTCCGTACAAAATGCCTTTTTACAAGATATTTCACACAATGTTCATTTACATTTAGTACAAAATTATTCTCACAATATTTTCTAATGTATTTGTACTTTGTAGAAAGTGCTTTTTTACGAAATAATATTTTCATATTTAGTACAAAAGCTTCATATAATATTTTTCTGTTTCATATTTAATACAAAATGAGTTTTACCAGACTTTTTTGCAAAATGCTTATATTTAGCATAAATTGCTTCTGGAAGATTTTTTACAAATATCAATCAGATACTAGGTCGCTTTGTATGAAGACAATAGTCATATCTCATCACCATTGTACTCAGTACATGCACCTGGTATTATAACACACAGTAATAAACGTATCTGCCCAGCTACTGGCATAGCTCCCCACCCTTCCCAGCCACAAAAAAAGTGGGGGTGATCAATTATAGCATTTCCCTACTTGCCTCTACCGAGTATCAGTCGCTAAAATCCTACGTACGTTGGCAACGCCCCTTCCAGTGATGCAGGTGCATTGTATGAAAACTGCAACATCCTCTCTCCTACTCCTGCCAGCTGCATCAATATCTGCACATTGACAACATTGGTCCACCTTCAACAGCAACATATAAACTCCGGGTAGAGCACCCGTTATCTCCAGGACCCTAGGATCCAACTGCATTTCACCACGGGGGATGGGGCCAGGAGGTGCCCTGCGAGTGGCGAGCGGCGTAATCCGTGATTACAGTATATACACTACCTGGGAATACAGATTTTTCAGCGATTGGACAATTTTACAATTTTCTCAGAACATCCGGGAATAAAAATGACTGTTATGGAGCAGTTTCTCGGGGTGAAAACTAAACAATTTATTCGTATACAGCTGAATATGTTATTTTCTTTATAAAAACAATCACACATCCGAACACACGCACAAACGGATGGATAATATGAACGTCAGTGAACCTAAAAGAGTATTCAGGTAAAAAAAAAAAAAAAAAAGCATATTCGTACTCGGCCTAACCCCTTCGTACCCTTCGTACTCTAAGCGGACCCTACATCATCACGCCGGGACCTTCCTTCTTTTCCGGATTTCATAAATTCAAGATCGTAGTATACAATTCGCTCGAAAGGTCCCGACCCAACCCAACTTGAGTAGTTTGGCATACAAGGGCTGACATGAGCAACGGGATGCAACTGTTTCTGTGCACATTCCCCACATGTTTTTGTGACACGCTTCATTTGTACCGTTTTTATCAATTTACTTACCGATCATGACTAGTGTATGTATCTTTTAGAAATGTACCAAACCGGCTACTAATGTGCATTGTTTCTCTGCAAATAAAAAATAATACGAGATTAAAGAATGACTCATTAATGAAGAAGAAGAAGAAGAAAAACAAGTGAAGACTAGCCAGCAGAGAGGCAACGTCCTTGGTACGGCGAGAAATCGATGGGCCTTGGCGTCTGGGATTGAGTATCGGACCTGGGGAGTCTCCTAAGAGAACAGCCAACCCAACCCCTGCCGAAGGTCTTCCTACCAGTGGTACACCTGCAGAGGGAGTACAAGAGCTTCTTCACCAGCCAAAGTTCCACACAGCTTCGTTTCTCTTCTTGACATTTCGTCCTCGCGTAGCTCCTTCTTTGATCGTATATCAGAACCACGGTAGCCATTTATTATTCTAATTTTCATGTACGCTGATTCCTAATATAAGTTCAGTAAGAGTTCCAGATTTTCTAACAATCTTCCTGAACAGTCATAAGAAGGAAGATGCCAACTCTGCAAAAAAAAAGGTGAAATTATTTGGAAGAGTGAGGTTTTTCTCTAAAAATACGGAACGGATGCACTGTACCCAAAGTGTACGCTAGTGATGTAATACTGTTATGAGACGCGTCCTTTACGTACCCGTTTTATATTCATGCACTTTGTTTAAAACACACACACACACACACACACACACACACACACACACACACATATATATATATATATATATATATATATATATATATATATATATATATATATATATATATATATATATATACACACATTTTGATATACATAAATTAACAAAAACGTTCATTTGCTATTTACAGTATAATATAATATAAATATACTTACGCACCTGGGTACACAATGAATAAAATATGTACTATAGGTCAAAATAATTTCACTCCTGTATACACACACACACACACACACACACACACACACACACACACATATATATATATATATATATATATATATATATATATATATATATATATATATATATATATATATAATTTATATATATATATATATAGGCTATGTGTATGTGTGTATATAATATATATATATATATATATATATATATATATATATATATATATATATATATATATATATATATATATATATATATATCGTATGTGCTATACTATTTATATTAGATCTGAAACTTCAAGTAAATTATTTCGAAGCATCGCATTGTTTTATGTCGTCCACGAAAGTAGCAGATCTCTACTGTTACTGGTCACATATGCGAGTATATCATCAAAGCAACTTTAAACTTCCAAATCAAATCCTGTCTCTCTCTCTCTCTCTCTCTCTCTCTCTCTCTCTCTCTCTCTCTCTCTCTCTCTCTCTCTCCGATTTCTTCCTCACCTGATGCTAAGAAAAAGAAGGCAGGTCACATGAGACAGAGGGCCAATAGGAGAGACCCGCTCAAGCGGGAATCTACTCTATTGGCCGCCCCTTGCAACGGAAAACGTTGCATGGCGAAGGACCGCCCTCCGAGGGACTTTAGCAACGGCATAAGGAGGAGGAGGAGGAGGAGGAGGAGAAGGAGAGGGAGAGTGAGAGAATGGAGAGAAAGGGTTGGTTGGGGGAGATTTTGCTTGGCTCGTCTTTCGCTCTTCTTCTCTCTTTCTCTGCGATTTCTGCACAAGGCTTTTGCAAATTCCAGGTTCACGTTTCCACTCTGTTTTCAAGGGCACGTGACTTTCATTCATGAAAGCACCCTGCTCTTTGAATGAGAATCGTACTATATGCCTCAGACATATTAGTGAGTTTACGCTTTCATCATTGGGCTTTCTCATATATATATATATATATATATATATATATATATATATATATATATATATATATATATATATATATATACATATATATTATTTGTTTACACATTCTTATGTATGTATACCTGTTCATATCTTGATACATCTAATTGCTCACAATATATATATATATATATATATATATATATATATATATATATATATATATATATATATATATACATATATGTATATCTATCTATCTATCTATATCTATATATATATAATGTATATGCATGTGTGTGTGTGTGTGTGGATCTGGCGTATGTGAGCGTGTCTGGGCGTACATTACGCTTAGAGTAAATAAAAACTGTCTGAAAGATAAAGTCATATTAACGCTGACATACAGGAAGATATACATGGTAAAAGGAAAGCTATATTAACCAACCATTTTGTTCTGTGATGAATGAATAACGCTTGTGTGCGTGTGTGTGTGTGCGCGCACGTTTGGTAGAGGGAGAGAGAGAAAGATTGCAAAAAGGGTTTAACATCCTGTAACCTTCACCCTCTCCCTAGCCCTCCCTCCCTGCCTCCTCGAGGCTGCATTGATCAAGGCAGTAGCAGCAGCAGCAGCAGCAGCAACAGCAGCAGCAGTCTGGCCACCACCAAGAAGGACGAGGAGATGGCGTGTTTTGCAAAGTCTTCAACAGCGCCGCATGAACTGGGGTGTTGAGCCGATGTTGCTAAGGGGTGTTCCCTGAACCCCTTCTCCCCCAACAATCCGCCGCCACAGCCCTCCAACTGTAAGCTCCGCCTTCCTTCACTTCTCCTAACCCACCCGAAACCCCTTTCTACCTCCCAAAGCATTCTGCTGACCTACCCTGCCTCTGCCTCTGCAACATCGCCCTCTCGTCTTCCTCCTCGGCAGGCCATCCATCCCCTGGTCTCGCCCAATATCCAGCCGGTAGAAACCAAGTCCCAGAATATCTAACCCATCAACAACTTGACCATCCCCGAAAATTATTTATGCCCCAGTCAACAGATCGCCGGTGTATGAAGTGTTAGGGCGTCATCAAACTCAACTTCAGTACAGCTGTATTGGAGAAATCAGCTGATGTGAATTTTGTCGTCATGACTGACAAAGATAATCACGATGAAACTGAATCCTTATTCATGCGGCAGCTGCTGATCTTTATTTCTATATATATATATATATATATATATATATATATATATATATATATATATATATATATATATATATATATATATATATATATATATATATATAAATATATATATATATATATATATATATATATATATATATATATATATTTTATATATATATATATATATATATATATATATATATATATATATATATATATATATATATATATCACAATAACAATGAAAGTGGATTGGCAATTGATCCAGCTGTACACTAAAATCTTTTGTAAACTGAGAAGCATTATAATGTAGTTGAATTAATATCATACTTGTTCGAAATTAACGGTAACGTTCTGGTACCAAAAAGTGTAACTTAAACGTTCCTTGTTGGTTTCTGTTTGTAGCCTCTTTTGGATTATTATTTATTATTATTTTTTTTTGCAGTGTTTATAGAGCTCTGATTATTCATTGCTTGACAGACTGAAGTATTTGTATCGTTACTTGTGCTTTTAAAGTTACCTCGGGTGCCCTCTTTTATTGCCTTTCGCTCGGCAGTGCAGTCGTCGTATAGCCAATGCTCTCAAACCTTGGGCTGCGCCTGTACTCTGGCTACTGTAGCGTTGCCGTTGAAGCTGGAATAGCGCCATATACAAGCTGTGCCAAACTTACTTTAATGGAAAACGTAATGAGAAAAAGGAAGCTATATGGTGATTAGGTTAAATAAGACGACTCTTTAAGTAACTAATTCGTAAGTAATATGCTCAGTCTCTGATCGTTACTGTCTTTAAATCATTCCGCCATCACAATGAAAAGAAACGTGGCATATGCGTTGCCACATCTCCGATCTCCTATATCAGGCCATTCAGAGTCCATCATATTCAAACGCAGAAAATTATTTTCAGTTCCTAGAAATCTTTTAAATCTCCAAGACTCTTGGATTGTGAAAAGAATAAGTCGAAGAATTTTGCTTCATCCCTGAGTATAAATAAGTAAAGAAATAAGAGATTTTTCTCTACTGAGAAAGATCTCTTAATTAAACAAATTGAAAATCAAGGAATAAAAAATTTAAAAATCACCTTTTCTTGTTAGCACAATTCGTTATTGGCAAACCTCAAACATCAGCAGAGAATCCTAAAACTGTCCTCACGCTTATATTACCTATTTAACACAGAGTCATTGACGGTGGAATGTCTGGAAAATAACAGTAGTCCTGAAAAGAAGTCGATCTTTGAAGGTCTTTGTGAACTATTAGTTTATGGCTCCCAAAGGAAATTAATTGGACCTGGTACTAGAAGGAAGCACAATTTCATTGGTCTTTTTAATACTCTTTATTCTTTTGTTCGCTTCATGCATTCAGTATCTTTTTGCTATTTTTATTGGCTATATAGATATATATATATATATATATATATATATATATATATATATATATATATATATATATATATATATATATATATATATATATATATATATATATATATATATATATACACATATATATCTATACACATACATACACATATGTGATTATAATCATATTAACACTGATTTGTTCATCACATATCACCACAGGTGAAAAAATACGTGATTGGGTGTAGGTCTTACACCCAGTCTATTATTTTTCATTTGTGGTGATGTGTGATTTATATATATATATATATATATATATATATATATATATATATATATATATATATATATATATATATATATATATGTATATACAAAATTTTCCCTGGTTTTCTGAATCTGTAGAGCACTTTAATAGGTCAGCAACGGAATTTTACACACTTGGCCTTGGCAATCTGACTTTACTGCTCAGGGAATCATAAAAAGAAAAAGAGCACGGATGTTTCATATGAGCTTAAGGCTCTACTTCATGAGGGAATGTTACATAAACACTGGGGTAACTAAAGTAATTGTATTTACAATAGAAGATCCAAAGAAATGGTAGGCTACAGTAAATAATATGGAGGCTGGCAAAGCCTGGAGTTCTTCCTACTGGAGACTTGAATGGTCGCAAGGCACAGCCCAAGAAGAGTCCATGGCAAATGTGTCCCTCTGCAAGAGAGATTTAAGAATTACACGCCAGGAAGGGAAAATGGAAAACATATGGATGGATCGAGACTGCACTGATGGTGCCAAGGTCTCGAGGAATGAATGAACACTTAACACTGGGACACAAACACTTGAAATAGCACTGGGAAATGGCACAATGGATACAGTGATGTACTGGTACTCAATAAACACTTCTAAGGGCAAAATGTCGTGACTGAAAAGCCTTCACTTGCACTTTACCATGGGGGAAGCAGGTCTCTGGCAAAGAATGACAATGGGCAGTCGCATTCATGGCACTCTGCATTAGTTTGCTTGGGAAGTCCGTCCACGTGGTGATGAAGGGACTGGATCTGCATCAGGAGCTTCAGGTGGTGACGGGGTTGGGGGGCCTCTCAGCGTTTTGTAGAGATCACCCGCACATCTGGCTAACTGCTAACTGCAAAGATCTCCCTGTCCTGGCTCCTTTTAAAGCATCTGCTGAGGGTAGTGGCCCCGATGTCGGAGCTGTATGGTGACCGTGCCCAAGATGTGTCATCTTCCAGGTGTCTTGACCATCTGCTTGCATCTCCCCAGGTGTCCTGTGGAAAGACAATTCAGCGCAATCACTCTGCCTCATAGAATGGTTGTTTTAAGCAGCTTAGTTCATTTAAGCTGCTTAAGGGAGTGGCATTCACCCTCTCATCCTTGCCCCTTTTTGACCATGCCACCCAAGTGTCTGTCCCAGGTAAGGAAGGGACAGATGAGGATGCTGATAAGATTTATGTGTTGGCATCTGGGTCAACTTGGGTCAGCTACAGCTGTACAAACCCACTTAACATTCTACAGGGGTGGCTTTTAGCGACTTCTGCAAATTACAATAGTTCCTCATCGAAGATAACATACGCACCTTCACTGGGTGCGAAATGTTGATAATCAAGGAGCCGTAAAGATGCTTTATGTTACGTTACTAGGATATTCCTTTCAACACAAACTGATATTACTTTACTTTAATGCCACAGCATATAAATCTCATTTGATTCTAAGAGCATGAATTATCTAAGATTACGAGGTCAAGGTAATTCTGGGCGGGTGTCAAAATATTAATAATTAAATTACATATACATGTGTCCTTAATTCTAAGATAAACAGAGGCATGCAGTTAGTATGCCTTGAAGAGGCGGTGTAAATGATAACAGCATTTGTTTTTTCAAATGACATCCCCTTTACGAGATATTGTAATGACGATACACAGTTCACATTTGTAATCAAAGGGCAGTAATTTTCTACAAGCTCAAAGCTTAGTTAACAGTTCAAAGGATCACCAACTTGACAGTTGACAGTGAGGATTTGACAGCTGTGTGAGTGAGCGAGGCAAAGAGAGTATTCGCGAGTTTTAATTCGCTAAATTTAAACAACGCCAATTTTTATGCGTTGACTTCCCGTTACTCGGGCAAAGTCTCAAAGGGTATACAATTAATGCGCGACTGAACATACATTTTATATTGGAGACTTTAACATTAAGACACAGCAAATAAACAAAGATACTTTCCATGATTTATATGTCGCTAAATGTAGTTTCTCTTCCCCTGACTTTAATGATGCTAAATTTATGCTTTTACTTCCTGTTAAGCGGGCGAAGCCATAAATGGTTACTCGCTTAATGCATGAATGGACAAACAAACGAATGAAAAGGGGATGGGAACAGGAATAGATTCCCCACAAAATAAAACATATAAACAGAATGACACAAATGAGGGGCGTGACCGCTTACTAAAGGGCGGGACACGTCTCTTGGCTCACGAAGGTGGTGTTAAAAATCACAAGGGCAGGAGTCTATGACTCGCAATTCGTTAACAAATAGAGGAAGAAAAATTAAATAAATAAGTAAAAGGGTAAGTGATATAGGCATTAGAGCCCATGATGGGGGAGTGAGGTATTTGTTTTGCGTACTTAAAAGTTATCGTCCTTAGCCTGTAAAGTCCCTGCTCAACGGGTTCTCTACGATGAACATCCCGTTTTCTGCAGTGCCTTCACAGGCGTCCTAAGGTTGCACGTACACAATCTTATTATCATTATTGTGAATTGTATATTTATTACCTGTTCATTTGCCCTTGTACCACGTATATGTGTCAGAGTATTTTTATGTCCAACCAGGAATTGTTAATCATCATGTTTTCTGTATGTGCCTGTCCTGTTTTGTGTAGAGAAATAGTTTGACCTCAGGTCACTTGTAAATTTTTGTACTCGTGGTCTCTGCGATACGAGACATCCAGACACCACTTTATAAGCCGGTCGCTTCATCACTAAACCAGCAGTACTTGTCTTCCTGCCCATTATTTCGCACCTCTCTCACAGTGGCGACCCCCGGAGTGGTTCCCGGAGCCATTAACGGACCCAAATGGCGACTTAGTTTTGGCCCGATGAACCAACCCACGCCCCTAACGGACTAACGACGGCACTCTAACAAATGAGCATGGACACAGACATCCCCATCCACATACAAATTACCGCAAACTTCTCGGAGGCAGACATCTCCCTCGCGCAACCCCCTCCCCGTGCTCCTCCACGCCGGTGCCCGCTCCCCACGCGATGCCCCACCTGAGGGACCAACCAAGGGCGGCCCTCAGCATAAAGCTGCCGCCATTCACCCATCAGAACCCAGCGCCCTGGCTCTGCAGGGTCGAGGGGCATTCAGGGTGGCAGGCCTGACTGACGAGGTGTTGAAGGCGGACATCGCCATCAACACCCTTCCAGAGGAGATATACAAGAAGGTCGCCCCGTGGGTGATGACAACGACGAGCCCTGCCACCTTCCAGGAGTTAAAGGCCACTCTCGTCGAGACCTGCTCCCTGCCAGTTTCTAAGAGAGCCGCCCGCACCCTCGACCTCGCCATCAACCCCTGGCAAGACATGAACCTCTTGGAGACGTGGCATGCCCTCCAGGACCTCCTCCTCCTCCCTGAGACTGACAGCAATGGCAGGCACAAAGAGATTAGCCTGTCGAGGGAGATCCTTCTGTGGCAGCTACTCCCAGAGGTCTGTGGGCAGATCACAGAACCATGCACCCTGCTAGTCGAGGACCTGATCAAAGTGGCGCAGCAGCTGACGGACTCTATGAGGGCAGTGAAGTGGGCGTCCATGCCCGCACACCCCATCAACTGCCTCCAGCCAGAGGATCCCACCACAGAGGGCATCAACGCCATTGACAGGAGGAGGCCACCCCACCAGCAGAAGAAGGAAAGGCCGGGGCTTTGCTATTACCACCAGAGGTTCGGTAAAGCTGCCCGAAATTGGCGAAGCCCCTGCCTTTTCTCCTCCAAAAACGGGGAAGCGGCGGCCACTCACAGTCCGCCATGGCAGCAACATCCGAAACACCCAGGGGCCCGCACCAGTAGGCTTCTACGTCTGTGACACCGTCTCCGGCAGGATGATGCTGATCGACACTGGGGCCATGCGGTCAGTGTTCCCGCCTTCCAGAGAGGACCGCAGATGTCCGCCGGACCTGACTGCCTCCCTGACGGCTGCCAATGGGTCCCCCATCCTCTCCTATGGCACCAGGCTCCTGTCGTTCTCCATCCTTGGCCTGAGGTAGGAGTGGAACTTCATCGTTGCGGACGTTAGGACCCCGCCTCCTGGTGCAGACTTCCTCACCCACCTTCGGACTGGCAGTCGACGCCGGCGCAAAGCGCCTGCTGGACACCAAGTCCTGCCAGTCCCTGCCCTTGTCTCTGGGCCCCAGGGAACCCACAACCTGTTCCGTCACTCCCCACCAGTACGGCTCCTCCTGAAGGAATTCCCGGAGGTGTTCAAACCCGAGCTCCATCAGTTGCCCAGGGCCCCTGCCAACACAGGATATATCATCACATCAAGACAAGGGGCGCCCCAATGCACGCAAAGTTCCGGAGGCTTCCCCCACAGGCCTTTGCCGAGATGGAATGGATGGGCATATGCAAGAAGGCTCCCAGTCCATGGGCCTCCCCCCTTCACATGGTACAGAAAGCAGATGGCACCTGGAGACCCTGCGGCAACTACAGGCAGCTCAACCTCGCTACAGAACCCGACCACTAGCCTCTACCAAACATGCAGGACCTAACAGCCTCCTTCCACGGGGCCAAAATATTCTCAAAGTTAGATCTCTTGAAATCATATTTTCAGGTACCAGTAGCTCCAGAGAACATCCCCAAAACCATATTCGTCATGCCTTTCGGGTCCTACATCTTCACCTTCTCCACCTTCGGCCTGAGGAATGCAGGGGCGACCTTTCAGAGACTGATGGACAGCATCCTGGGGAACCTGAACTTCTGCGTCTGCTACATCGATGATATCCTAATTTTTTCCAGATCCCACAGGGAACACCTACGGCACATCCGGAAGGTCCTGCAGCACCTGCAGAAGAGTGGCCTCGTCGTCAGGTTCGACAAGTGCACCTTTGGCGTCGATAAGGTGGAATTCCTAGGCCACGAGATATCCCCAGGAGGCGTCCACCCAGTTTCATCGAAAGTCGGGGCCGTCGTCAGGTTCCCTACCCCTAACCCTACCTCCGTCAGGGCCGTACAAGAATTCCTCGGAATGGTCAACTACTACAGGAGATTCATCCTGGGGATCGTGCACACCATGGCCCCCCCTGACGGAGTCCTCAAGGACCATCCAAAGACCTTGGAGTGGGGCCCCGACCAGCAAAGGGCCTTCTCCCTGATGAAGGCCACCCTCGCCAAGGCAACAACTTTGGCCCACTGGGACCCCAGTGCTCCCCTCCAGCTGACAACGGACGCCAGCAACATTGCCTGCGGAGCCGTCCTGGAGCAAGTCGTCAACGAGCCCCTCAGCCCATCGCCTTCTTCAGCAGAAAACTCAGCCCCACCGAGTCCTGCTACAGCACCTTCAACAGGGAACTCTTCGCGGTGTACCATGCGGTACACCACTTCAAATTCCTCCTGGAGGGTATGCCCTTCACAGTTTGGACAGACCACCAGCCACTGTCCACACCTTCACAAAGCTAGGGAATACATGGTCCTTCAGGCAGTAGCGGCACCTCGCGGCCATCGCAGAGTTCACCTGCACCATCAAGTACCTCCCTGGTAAGAAGAACCCAGTAGCCGATGCCCTCTCGAGGATCGAAATCAATGCAGTGCAGCTTAGGATCGACTATGAGGACCTCGCCCATGAACAAGCCGCCGACCCAGAGACTCCAGCATACCGCACCACCATCATGTTGCTGAAGTGGAAGGACGTGCCCCTTGGCCCTGGAGGGCCAACACTGCTGAGCGATGTAAGCACTGGCCACCCCTGCCCACTGGTGCCCGCCTCCCGTCGTTGGCTGGTCTTCGACATCATCCATGGACTGTCCCACCCCTCCAGCAGAACGATGGCCAGGCTGCTGGTGTAGAAGGTCATCTGGCACGGCATACGGAAGGACGTGACGGCCTGGGCAAGGCAGTGCATACAGTGCCAGGCCAGCAAAATAGGGAGGCACACCGAATCGGGGGTGGGCGACTTTCCTCAGCTGCGGAGACGTTTCGGGCACATCCACGTCGACGTAGTGGGTCCTCTTCCCCCACCAGGAGGAGCAAGATACCTTCTAACAGTCGTCGACTGCTCCACCAGGTGGCCCAAAGCTACGCCCAAGGAAGAAGCCACTTCCAGTGCGTGTGCAGAGGCCCTCCTCTCCAGCTGGATCAGCCGGTTCGGTGTCCCGGACCATATAACTATGGACAGGGGCCCCACTTTCCTGTCCGAGCTGTGGACCGCCCTGTTACGCCTGCTGGGGACCACTTACCACAGCACCACCGCCTACAACTCCGCAGCCAATGAAATGGTGGAAAGGTTTCACAGGTCCCTGAAGGCGTCCCTCATGGCTCGTTGCACCTCCAAGAACTGGAAGTACCAGCTGCCCTGGTTCCTCCTCAGGCTGAGGACTGCCCCCAGAGCCAACGGCGACCTGTCCGCAGCAGAAAAGGTCTTCGGGGAGACCCTCATAGTTCCAGGGGAACTCATCACAGAGGACCAGGACGACCTAACAACGCAGAGGCTCCGCAACAGGGTTGGGAAGTTCACCCCCTGCCGGGGGACATATCCCTCCCGGTCTGTCCTCCGCCACCCACGTCTTCATCAGGGACGACGCCGTACACTTACCCTTAACCAGGCTGTACAGGGGGCCTTTCCTCGTACTTGAGAGAAACAAGAGGGCATTCCAGGTGGCCATCCACAGGAAGGAAGACTGGGTATTGATAGACCGCCTCAATCCTGCATTCCCGGAGGAAGACGTCAGGGCACTTCCCAAAGCCCCCCACAGGAGGTGGTGCCCCCACAGCCCGCCCCGTCTGCAAGAAAACCTTGTGGGCGCCCCCGGAAGGCCCCAGGTCCAGGCAGGAGGGCAACCAACACACCCATCCACAGGGCACCAAAGAAGACGAACACCCCCCCCAGCTGGCGTCAAGAAGGCGGGGCCCCCTCCACGGCCCCAGCAGATACCTGCTCTGATCAGACATTACCCATGTCTTGTGGAGGCGGGGGGAGTATTGTAAAGTTCCCGCTCAACGGGTTCTCTACAATGAACATCCCGTTTTTTGTAAGGACAAGGGAAAGTTCAGCGGGGGAAAGGGTGCAGCAGTCTAGGACCCTTACGGTGCGCTCGAGCCGTACTTTGGGTTCTGCCTCAGTCCACTTCAGCATAAACAAATGGGCCTGGCTGAGAGCGCTCTTCCCCTCAGTGGGAGCAGGGGGGAGAGGCACTCCGTTGGGCTAGCACTTGAGCCTCATGGGTGCGTTGTCACTCTTGTTCATCTCTCTCTTTCTCTCTCTTTTCTCCTGGGCAATTCTTTCTACCTCCGCTCTCTTCTCCTGAGTAATTCTGTCTTTCTCCCATTCTTGCCTTTCTTTCTCTCTCTCTTGCCTCTCTATCTCCTCTCTTCTCTCCTGGGCAATTCTTTCTGCCTCCTCTCTCTTCTCCTGGGCGATTCTCTCTTTCTCCTTCTCTTGCCTCTCTTTCTCCCTTTTCTTTCTTTCTATCTCCCTCCCTGCCTTTGCAGCGTCTAGGTTCCCCTGGACCCAGTCTCGTAATTCTTGGCCCAACATTCTCAGGTCTTTTCCTGCCTGCATGTGGAACTTAAAGTCCTCATTGTGTTGGGCTTTTCAGTCAACATTTTGACAACTTTATTTGGTAGAGCCCTCTAAAGTTGAATGAATTTGGACTGAGATATTTTAATAAGACGTGGGGCGTGGTCTAAATGGCCAAAATGAAAAATATACTTTATCTCTCTCACAGCCTTGGCCGGTCATTTGCGGGGATAGTAGGTTAGTCATCTCGTAAGACTTAGAATTAATTTCATCGCAGAGTCCATGGAATTTGTCTTGCCACATGGGACATGGAATTGGTGGGTGCCACTAAGGATGTGGAATTTGGTGGACGTCACATAGGACGTGGATGGATGTCACGCAGGATGTGGTATTTGAGGACGTCATGTAGGACATGGATGGGCATCACGAAAGACATGGAATTTGAGGACGTCACGTAGGACGTGGATGGACATCACGAAGGACGTGGAATTGGAGGACGTCACATAGGATGTGGATGGATGTCACGAAGGACGTGGAATTGGAGGACGTCATGTAGGACGTGGATGGACGTCACGAAGGACGTGGAATTGGAGGACGTCACGTAGGACGTGGATGGACGTCACGAAGGACGTGGAATAGGAGGACATCACTGTGGACGTGTTTGAGGACGTCATGAAAGGATGTGAAATTTGTCTCTTAGGACTTGGAAATTGGATTCATCCCATAGGACTTGGAAATTGGGTTCGTCCCGTAGGACTTGGAAATTCCGTCTAGTAGGATGTGGAATTTGGATTTGTCCTGTAGGACTTGGAAACTGGATTCGTCCCGTAGGACTTGGAAATTGGATTCATCCCGTAGGACTTGGAAACTGGATTTGTCCCATAGGATGTGGAAATTGGCTTCCTCCCGTAGGACATGGAAATTCCGTCTTGTAGGACGTGGAATTTGGATTTAAAAAAAAAAAATCTTGCTGAGAGGGGCTCGAGTATGTTACGGGGACAACTACTCGGGCGATGAATGAAGATTTGGATAGGCATGCAGGGAGGGGGGGATGAAGGTCGTCTGACTCTAGGCTGATGCAGGCTTGTTTTAGACTCTGGCTGAATGAACCTGTTCCGACTCATTCAGAATAAGTATGGCATCTCAAATCGTCAGTGTTGTCGTATAGCCTACACGATCTGAAACGTACTGACCCAAATCGTAACCTAAGTCTTATGCTATGACGCCCAGGTTACTTCACTCTTATGCTAGTTTAAATTGTGATTATATCAATACATTGTGTTGTGTATATTAACTAAACTGACAATATGAACTTACTATTGGCATATTCAATTGTTCCTAGCTCGATGTACAGTTAGACTGGCGTGAACACAGTCTCTATTTCACTACCCTCATCCAAAGTACACCTCAAGAAATTCTCCTTACATTTCGATATGCATATCTCCTAAAGAAAGTTTCCCTAAACGTACTTTAAGATGAATAGGAATACTTAAATGGATTTGTAGACACCAACAATTATGGCTGCATTCTTGAGTCCTCCACTAGCTCGACCCACTCTATGTTAAAGCTATGAAGCAACTGAGTTCACGGCCGTCTCTGACCGAAACCAAACCTTGACTAACTACCGCAACAACAACCAGTACCGATAATTAAGCAAATTTACAAGTATACTTACAATTAAACACGCGAAACAGCTAAGACAACGTTTTTCACTACTAAACACAAACAACAAAACATAATATCCTTCTTCTACATAACATAATATGCATTTCCACTTTATGTAAATTTAAAGAAAATACATAAAACTATACCACAACTTGCGGAAAAGTACAATCTCTCTTGTCGAAGTTTCGACAGAACCCATCTGTTTACAAACACTGTCTGGGCTTTCCTGACTGCGGGGAAATTCCCAGGATGGGCGGATAATGGTGAAATAACCTTGTAATTTTTGCCTAGAAGCAGAGTTCAAACTTAGCTTTCCTAACACTTGAACTTAGTTTTAGCTAACCTGAGAGAGAGAGTATTTCAGCAATGCAAACTGATTTCGTCTTGTCCCACGTGGGAGTTTGTCTGTGCCTAAATAATTCGCAATTCCAAAATGTGAAATGAAAATTTTTATACAGAGGAATTTGTCGCACTATTCCTCGAAAGAAAGATTTCGCACTCGTTGTTTCCTAAATACCTATCATGAAAGGCATGCATTAACAAAATCTAACACAGTGGTTCTCTTCTCTCAGTTGTTACATGCGTCCGTATTTCCCTAATTTCCTAGGATCAGTCACTTTTGTAAAAGAATTTCCTATACTAAAAATAAACACATTACTTACATGGAACTTTCTTGGTCTGTGCACTTGGCATCAGGTTCGGAATTGTCTCACAAGTTGCAAACACAACAAAGCAACAATAGGGGGGAATTGCAACTGCAAAATGCGATCCTGGCAAGAACGCCATTTTTATGATTTTCCCTGGTTTTCAGGATCTGTAGAGCACTTTAACAGGTCAGCAACGGAATTTTACACACTTGGCCTTGGCAATCTGACTTTAATGTTCAGGGAATCATAAAAAGAAAAGAGAACAGGGATGTTTCATATGAGCTTAAGGCTCTACTTCATGAGGGAATGTTACGTAAACACTGGGGTAACTAAAGTAATTGTATTTACAATAGAAGATCCAAAGAAATGGTAAAGTAAATAATATGGAGGCTGGCAAAGCCTGGAGTTCTTCCTACTGGAGACTTGAATGGTCGCAAGGCACTGTCCAAGAAGAGTCCATGGCAAATGTGTCCCTCTGCAAGAGAGATTTAAGAATTACACGCCAGGAAGGGAAAATAGAAAACATATGGATGTATCAAGACTGCACTGATGGTGCCAAGGTCTTGAGGAATGAATGAACACTTAACACTGGGACACAAACACTTGAAATAGCACTGGGGAATGGCACAATGGATACGGGGATGTACTGGTACTCAATAAACACTTCTAAGGGCAAAATGTCGTGACTGAAAAGCCTTCACTTGTACTTTACCATGGGGAAGCAGGTCTCTGGCAAAGAAGAATGAGTGGTTGCATTCGTGGCACTCTGCACTAGTTCGCTTGGGAAGTCTTTCCATGTGGTGACGAAGGGACTGGATATGCATCAGGAGCTTCAGGTGGTGACAGGGGTTGTGGGGGGCGCCTCTCAGTGTTTTGTAGCAATCACCCGTGCATCTGGCTAACTGCTAACTGCAAAGATCCCCTGTCCTGGCTCCTTTTAAGGCATCTGGGGGGTAGTGGCCCCAATGTCAGGCCTGTATGGTGACCGTGCCCAAGATGTGTCATCTTCCAGGTGTCTTGACCATCTTCTTGCATCTCTCCAGGTGTCCTGTGGAAAGACAATTCAGCACGATCACTCTGCCTCATAGAATGGTTGTTTTAAGCAGCTTAGCTCATTTAAGCTGCTTAAGGGAGTGGCACTCACCCTTTCATCCTTGCCTCTTTTTGACCGTGCCACCCAAGTGTCTGTCCCAGGTAAGGTAGGGACAGATGAGGATACTGATAAGATCTATGTGTTGGTATCTGGGTCAACTTGGGTCAGCCATGCAGTGACAAACCCACTCTTAACATTCTACAGGGTTGGCTTTTAGCAACTTCTTGCAAATTAATAATATATATATATATATATATATATATATATATATATATATATATATATATATATATATATATATATATATATATATATATATTCAAATCGATTCGTGACATTTTTCATTTGTGTCTGTACTTCACAACATTTCTTTTTGTTCTAGCTTTCTGTCTACATATGAGTGATAAAGATGTGGAAGTTTTCATGATGGCCATCTTGGCCTTTTCAGTCATGATTTATTACTCAAAACTATCACAGATTCTCAAAGAAAAAACAAATTGACATGATTACACTGAGTGTCCAAAACTGAAATAATTTCATAAGGATTGTCCAAAGCTAAATGAATTTAATTAAGTGTCAAAAGCTGTCATAATTACATTAAGAATGTCCAGAGCTGTAAGAATTTCGTTAAGAATGTCCAAAACTGACAGAATTCCTTCTTGTATCCCAAAACTTACAGATTTACAGTAAGAAATTCCAAAGACATAATTTTTTATGAATGTATATAACTGACAGTGTTTTTTAAGAATGTCCCAATCTCAAAAAAGATGCATTAATTATCCCCATAGCTAGTGGATTATGAAAAATGTCCAAAACAGGCAGAATTGCATTTAGAATATCCAAACGTAAAGGACTGGATTAAGAATGTCCAAAGCTGACCGAATCACATTAAGAATGACGAAAGTTAACAGAATTATATCAGAATTGTCCCAACTTGCCGACGTTGCATTAAAAATATTCAAAACTGATAGAATGCTATTAAGACTGTTCAAAGCTGAAACAATTTTGTTGAGAGTATCCAAAGCCCATAGAACTGCACCAGGAATGTTCAATGTCCAAACTGCCAGAATTGCATTAAGATATTCAAAGCTAAAATAATTGGATCAACAATCTACAAAGCTGTATACAAACAGTTAGATGGTAGAAACAGTTTAGGTTATAAGGAAAAAGCACATGCTGTAGACAATTTAAAGAGGACACATTAAGAAACTTTGAAATAAGGCACATAAATACTCAATTTTGTTAGAATTAAAGCAAGAAAATACAGTCATGTGCATCACTTAAACACATTTGAAGGAGCAAAAGTTACCTGGCATTTGTTTGGTAGACTATGAGAGATAAGGAAACATCCAAGGAGGGGTCTGTTAATAACGAATGGGTGTAAAGGAGAAATTCAGTTAAGTAAAGAAGAACCAGAGCACAAAGACATTTTATTAGTAGAAGGTCTTTATAGGACAATAAGTTGTTCCTACACAAATACAAACCTTCGTTGTTTACATAGGATTTAGCTTGCGAACGCGAGCTGGAATGGCCGTTTAACTTTCAGATAAGGTCGTTAACTACACTGACTGTAGGGGGGAAAGCCCCGCCCACTCGTCGGTCTGCACTCCTCTTTGCTTTTGTCCATTGTCGTGTGAAGACGTCTCTGCGTCTCTCTGCCCGACTCTGTTTGCTTTCTGTTTTATGTTTTTTGCTTGAAATATATTTGCGTGATTGTTGTTTGTTTTCATACATGCAAAACCCTCAATCACGTTAGCTTTGTTTTGGAGAGAAAACCACTTGTTTTAGGCGCTGTGCAGGTAAAGACAGGCTGTGTAATCGGTTTCTCACCTCTGTTGAGGTTGACCCTCACTCATTATGTGTCATCCTGTAAACATGAGTGTAACCAAAATAACATGTGGAAGCCAAGGGACTTAGGAAATTATGACCCCCTCTAGGCCTCTTGAGGGAGCCAAGTGTCTCTGAACTTGCTGATCATTCGTAGGCCATGAGAGGCCTTCCAATATCTCCTTCAGCCGTGACCGGGATGACTTTATCAGTCACAGTATCTGCCAACTGTACAACTGCTACTACTTCCTTGGTAACCCCTCATGCAGCATCAGTGATGTGTCCCCAGGTGCTGCTGTATACGTTATCTTTGGGTGATGACCTCCTCCACACGCTATTGTAGAAGGCTGCACTCGGCAAGTAGAAAAAAACCCAAGGGGAGGAGAAGGAAGTAGTCATCATCATCTTTGTCTTCGTCGTCGAGTGCTGTCACCTCCTCTCCTTCTTCTAAAGCTAGCAAGCGGAGGAAGAAGGAGGTTGCCTTGTTGAGCTTCCAGCATCCTGCCCTTTCCTGCGGAGTGAACTGACAGGTCTCTCACTAGCATGAGTACTGCTGCTCCTGTTGCCAAGCACACAGGTGCAACTGCTACCCAGGGTTCTCCAGACCTCCTCCGGTGTGACAGTACCGGTCCTGGAGGCCTGCCTGCCCAAGCTACTGGTGCTGGCCCCAGTAACCTGTCTACCCAGGCCAGAAAGGATCCTGGTCTATGGACCTGGGCCCAAATGCCAGCATGCCCCAGTAAGGAAAGGTGAACAAAGAGCACACAGGTGCTCTCCCACCCCCTCCCCCCTCCTGATCTTCAAGAGAGTGGCCCAGGGGTCCTGGAACAGTGGCCCAACCCAGTCACCTGGACAAGGAAAGAGGAGGTCCCCTGCTCAGTCTTCTTCTACTGCAGAAGCCTTGACTTAAAAAAAAAAAAGCTGGGGTACACTCTCGTAACAGGACCAGTCCGCATTCGTCGTCACCACATGGCCTTGCTCACCTGCTGGGACTTGAGTCTTTGATAGGCTGGGTACGGGTACTCATGGTCCCTCACCTGTCCACTCCACCTACTCAGAGTTTTTTCTGGGAGCCAGACAGGTCCATGGCTCAGGACAAGAACCATTCTCGCTCCCATCCCAGCCCATACACGGAGGTCTACATTCCTGATTCGGTCCTCAGACCTGACCAGACATACACCCAAATAGTGAAGAGATCACCAGGGGGCTCTGGTGAGTGTCCCTCTCCTGCGGAGGGAGTGACTCAGGGAGGACTGGATCCTGGAGGGACAGGATGGTTCTGTGCCCCAGGACAGGGACATCCCTGAGTTGCATAAGCACTTTGTGGAGATCATTAGAATGATTCGTCATTTTAATGATCTCGAGGAAGAGTCTTTTTGGGGACTCTAAAGGAAGCCCAGAGTTTCAATCAACCTGGTATGTCTAGGCTTGCTGATAAGGTTTTGGTCCAGGTGAGTTCTCTTGGTTCTGGGCGAGAGAATTCTCCCTGGTCCAGCCATTCATGCAAGACACAGGAAATATCATGTTCCCTCGGAGAGCCCGCTGCCAACCAAGCAGGTAACCTGGACTTGACTCGTCTGTGCCCCAGTCTGTAGCTAGAATGTCTCCATATGGAGGGAGTCTCCCTCTCACAGGTAGAGGCAGTGGCACTGGAATTGACTACCATCGCAGAATTCCAGTCAGTCTTGTAGACTGATAATTGGGCTCTGTCATTATCGAAGATTGCTTCTTCCTTGGGCATTGGTACACCTGAGGAGGATGCAGCCTTCAAGATACTGTTATGGTTCGAAGGCTGGGTTATTTTCTACCTCCTCCACCAGACAGCAAACCTGTGGGCTAGCCTAGTGTTGAGGAGGCGATAGGCTGTGCTGTCTGAAATCTCTAGGTTTGTGTGTCCCGAGTTGGCTTTGACACACTGAAATGGACCAGTTCTGGGATCCTCCTCCCTCTTTGCTAGAGGTGAGGTGGAGGCCAGGCAGTGGCTAAGGCCTCTAGGACTCTGCGTGGCACCCCCATAGGGGGTTAGTGCCATCAGTGCACCTCACATGGTGCACTGTAGGCATTACTTAAGGTCTTTGCAGCAGCCCCTAGCTGCAACTTTCCTCATTTCTTATACTGTACCTCCATTCATATTCTCATTCTCCCATCTGACTTTCCACCCTCTCTAAAAATTGTTTCCTAGTGCAACTGCAAGATTTTCTTCCTGTTACAACTTTCAAACCTTCTAACCGTCAATTTCCCTTTCAGCGCTGAAAGACTTCATAGGTCACTGTGCTTGGCCTTTGGCCTAAATTCAGTATTCTATACATATTCTTTTCTGCATGGCACTGCGGCCCGACCCTTGGGTCAGGCTGGCCCTTCCTATTAGGGTCAGAGAGGGTCCCAGGCTTCCTCAACCCCTCATAGTGGCACCCAGGTAGTGAAAGGCACCCATCCTCACCCTTTTCAGCCCTCCTGTTTCAGGAAAGGGAAAGAGGAAAAGTGGAGGCTGCAGGGGGGGTTGGTATTCCTCCCCGTTTGCTGCTGATGGTGGGTGGGGGCCTGTCGAGCCACTGGGCAACTTGGCAATGACTTGGAGCAGAGACCTGGGCAGTGGATGCCTGTCAAGTAGAGTATTTATGACCCCTCGAGTCTTCGCCACCCCTCACCCTTGATCTGGTCCAGTCCCAAATGTTCATTTCAAGCTCGCAGAAGGACCTTACCATGTGGGAAGAGGAAAATGCCATGCTCCGAAAAAGTGCTGTGGAAGTCTTCAACCCCTCTCCCCACTGAACCAGTTTGTTTACCAGACTAAGTATTAGATGGAAACTGTCCATTCGATCTCACTTCCATCAGAGAGGACAACTTCATGCTTTCGGTGGATTTGAGGGATGTGTATTTTCAATACCTATCCATCAATCCTCCCACAAGTACTTCCTCTTTGCCGTTAGGGCGGATGGTGTCTAGTTCAGGGCGCTTTGTTTTGGGCTCTCAATGTTCCCTCGGGTGTTCACATTGACCTTGGCTCAAGCTCATTCGCACGGGTATGTCTGTGGGAGTACCTGGGTTATTGGCTGGTCCTGGCAAGCACATTGCTGCGCTTGCTTCAGGGCAAAGATCAGCTGCTCGAGTTTTTGTCATGACCTGGGCGTAGTGATCAACTTTGAGAAGTCAGATCTCACACCTAAGCAGAGGGTAAAGTATCTGGGCATGCTGATGGATACGGCAGCAATGAGGGTCTTCCCTTTGGATTCTTGTATCAGCAGGTTCGGAGACAGTGCAGAAATTCCTGTCTGGACAGAAATAACCTGGTCAGGGGTAGCATGTCGTTCTGGGTCACCTGTCGTCATTGAAGAAGATGGTCCATCATAAGCGGCCTCACCTCCGGTCCCTTTAGTGGAGGATGAAGGAGTATTGATCTCCGGCGAGGGACCCTTCTTTCTCTCCTGTTCCTCTACTGGAGGAAGTGAGGAGAGCTCTACAGTAGCTTGGTAGTTAGACAACATGAGCCTCTTTTTAGGGGTGCCATTTTGCACGCCCCCTCCCGAGGTGTTTAAAGAAAACACCTTAGATTCTGCAAATAAAAGAGTATTTGAAAGAGTTAAACACAAACTTAAGTAAAACTGAATCAAATAAGAGTAAACAATTACAAGAAATGATAAATGATTGGGAAAATTAAAGGAAAACATCAGAGTAGAGAAATGGTACGATAACGCTGTCATCAGTGCTGATTAATGGGGGCTAGATTAGGCATGCTAGAATTAAGTGATAGGAATAGGTTAAAAGGGGAAGATATAAAATGTTTGTGCAGTGTAGAAATAGCTGAAAAGTTAGAGCATTTCTTACTTACTGCCCAGCATACAGTGACATCAGGAATAGATATAGATTCGTGCAGCAACTATATTAAGACAATACTATTTGCAGACTTATCGAAAGAAGAAATTAAAAATAGGAAGGAATTATAAGAATATATAGAATTACAGAGACAATAAACAAGCATAAGCAATGGGAAAACAGAACGATAACCTCGTCTACTACTACTACTAACTGCAACCAAGTAACCAAACACAATGAAATATTAACGATGTCAACAATGTAGAGCAAAAACAGCTAAATGTTGAAAACGGTATATTGCACGGGTGTAATGAATCACCCATATTCTTCCTGTTAATTACTTGATGATAAAAAAATTGGAAAGTATAACGGAAGGATTCAGGAATGAAACTATAACAATCGTGGTACCATCGTATGAAGACATTGGATTAATCCTAGGACACTCCCTTGAATGCAATAACATAACCCATAAGAATTCCTATGGAAACAACAAGCGAATAAGAACAAAAGCAATATATTAATATTCAACGATTGGTATAGTATGAACGATATAGAAAATATGCAGCACATTGAAGAAATTAAAATGGTTAAGCAGTTAAGATGCAGTCATTAGTAAAAGCCGTAATAGGGTGAAGCCAGGGATGTTGCACTGGAAGGGATTAGCGATACCATCCTTCACGAATGCCATGGAAGTCATGAAACTGCAAGAAAGATGTAAATAAATTACAAAAAATAGATAACCCAAATGTACTGGACAATTCTAAGGGCACCAAGGTCCACAGCAAGTTGTGCTTTAAGATCTGAAATACAGGCCTCCTCCTGCCACTCAAGGGATATCAAGAATAAATTATTCTATCTAAAGCACACACTTGAGAGTGGTGGAAATAGGCACTTTTATGGGATAACCACAGACCAGTATGAAAATAATAAAACTCCTTGGAATCTGTAAATAAAAGAATATCTGAAAGAGTTGAACATAAACTTGAGTAAAATTGAATCAATATAGAGTAAAAAATTACAAGAAATGATAAATGACTGGGGAAAAAAGCATGGCTAAGAGAAATAAATGACAAGAAAACCTTAAAAATTTGTAGGAAATGTGAGGAAAACATAGGAGGAGAAACCTGGTATGATGACATAGGCACACTAGAATTAAACAAGAGGAACAGGTTAAAGGGGAAAGATGCAAAATGTTTGCGCTGTGGCGAAATAACAGAAAACTTAGAACATTTCTTACTCGAATGCCCTGTAGACAGTGACATTAGAACTAGATATAGATTTGTGTAACAGCCATATCAAGAAAATGAAGAGGAATTGATAGCTAAACCCTTCTATTTGCAGATCCGTCGAAATAAGAAATTGAAAGTGGGAGGAAATTTAAAAAAGATATATAGTATTACGGACAGGTGCGGATTTACACTGAGGCTAATGAGGCTGCAGCCTGAGGCCCCGGGTACTGACGGGGCCCCGATGAGGCCATGATTAAAAAATGTAAGTGATGCCATCGATTTTCTGTAACTGCTTACCTACGACATCGGCAATACTCGTCTCATATGTAAATTATACAATCAAACATATGAATTGTTCAATCTAATATTTTCATTGTTTTCTGTTGCTCAACTTTGCAATGGAATTACCTCTTCTTTAATACAGTATGATACAGCATAATAGATCAATCGTTTCAATATAAATTAAACGCAGAACCCGCCAAAACATGACACTAACTACTACTGTTCATATCGAAACATGTACTAAAACAAAATATGATAAATGTGTACGTGTCTGTTAAAAAGGCCCCTGACCTGAAGTAGCCTCGGGCCCCAAGTACTGCTAGTCCGCGCCTGATTACGGAGACAATAAACTTTAACAAACACAAGTAAAGCAGGAATAGAACGAGCAAGGGAGCTGTTTCACATACAAATTCCATGTACTACTACTACTACTGCACCTCCTATGCCACTACCGCCTCTACCCTGCAGGCTCTACTACCACAATTTAATGTAGTATTTGTCGAAGGGAAGAGCGATTCTATGATACTTCCAATCTTCTATTTTCCTCCAAATACGTGAGCTATACACTTTTTATTGCTTAGCTCGTGTTTTATGTATTTCTCACCATTTTGTTGCCACAAACCACTCCATTTTACTTCCCCATTGGGAGGCCGGAATGTTTATTCGGGACACAATTCGGCAACATAGGCGGTATAGGCTGTTATTCCTATAATAGATTGATTGTAATCGGCTTCAGTCACAAAACAACCTCCCCTAACTGGTATGCCCCTGGCGCTTAACCTGGTTGAGGTGGGAGCGTGAAACGTCTTTGGTAAAATTTTCCTTTAAACCACCATTGCATTTTGAATTTGAAAAGATAATATTTCAAAATTTTAATGTACCTTTTAATGTGTCCCATGAACGTTTCTGGCGTTCGTTTTGTTAGCAGATGACCCTGACCCAACTAACACAACCTAACCAAGGGTATCAGGTCCTTACCGTAGTGCATGGTATTAGTTTAAAAACATTTCCTAAACTTAACTTAATCTGATTTAGAACTATCAGTGCAATTAAGGTCCTTGTATTTTAGTCATTTTGCATTTTTCCCCTCCCAGAAACCCTGCTTTCCCTGTGGTCCCCCAGATTGTAGGATATAAGGGAGGGGTCCATTATCTCTAAAGGTAGGCTACTCATTTGCTAGCAAAACGTCTGTCAGAAGTGTTTAGAGCAAACATTAAAACATGGGAAGACATTTTAAAGTCAAAAATGCAATAATGGTTTACATAAAGTAAAATACCCTAATCATACATTCACTAACTTAACATAAACTAATACAGCAGTCTATAGGGCACTAGCATATAGGAGAAAAAGCATGTCATACAAGGAAACATACATAGGTTCAATATGCACATGCATTAGATTATCCCATACAGTACTAAACTTCTGGTATACAGGTAACATGAACATATTCTTAGAGGTAGCACTGGACTTTCTTTAGATTTTTAGTGTTGTAAAACATGAAACAAATAAAAAAACTTTTTTGTCAGCCATTATTTAGATAAAATGTAAAAGAGAAATTAACATTCTTCATATAAATACAGTAAGTTTTACACATATGACTTACCTGATAGTCATAATAGCTGTCGTCTCTGACGTCTCCGGCAGAAATTCAAAAATTTGGGGCAGCGTCGATAGTTAGGTCACGTAATACCCCCTTCCCCTGGCCCCCTACAGGGAGTGAGTGGAACTACCCACCAATACAGTCAGATGTTTTCTGCCGATTTAACTGTAACATGGTTGAATTTTGCTCGGTAGGGAATTCGTTTTCTGAGGAAGTCATCGGTTTGCTTTGGAATCTTGGTGATGTACTCAGTTGAGCAGTTGTTTTTGATAGTTGTTAATTATAAATAGTTTTTGATAATTTAGCTATTTTTTGGGATATTCAGTCTAGGATGTCGGACACGGGTTCGAGTCAGGCTAGGTATTGCAGCAAAGGCTGTAAAACTAGACTAGTAACAGCTAGACTGGACCCGCATTCTGTATGTGTTATTTGTAGAGGGCAAGTCTGTACTTCATCTCTAACATGTGTAGAATGTAATAGTATGACTGAGAAGTAGTGGAAGGATTTAGCTAGCTATCTCAGGAAATTAGACAAGGATAAGAAAGCGCAAAGCCGCTATTAGGGCTTCGTCTGTCATTTCTAGAAGTAGTAATGCAGAATTTTCTTTGTCTGTTTCTAACATATGTCCGACTAATGAACCCGTTCCTAACCCAGACCCTATTATCCCGGAACCCGAAACTGTTGCCAGTCTTAAGGTAGAGTTAGAGAATCGTTTCTCTACTGTGATGTCGGCAATTGGAAAGTTGGGTGCTGCTTTGGAAGTAATTGCCAGTGATAAAGTGAAAAGTGTTTGTGCAGTGGAGGAGGTGGCTGTTCGGCCCCGTCGCTCTCCTAGACCGAGACCTCTGTCATACTCCCCTGTATCTGGGAGGAGACAAGTCGAAAGTCCAAGGGAGGCGCGGGGGTCTTGCTCCCGAGCAGTCGCCCCCTCAGACAGTCCTGTAGAACGCTCCCAGGATGTCATGGAATGCCATTGGAAAGGTGTTCAGAGGAAGTGTCTCTCTTCGAGTGAGTCTAGCGAAGAGAGGTCTCGTAAGAGAGATTGGCGCCTTAAAGATCAAGTAGACCGCTGAAAAGGTCTAGAGGTGTGTCTCCTGGGAGGTTCTGAAGAAGAGAGTGTTGCAAGAGGATCCAGAGCCCGGGTGTAGTTATTGGGACTCTCCGAGAGTTTCTCTTCCCAGAAGTTAATAAAAGTAAAGTGAAAAGATCAGTGGAAAAAGGTAGGAAGATTGAAAGAAACTTTCAAGCGGAGGAGAAACAGGTTTCTAGTTTTCAAGCGCCTCGTTCTTTAGATCCAGACCTTCGTACGTCGATTTCTCACATTCAAGACCGTCATGCGAAGCATTCGGGGGTTCCAGATCAGCGTTCGTCTTTTTCGATGGCGCCAGACCGCCATACGCCGCATCCAGTGGCTCCTGACAACCAGGCATCATTTTCTGTGGCTCCAGACCGCCAGGAGCTGTTTTCTTCGCCTGATAAGCGTTTTTCGCCACTTTCTGGAGCAGCAAACCGCCAGGCGCCTCATCGGGTGGCGCCAGATCGCCATGTGCCGCATCGGGAGGCACTAGATCGCCATGCGCCGCATCGGGCGTCGCCAGTGGCGCCAGACCACCATGAGCCGCGTTCAATGGAGCCCAACCGTCCTGCACTCCTGCGTGTGGCGCCAGCCCGTCATGCGCTTTCGGCTTCGAAATCTAATAGCGCAATTAATGCGGCTGCTGTACATGTTCATGCCTTGCAGCCACCTGCGGGGTCTTCCTCGAATCAGGACTTGTTAACTGAGAAAGTTGAGAGACAACAGAAGGTGTTAACTTCTTTAGAAAAGAAGATGGAGAGTATTCTTAAATATTTTAATCATTCAAGAGATAATGTAGGAGAGAATCAGGATCAAGTGGAAGTTTTAGAAGTTGAGCCTGCAGTGAGGTCTGTGGCGGTTTCTCCAGTTTCTTCTAAGGAAGATCTGCCAATAAGGGAAGAAGAGGAGGAGTAGGCAGTAGAAAAGGAGAGTCCTTCTTCTGCTTATAAGCAACTTTTGAGATTTTTTGTGCAGAATATTGCAGATTTCTTCTCTCCAGCAGTACCAGTTTCTCTGGAATCCCAGTATGCTAGGGACACGAGTAGTCGTCCGTCTCTAATAACCAAGTTGGTTTTATCAATCTCCTCAAGAAAGACTTTGAAGGGGATTGAAGAGTGGTTGGAGGAGAAGAGGCAACTTGGAAAGATGCAGTTTTGTATCCCTCCTTCTAAGCTCCTTTCAGGAAGGAGGAACTGGTACAATACTGGTGAGTGTTTTTCCGTGGGAGTGTCAGCTTCCTCACAAGGAGATTTTTCTGTAATTGTTGACTCGGCGAGGAGGTCTGCTCTTAATGCTGCCAAGGTATTTTTCGCCACTTCGGAACTGGACAGGCTCTTTAATGGTGTATTCAAGAGCTTTGAGGTTATTAGTTTCCTGGATTGGGCTTTTGGTGCGTTGGGTAGAAAACTGAATGAACTGGATTTAGATCAAGACCAATTTGAAGACCTTTCTGGAGTAATGTCATGTATTGACAAAGCTGTAAGGGATGGGGCAGCAGAACTCTCCACTTCCCTTCTGTTTATGTTGTTAAAAAAGAGGGAGTTGTGTTGCTCTTTTTTGGCTAAAGGAGTGTCTAGGGCACAGAGATCTGCATTGTTATTTGCGCCTCTGGACAAAAGTTTTCTATTCCCTCAGAATTTAATTTCCGAAGTGGCGGCTTCTCTTCAACAGAAGACTACGCAGGATCTTCTAGCTCAGTCGACCAGGAGGCCTAGACAAGCGGGGTCTGTTACTCCTAGACAACAAGTGTCTTCGTCTTCATTTAAAGATCGGTCCTTTCGAGGCAGAGCGGCTACCAGACCATATCCCAGAGCAAGAGGGAGAGGACGTTTTGTACCGAAAGCAATCAAGAAGTCTGAGACTGACAAGAAATGAGGTTTTAAACCTTCACACACATGTGGGAGCGAGGCTCCACAGTTTTGTAAAGATTTGGGAGAGCAAGGGGATAGATCCGTGGATTTTTTCAGTTCTTTCAGAGGGCTACAAGATCCCGTTTTAAGGGATCCTCCTTTGACAACGCGACCTATAGCATTAGCTGCATACTCTCCAGGGTCGGACAGATTTTGTGCGTTGGAAAAGGAGGTAAAGGCGTTGCTAGAAAGCGAGCAATAGAAGAAGTTTTGGTGTTGGATTCTCCGGGTTTTTACAATCGCCTGTTTGTAGTCCCAAAGGCCTCGTTGGAGATTGGAGGCCTGTCCTGGATGTAAGTGCATTAAATCGGTTTGTAAAGAAAGAAAAGTTTGCTATGGAGACAATTCAATCGGTGTTGGGATCCCTTCGAGAGGGAGATTGGATGGCCTCGATAGATATGAAAGATGCTTACTTCCATGTTCCAATCCACGGGGATTCAAGGAAGTTCCTAGGTTTGTGTTTGGGAACAAAGTTTTTCAGTTCAGAGTCCTTTGTTTGGCCTTTCAGCGACTCCTCAAGTCTTTTGAGAATCCTAACTCCAGTTGATCAAAATGGCTCCATTTGGAAGGGATAAGGATAGTTTTTATCTGGACGACTGGCTGTTAAAAGCAGAGACGAGAGAGAAGTGTGTGGAGGATTTAGAGAGAACTCTGTCTCTGACGAAAGAGCTGGGGATTATTGTAAACTTTCAGAAGTCGCAGCTAACACCATCGCAGTCTATTACTTATTTGGGAGTAACAATGAACTCAGCGACTTTTCGGGCCGAAAATCACCGTCTTCCCATATTCTGCTCTCCAGTGCCGGACGAAAGAGCCTGGGGAATAGACGCAATGTTAATGAGCTGGTCTCATCTGGAGGTTTACGATTTCCCCATTCAAGATTTTAGGGCAAGTGTTGGCAAAGTTCAGGAACAAGTAAATTGCAGAATGACACTAATAGCACCCTTCTGGCCGGTGAGGGATTGGTTTCGGACCTTTTAGATCTACTGATGGATTTTCCAAGAATATTGCCAGAGGGGATAGATCTACTCAAACAGCCAAATTCGAAGTTGATCCACAAGAATCTGTCCGTTCTACATCTGACAGGATTCAGACTGTCGAGCGAATCCTTAGACAGAAAGGATTTTCGCGAAAGGTTGCTGAGGCAATTGCAAGACCAAGGAGAGTCTCTTCAGAAAAACTGTATCAGTCCAAGTGGTCTATTTTTAGAGATTGGGGCAAGCAGAATGGAATCTCTTCTACAAAAACCTCTGTTTTGGAGATAGCAGAATTTTTGTTATTCCTGAATAGGATTAAGAAGTTCTGGTCCTCGACCATTAAAGGCTACAGAGCCATGTTATCTTCTGTCTTTAGACATAGGGGTGTAGACATTTCTTCTAATAAGGACTTAACAGATTTAATTAAGTCGTTTGGTACTACTAAGCAAAATGTTCAGAAAGTAGTTTCCTGGAATCTCGACGTAGTTCTTCATTGGCTTATGTCAAGTAGATTCGAACCTATGAAAGATATTTCATTAAGAGATTTAACAATGAAGACAATTTTTTTAGTTGCATTTGCATCTGCGAAAAGAATTAGTGAGATTCATGCTCTGGATAAAAGAGTCGGCTTTTCCAGACGGAAAGTGGTTTGCTCCTCTATGGTTGGTTTTTCGGTTAAGAATGAGCGCCCTGCAAGACCGTGGCCGCGTTCTTTCGAATTAAAAAGCCTATCAGAGTTACTCGATTCTGAAGAATTAGAAAGAACTTTATGTCCAGTGAGGGCTTTAAAGTTTTATCTCGAGAGGACGAAAAAGACATTAGAGGTCCAACGCAAAAATTTGTGGTGTTCGGTAAAGGATCCGGCGGCCCATGTCTAAGAATGCATTAGCTTTCTTTCTCAGAAAAATTATTATGGACTCACACTCTGAATTGGATCCCGATCGTTGTAAAGTGCTTAAAGTGAAAGCCCATGAGGTTAGAGCGGTGGCTACGTCTTTGGCATACCGGAAAAATTTGTCATTAGACAATATTTTGCAGGCTACCTTTTGGAGGTGTAACTCAGTGTTCGCCATGCATTACTTAAGAGAAATTGAAAAATTTTTTGAAAATTGCTCAATGTTGGGGCCATTTATGGTGACTGGCACGGTTTTGGGGGAATGGGTATAGGAAGTCTCTCCTTCCTAATGAAACCTATTAATTTTTCGCCTTGAGATGGGTTTGTTGGTTTTGGGAAGTCTGGGGGCACTACGTGTGTCTGGAAGTGCCCTACAGTTATATTTAGGTGAATTGGGTTTATATATTTAGTGGTGATACCCTTATGGTGAAGGTTGTTGATGATGCTAAAGCCCAGAGCAGGGCACTTTTAGTATCTATTATGCATGATAGTCCACGGTTCGCCTCGACTACATGTAAGCTCTCATGCACTCGGCAAATCAGGTCTATATACCTTGTCGGTGCGACTGAGGATAGCAATGAAAAAAGGCAGTACCAGTGACTTCAGCTACCTCAAAAGGTAAGGAACTACCGGGATTCTTTTTGAATCTTGACATATACAGGCGGTCCCCGGTTACGACGGGGTTCCGTTCTTCAGTAACCTAAAAATCGTCGTAACCCGGAAAATCGTCGAAAATCGTCAAAAATCATAAGAAAACCTTACTTTTAATGCTCTGGGTGCATTGAAAACGACGTAAACTGCATTATTATTGAGTTTTACATCAAAAAACCCTCAAATTATGATTATTCTGCCGTTTTGGGGCCATATTTCTTCCGTCGGATCACGACGCGTCGTAACCCTGGAACATGCGTCGTAAGCCGGAAATAATTTCTGATGAATATATTTGAAAAGCGTCGTAACCTCGAACGTCCGTAGCTGGAACCGTCGAAACCGGGGACTTCCTGTATTTACATTGTTTAGTGTGTTACCTGCCATGAACCCACCGCCTATAATGTGCCAATCAGCTATTATGACTATCAGGTAAGTCATATGTGTAAAAATGTCATTTTCATAATAAAATAAAATTTTACACATACTTACCTGATAGTCATACAAAACCCACCCTCCTCCCCAATCATGGGCAAGGGTAGCATAAAACATCTGACTGTATTGGTGGGTAGTTCCACTCACTCCCTGTAGAGGGCCAGGGGAAGGGGGCATTACGTGACCTAACTATCGACGCTGCCGCAAATTTTTGAATTTCTGCCGGAGACGTCAGAGACGACAGCTATTATGACTATCAGGTAAGTATGTGTAAAATTTTATTTTATTATGAAAATGACATTTTTAAATAATGTGAAAGTGAATTATTAGAATGTGAATATATTGTTGGTTTGTTCCTACACAAATACAAACCTTTGGTCTATACAAAGGATTTAGCTTATGAGTGCAAGGTGGAACTGGCTGTTCTACTTTCAGACAAGGTCATTAACTACTAGCGATAGGGGGGAAACTCTGCCCACTCATTGCTCTGCACTCCACTTTGCTCTCGGCCGCCGTCATTTACAGACGTCTTCTTGCACTCTCTGCCAGACTGCCATTTGCTTTTATTCTTTCTCTGTTTTTGAAATATATGATTGTCTGTTGTTGTTTGCTATATTTTTACCGATATGCAGACCCCTAATTGTTCCGCTCACGAAATCAGTGGCCTGGTCCATCACTCGCATTCCAGAAGATTCTGTTGGTCTGGAAGCAAGATGTTGTCTCATTAGCTGACATTTATGTCTTCTACCTTCAGGTCTTTACCCACAGGCCCTTCGAACCTTTTTTCCTTGGTTCTGTGGTGGCTGCTCAAGAAGTTGTATTTTCTTACTCTGCTCCTTTAAGAGGGCAGGTAGCATCTCGACTAAGGTGTATGGTTCCAGAAGTGAGAAGGATTCCGAGAGTGACTGGCCTCTCCTCCTCCTCCTTCCTCGTCCTACTTCTTCTCTTCCTTTGGGCTGAGAATGGGACTCAAATTAACACTTGCTGGAACTGGCGTCTGATGCAGTAAGTCCACACATCAAGCACCCATTCTATTTTTTTCTCTAGAATCATAGAAGCAGTCCCGCTCCTTCCTCTAGCAAGGGAAGGAAGGAGACCCTGGCAATAAGGTCTTTACCTTACTGCCTCCAACTTTTTAGATTCTTCCCAGCCTGTTTTCGTATGAGTTATGATTCCTCACGCACTTGAAAAGGCCCAGATGTCTGACATTTGATCTTGCAGTTCCTATATTTTGATCAATATGTCAGAGGCATGGTACTCCTCCTCGTTCTTTCAACCAGGAGGAGCAACCCGGGTGTGCAGAACTCCAGTCATTTCAAAGAGACTCACTCAGGTTCCTCTCTCCAACCAGTGAATCTTCCTAATGTAAAGGAATGATGGTTTGTATATCATGTAGGAACAGATCACAAATTTTTCAAGTAAATTGTATTTTTCCTAACTATACAAATCTGAGGTCCTTTACATTTATGCCCACCTCATGCCACCCCTCAATCTGAAACCTAGGCCGAAAGGCAAACTGGAATGTTTACATCCAAGCAGGCAGGTGTTCCTGCTTACTGGACGGTAGTTACAGTAAACCTCCCTTATTCGTGCGGGATGCGCACCACACCCCCCACGAATAGCTAAAATCCACGAATACTTAAAACCCCTCTAAAAACATTTAGAACTGCCTATTTTGATAGTTCAAACATAAAAAATCTCTAAAAATGCCTATACCTGAGTATTTTAATAGTTTTATCACAAAAAGTGCATTTAGTCATGAAAATTATATGAAAATACAGTAGTTAGTGAATATTTCTCAGTGAAAAATACCGCGAATGGGCGAATTTTTTCCCGCATAATGTGTATATACATTCCACAGAGAAATCCGCGAATCATGAGAATGCGATTACGGGGGGTTTACTGTACTGCCTAACCACCTTGTCCAAGAGTTTAACGGCCTTTTCCAGCTTTGCTATAAGTAATTCCTAATGTAAAGGACCTCAGGTTTGTATAGTTATGAAAAATGCAATTTACTTTAAAAAATTGTGATTTTAAGTCCTTTTCCATCCCCTCCAGGACTTTGTAGATATGATAGGAACAAGATGCTACTTTGCCGGTTAAAGTGCTGCAGTACCACCTGTAGAGAACTCAGCATCTCAGGCCTGAGTGTCAGCATCTCTTCATTAGTACTGACTTGGCCGTGGAAGAGGTGTCCAAGAGCAAATCCTCTTTCGAGCTTCATGAGACAGCAAGGGGCCCACTCTTTGTCTGACGAAGTAGACGGGAGTTCAGTCGGGGCAAGAGATCACGAAGTTAGGGGCATTGCCATATCCCTTGCATTCCAGAAGAACCTGTCAATTCAGCGGGTAATACGGGCAGGTATGTGGTTGCCCCAGACCACATTTACTTTGTATTATCTTCAGGACTTCCCAATAAGTCTTTGGACATGCTTTTCCTGGGATCTTGTGGTGGCTGCCCAACAAGTTGTATGGTTCATCTGGCTTCCTCAGGGGACATATGCATCTCATCTAAGGTGTTCGGTAAGTGGGAGAGAAGGTGTGTGAGTAACTGGTCTCCTTTCTTGTTTTTACCTTTCTCTCCCTTAAGACAGAGAGACAGGTAGTGAGCCATCATGAGCTGGACGGACGAGGTTGCAGGTGACTGCATGATGAGGCCATCGTGTCTTTCATCTTGTGTAGATGGTTTAAATGCATGTCCCCCCTCTCGAGACAAGAGGAGAGAGGGATAGACAATAAAACAAACCCTTTGGTCTTATTAGCAAGTTTTATTGTCTCTAACACTCATGGGTTCTTCCAAGCCTTTTTTTAAAGTAATGATGCAACTCATTACTCTAAGCCCAGAAGTCTAGCAGTTGCACCGTTCCATATTTCCAAGAAGCTAGAGGTGCAGGGTTCCTTTCTTATCTCTTCCAGACCAGGAAGGTGTTCCTGGGTGGGTTAAACCAACCAGTCAGTACAGAGATTTACCCAGACTCCACCCTCCAATGGGTAAGTCTCCCATGTAAAGACCGAAGGTTTGTATATGTGTAGGAACAAATAGCAAATTTTTAAAGTACTTTGTATTTTCCTAACATACAGACCTAAGATCTTTATATTTACAGCCCACCTCAGCCACCCCTCATTCTGATACCTGGGCCGAAAGGCAAAGTGGAGTGCAAACCGACAAGTGGATGGGGCATCCCCTTCCATCGGTAGTTAACGACCTTGCGTGAAAGTTAAAAATCCATTCCAGCTCGTGTTCACAAGGTAAATCCTTGTGTAAAGACCTTCAGGTTGAATGTCAGGAAAAATACAAATTACTTTAAAAATTTGCTATTTTCCTAACTTACAAACCTGAAGCTCTTTATGTTAATGGTCCACCTTAGCCACTCCTTGTTTTGGTACCTGGGCTGAAAGGCAAAGTGGAGTGCAGACCAACAAGACAGGTAGGGCTTCCCCTACTTGTTTATTGTTAATGACCTTGTCTGAGACTTAAAAGGTTGTTCCAGCTTGTGTTTGGAAGCTAAGTCCTATGTAAAGAATTTTGGGTTTGTATATTAGGAATAATCCAAATTGATTTAAAAGTTTGTTATTTTTTTAATACATGTATGATTTTATGATGTATGTTTGTATATTTTTTATTGCATTTATTTTGGTATATTTAAGTATTTGAGTTTTTGTTTTGCATAATTGCTAAAGGGTTCACCCCAGAAATGTTCCCTTGAGTTGACAGGAATGCATGATTGCCAAATTGAGGCAAATTGTAGCCATTCTCAAAGAAGCATTGTTTGCGCTTGTAAATTTGGATTTGTAACATTGGATACTGTGTAGTATTGTAAATAAGTTTTTGGAAGGAACAGCAGCTTGCAGCAGTACAGTAATGCAAATTTCACTAGCACACAAGGGAGCTATTTGTGTACATTGTTGTTGTCCTTGCTCCAAGCCTTATTTAATTAGTGCCATTGCTGAAATAGTTGCCATGATTCTTACATTCTCAACTTTGTCAGACAATAAACAGTGTCATCATGGGTCCATTCTCCAATGCATAAGGACAGAAAAATGGTAATGATTTATATGGTACATTAATACTGAAGGGGGTCTTCTTTGTATTATTTTTATTGTTTCCCCATCATGCACATCATGAAGGTGTTTACAAAACATTACTTCATCTGGAATACTATGCTAACAGTCTTGTCAGTTTGGTTCTTCTTGCTAAAGCAGAAATAGAACAATTACAGTACCTACTGTAGGACTGCTCAGAAACAATATTTTACACTGCTAGTAGCTCTATTTTTAGTTTTTATTTAAGAGTCTCACTGCTGCTGGGAACTGATAACTTAAAGTATAGGTGAATTAATAGCATCCATTATAAAATACAGAACACTAACATAAACGCAAAACTGTCCTCATAGAGCGTAAGTATGTTAAGTTTATGTTTAACAACTTACCAGGATTTACACTCTAGAAAAGGGCTCTCTTTTAGCCTCAAACTTATAAATTGTATTAGAAATACAGGTATAATAATTGTTTTTGGCAAATTCTCTCATTCTATTCTGCAAAGGCTAAGATTGCTGTTTAATATTAAGGATGTGGGTGGCTGATTAAGGGCAAGTGTCATGCTCCCCACTCAAAATGCAGACTTGAGATAGGTTCTTCAGTTCAAATTTATAGCTGAAGTTTTTGCTTGTTTTTAATACAGCACAATTATAGTTTGTAATGAAGAATCTAGTAAAACTGTAGTTTCAATTATATTTTATTTATACATATTTGTATGCTAACAGTTACATAAGTTTATAATTACTTTCCTTTGCTTTTTGACAGATGACTGGAAGATGATCACAAGAAGCAGCTTGAACTCCATAATCTATGCCTCACTTCATACATCTTCTGCACTGAGAAAGATTGTGCCAAAATCTTTAAAAGGCAGGAGTAAAAGCTCTCAAGACTGGTTAACTCGACAACTCAATGATCCTTATGTCAAACTGGCCCGTCATGAAAACTATAGGCAAGTTACTGGTTCATTTCTTGACTAGTGGTTTTCCTTAAACTACTTTATTCCGGAAAGGTAGCTGGATTGTAATTTGTATAGTTTTGGGTGTACCTGAAAAATCTTAGTTTGTTCCTACACAATATACAAACCTTTCGGTCTTTATGTAGGAATTATCTTCAGTGCAGCTGGAACCGGCCATTTAACCTGTAAACAAGGTGGTATGATAGTTAACCACCGTACAACCAGGTGGGGGAGTCTCACTCACCCGGTCTGTAGAACGTCACTTTACCTTTGGCCATGCTACGGTGAGGTTGTGCTTCACTACCCTCTGCCCTGCTTGCCGTTGTTATCTTGTTTGCATTGTGAATATCCATTCTTTTCCTGGTGGGATCATTTCATCTTTGTTTATTTACATCTGTATACAGTATGTGTTTGTGTGTTTGCTATAGTGAAATAGTGCAGTGCAAACCCACAAATCATCTGAGCCAACCGAGCGTAAGGCAGCACCCAATTGGAAGTGCCTTGGTACCTCAGAGAAGGCTTGTAGCCATTACCTCTTGGCGATTGATGTAGATCCTCATACCCTTTGCACTTTGTGCAGGGAGTATGAGTGTAATCATGACTGTGTGTGAGGAGTGCCATGACTGGACTCCAGAGCAGTGAGCGAAGTATTCATTGAGGAGGAAGTATCAGAAGAAGCTCCCCAAGTTGTCGTCTAAGGGTAATATGCCCCCAATGACTCCCTTGGTGGCTAATCCTTTGGATACTTTCCTCCCTCCAGCAAAACGTCCTTGTTTTGCTACCTCTCCTCCAGAAGAAGTTTCCCCTTTGTCATCTTCTCTTGCTTCATCATTGGGCGACTGGAAGTAGGGCGACCTCCCTTCGGTAGCCTCTGTTCGTTGAAGGGGAGGAATCCCCCTCAGTATGAATGGAGACTGCCCCTACTAACCCGACTTTGATTCCAAACCATCATCCCAAAACACCCAAAGACATCTTACATTACCCTCCTACAGCTGTTACTCTTAAGTATATACACCCCTTAAATGCTTATAACAGCAATTTACTAATTTTAAGATATCAATATTAATGTAAATACAGGAAAATATCTATATAATACAAATTAAATAAATGTTTTACAGAAGTAAGACAACTAATCAAGTTACCCCTGTATACATAAGCATAGTCGTTTTCTCTCAAAGCACCATTCCGTTTTCTTTTTTTCTGTAAAGCGTATATTTATATAAACAAACAGTACCCATCAAGTAAGATAAAAGCCTTATTATTAATATAAACTGCAGGACAGTAACAGCTTTAGCATAATTTTTAGAGTTGAAAGCAATGTAAATTAATAAAGAAACAGTAACAATAACAAGTTTTACCTAGCTGCACAATAAACATGGAAAATATTTGAATAAAATAGGTGTAATAAATAAAAATGAATGAAATTAGCCTAGGCTTGATCCAGAGATGAAAACCCTCAAATCGAAATTTCCATTTCACACCAATATATATATGAAAATACGATATACCACGGTCCATTATCTGAGGGTGCTACTATACTTTTAAAATTTTTCATTTTTTCATTATTTTTTCACATCTTTGGTTCTTGCTCTACTTATTTTAATTACATTCAATTCAAACAGTGATACCCCAACATGAAAAATTTTCTTCCTTTGGGTTTCCCTCAAAAAGGCCAGTACTGTATTTAATTCTACAATGCTGCACAGAGACTAACTGCATAGAAGGATTCCTTTTACCTCAGCAAGTCAGTTACTTCATAGACAGATTAGCGAAGACTTATCACCCCTTGGTACTTCACATGTAAGATTCATGTGTTGTCTAGAGGTGTAATACCATTCCAAGTTTTTTTACGCTGATGACACCTCTTTATAATGAGAGTGCTATATTTCCATGAACATACAAACCCTTTTGTTCCTACAAAATACAAACCTTTGTTCTTTACATAGTATTTAGCTTGCAAACATGAGCTGGAACAGCCATTCAGACTTATTGACAAGGTAATAAACTACCGACAGGCAAGGGAAAGTCCTACCCACCTGTCAGTTTTTACTCCATTTTGCTTCCAGCCACCATGAAGTCCAGACATCTATCACGACTCTGTGCCTGACTTTTGCCATTCAAAGTTTTGTTGATTAAGCTTGAGTATTTCTCCTCCTTTTTTGGTTGTGGACTATGTGTTTGTATTGCAATTTTTCAAACCTATCCATCAAATATGCCTTCTTGCAAGGAAGTAAGTTGGTTTTTCCTTCTTGCTATGAATACTGTTTTCATCGGACACATAACATCATCTGGTAGTTACACAACACTCTTTTATATACTTACTAATATATTTACCTTTCAGACATGGTAGATTTAGCCATGACAGTAAGGTTTACCTTATTCAAGGTAATCCTGCTATCATGGGCCTTCTTTTTTATTCTTTGGCAATAGGCTATGTAGCCTTATTCCTCTGATTTCTGTGTGTAGTCTGTGAGTCTCAACTACTGTAGACAAGGAGATTTTCGACAGTGGTGGAAGGAGATAGAAGTGTTCTCTTTCCCTTCTTCATAATCATGTGCATCATTCTTCTGACCCTCACCTCCACTCTGACTATGGCTGTGAGTTTAGAGTTGTTGGGGGAGACTTTCCCGTAATGGAAATGGAAATCCAAAATATAGATAACTACAATGAAGGCAAAGAAATTCACCCATCACCAATTATAGGCACCACAAACTGATGAACACAAAGATACATGTGATTGTAGTAAATGCTTTGTAACAATGTGCCACAAAAATAAAACTATAACCTACACCATAAGAAATTTCATGAGGTATAGGAATAAGGAAAAAACAAACATCAAATCTCATGAAGAAGGTTGCATGTATATTGAACACGTAGCATATTACAAAGAAAAACATACCAATATTGTAGATAATATTCTAAAGAAAATCAAAATGAAAAAATTAAATCAAGGTAGTAAAAATGTAACAATTAACAAAAGTCAGATTCAAACTACAGTGCTGTACAACAAAAAATGAATCAAGACCTACAAAAATACAAATTTACTTATAACAAAATTTAAAATATCACCTTAATTAATCTAGAGTAATTTGACCACTCTCATATTACACCATTCACTCATTATATAATTCAGTGGAATATAAAAGGATTATTAACAAGAAAGCACTTAGGTGAAGTCCAACGACTTATAAGTGAATACGAACCAATGATATATGTATACAGTACACCATGTACGAAAACTTATTCCAAATACAGGCAGTCCCTGGTTTACAACGGGAGTTCCATTTTTATGCCGCATCGTAAACCAAAAAATCGTTGAAAAACGTCAAAAATCCTAAGAAAACCCTACTTTTAATACCTTGGGTGTATTGAAAACTATGTAAACTGCATTTTTATTGAGTTTTTCATAAAAAAACTCAAAATTTTGATTATTCTGCCATTTTGGAGCCATATTTCTTCTGTCGGATAGGCATACGACGCGTCATAACCCCGGAACATGCGTCGTAAACCGGGAAATAATTTCTGATGAATATATTTGAAAAGTGTCGTAACCTCGGAACGTTGTAAGCCGGACCCGTCGTAAACCGGGGACTGCCTGTATAGGTAAATATCTACTAGCCACAACATCAAAGGGAAAATGAAAATAATATAGGAATAGCAATATATGTCCATAATAAAATGATAAATGACAGAGTAGATATAGATTACACTGAATTACAAATTTCAGCAATACTGTAACAGTGAAAATAGAAACTAATATGTTTGATATTACTGTACAGTATTAACTTATACAACCAGCCTAATAAAAAGTATGATTTGAACATATTGTTACAGAAAATAATAAAAGAATTTAAGAATCCCATATTAATTGTAAGAGATTTCAATGCACATAATACAGTACAGTATGGGACTATAACAATATTATACCGGATAAAGATGGAGAAAAAATAGAAATCTTAATGGACACTAATAATCTCTGTTGTCTGAATGACAACGAAGTAAATACATACTGTTCCAAAACCAAATAGCCAAACTGCAAAATTTTTAGGATTGATATTTGATGCACACCTGAGTTGGAAAGCCCATTTAACTTACATAAAATCAAAATGCAATAGAGCTTTAAATCTAATTAAAAAGCTGTTGCAAACTAATTGGGGAGCTGATAGACATACTCATACTATACTGTATAAAGCAACAGTGTTATTAATCATTGATTACGGAAGTGAAATATATGGTTCAGCGTCAAAAGCAGCACTGAAAATATTAGATCCAATTCACAATGAAGGACTAAGAATTTTCACTGGAGCATTTAGATCCTCACCAGTCTCCTCTGTACAAGTTGAATGTGACGAACTGCCACTGTTCCTCCATAGAGAATTCATAACAATGAAAAATGCATTAAGAATCAAGACAAGTGATTCACCAACAAAAAATATATATATCTAAAGGATATGTTTATAAACAATCATTCTCTACCTTTCTTAATTAGAGCTAATAGATTGTTTGAGTCATTAAATATGAATACAGTATACAATTACCTTCAACAGTGAGGTTACCACCCCGTTGAACTATGAATAAAGTAAAGACTTGCACTCACTTGAAATATTTAAGTTCATATTACGCAATATGTACCGATGGGTCTAAATCACAACTTGGAGTAGGATTTGCAGCTATATCCCAGAACAAAACATCAATTTTCTTTACCTAATAATGCCTCAGTCTTCACAGCAGAGTTGTGTGCAGTTGCAGTAGCCATCAAAATTATAAAACAAATATCATTCAATAATTTTGTGATTTTTAGTGGCTCAAGAAGCGGCAGTAGAAGCTGTTCAAAGTTATTACCAAAAAAATAATATTGTACTGCAGATTAAATTTGAACCCCATAAACTGTATAATAATGGAAAAAATATTGAAATATGTTGGATCCCTGCCCATGTAGGAATTAAAGGAAATGAAGAAGCCGATAAAGCAGCTAAAGAAGCAGTCCACATGACAAGAGCAAATGTAAAAATCCCAATTAATGATTGTATAAGAGATATAAAAACAATCATTGTAAATAAATGGCAAGATATATGGAATGAGGAACCTATAAATAATAAATTGAAACAAATAAAGTCCTGTGTTGGAAAATGGAGTTCATCATATCAGAGAGAGACACACAAGTAATCTGACGCGTCTGTGAATAGGCCATATTCGTTTGACGTATGGACACTTAATGAACAGTCCACATGGCCCTCCTCCCAAATGCCCAGAGTGCAAAGTGTTGATAACAGTCAAACATGTGTTGTCTGAATGTGCAAAATATAACCAACAGCAATTATCAACCTTTGGAGGTAAATTGATTGGGGAAATTTTGTCAGAATCCTCTACATTTTCAGTCATTCCAATTTTAACATTCATGAGGAACTGTAATTTAACAGACAAAATATAAAAGTAAATAAATAATGCAAATACAAAAGCCTGTAGGGCATTCAGTTAATAAAAAAAAAAAATTATAATTTATTCTGAATTTCAATATTTAGTTTTTTATTGATTTTTTTATTTTTTTTTTGTATGGAAACAAGCAAGTGTAGTTAACATGTACATGTGTTCCAGTGTAAAAGAATATACCTTATACATTTTTTTCTTTTAAATTTCATCTTCATTCATTCATCATCACGCAGGTGACTATTTGGTCCCAGTTCTAAGCTTATGACCTAGACCTGGTATTTCATCCTAATCCTTCAGGCCAGCACTATGAGAGCTAATAGTCAGCTCAGTGGTCTGGTTAAACTATCTTAATAATAATAATCCTCTAGTTCAGAGATGTGTAGTCCTGAAGAGAGACGCCAGTGGCGTTTCCATGATGAATCACAGCCGTTGAAAAGGCATACAGCAGATGCAGTCTGCTCCCCTCAGGTGTCTTGCAAGAGGGTCAGGGAGTCTGAGCCTTCTTGCAGTTTCTGGGACAGCCCAGAATGCTTTTCTCCAGTGCGACCAGATGAAGAGCATAAAGTTTTGGCACCCAAATGTTCTTCTTCCGCTCACAAGCACAAGCTCCCAGTAGCGCCCATTGGTGCAGCAGCAGTCAAGCGCCCATTAGTGCTTGGTAGCGCCTGAGGGCCCAGTGGTTCCCAAGCGCCCGGTAGTGCATGGACATCCAGTGACACCTGAGTGCCCAGTAGCGCCTGATCGCCCAGTCTCTTCTTCCAAGTGCTCGGCTCCAGCACCTGTTTTTGCAGCCCCAGCTTCCGTACCTGTGGTGGTTGATCCGTCCTTAGCTCCTCTCCAGCGCCAACTGGATGACATCTTACGACTTCTGAAGAAGCCTCCCCCTGCTGCTACAAGTGACATATCCTTATCACCAGTGTCGTCAGGTGAGGAGGATTTGGATAAGGATTTGGATAGGATTCTCCTCCTGCTTATGCAGCCCTATTGCAATTTTTGCTACATAGCTGCCCTGCCTTTTTCTCTCCAGTGGCCCTGACCTCTCCTGCATCCGCTTTCTTTATGAGCAATCAACCTGCGGAACCTTCGAGGTTGCCACAGATAGTGCTCTCTTCCTCAGCAAAGAAGGCATTAAGCAAAGTTGAGGATTGGCTCTCAGGCAAGAGAGAGCAAGAGAAGGCTTCCTTCAGTTACCCCCCCTCCCAGCTGTTTTGTGGAAGATATTTATCTTATGCCACAGGAGAAGCTCCTTCCTTGGGTGTCGAGCCTCCTCCCAGGGTGACTTCTCCGGGCTTGTTGACTCCTCTCAAAGATCGGCCTTTTCGTCGGCCAAAGTAGTGTTTTCTTCTGCTGAGATAGATCATTATCTGAGGAATATGTTCAAGGTCTTCAAGGTGGTTAGTTTTTGGGATTGGTCTGTGTTTGCCCTTGCCCAGAAGATAGACTGTCCTTTGCCTACGTATGTTGCCTCGGACTTGCTTGGTGTCCTCTCTTGTACCAATAAAGGTATCAGAGACATGTCTCGGGAGTTGGCCTCTCTCTTTGCAATGGGGGTTCTGAAGAAGAGGGAACTTTGGTGCTCATACACCACCAAAGGAGTTACTGCTGCTCAGAAAACTGCTCTCTTCTTCTCCCCTCGTGTCCATGGTTATCTCTTCCCTCAGTCAACTGTCAACAAGATTGCGTCAGACCTTCATAAGAAGTCAACTGAGGACCTCTTGTCTCAGTCTACAAGGTGCCCAAAAGAACTGTCCTCTTTTAGCACCAAGTTGGCCTCCCCTCTTCAGCCTTATTCCTTTCATGGCGGTAGACAAAGAACTCAAACTAGACCCTGAAAAAATGTCCAGCTTTCGTCTCATTCCTCAAGAAATCCTCAAGGAAGTGAAGACCACGTCCTCCATGCCCTAGTAGGTGCCAGGCTCCTTCAGTTTTGGGAGAGGTGGAGCGAGAAAGGAGAGGAGCAATGGATTGTGAAAGTCCTGAAGGAGGGTAACTCTATCCCATTCAAAGAAAAACCTCCATTAGTCATGACTGCTTATTCAGTAGGCTCAAAGAGGTTTTTGGCCCTCTCAGAGGAAGTGTCCTTCCTCCTCAGGAAGAGAGCAATAGAGGTAGTCAAAGATGTCAGCATGGAAGGGTTCTACAATCATCCTTTTGTAGTCCCCAAGTCTTCAAGAGGGTAGAGACTGGTCCTGGATGTCAGCGCTCTGAATTTCTTCTTCCAGAAGACGAAATTCAGAATGGAAACGAATCATTCTATTCTATCATCCATTCACCAGGGAGACTGGATGGTCACAGTAGACATGCAGGACACTTACTTTCCACGTCCTTATACATCTGGACTCCAGGGAGTACCTCAAATTCGTATTTCAGGACCGAGTCTCTTTTGAGTCCTATGCTTTGGCCTCTTGACAGCTCTTCAAGTTTTCACTCGTGTTCTCACCCCCTGGCAGAGTGGCTCCATCTCATGGACATCAACATCTCACTCTACTTGGGCAGTTGGCCCCTTCAATCCCCGACAAAGGAACAATGCACAGAGGACCTTTGGAAGACCCTTCTTCTAACACAGGACTTGGGTTTATTAACCCTTTAACGCCAAGCCCTATTTACAAAAACGTCTCCCGTATGCCGCGGTGTTCGTGAGTTAGCTCAAGCGGAAAAAAGTTTTTTCAAAAAAATGACAGCACGCTTAGTTTTTAAGATTAAGAGTTCATTTTTGGCTCATTTTTTCATTGCCTGAAGTTTAGGATGCAACCATCAGAAATGAAAAAAATATCATTATCATATATAAATATTGGAATATATGACAGCGAAAAAAAAACTCGTATATAATTGTATACAAATCGCTGTAAGCAAAACGGTTAAAGCTAATGAGTTAATTTTTTTAGTTGTATTGTACACTAAATTGCGATGATTTTGGTATATAGCAAATTTTAAAACGATCAAAGCAACACAGAGAAAATATTATCACAAAATGATGCATGAATTCGTAACGCTGTGGAAGTAAAAAATGTTTTTTCAAAAATTCACCATAAAACGAAATATTGTGCTAGAGACTTCCCGTTTGTTGAAAAATGAAGCTAATTGATTGAATATTACTAGACTGTAAGTGTTTTAGCTTACAATTGCAGTTTTCGACCATTTCGGTCGAGTTAAAGTTGACCGAAAGTCGAATTTTTCTATTTATCGTGATTTATATAGAAATATTTCAAAACTTATAAAAGCTACAACCATGAGTTATTTTTGTTGTATTGTACATGAAATTGTGCACATTTTCATATATAAAACTTTATGTAACGACTAATATAAAACGGTGCAAATATTACGACAACGAGACAAAAGAATTTCTGAGATGTTCGCCGAGTTACACAAGAGACGAAGGAAAATGTTTTTTTAAAAATTCACCATAAATCGAAATATTGTGCTAGAGACTTCCAATTTATTGCAAAATGAAGTTAAACGATTGAATATTACTAGAATGTAAGAGTTTTAGCTTACAATTGCGTTTTTTACCATTTCGGTCGAGTTAAAGTTGACCGAAGGTTGAAATTTTGGCATTTATCTTGATTTATGTGAAAATATTTCAAAACTGATAAAAGCTACAACCATGAGCTATTTTCTGTTGTATTCTACATGAAATTGCACACATTTTCATGTATAAAAGTTTATGTAACGACTAATGTAAAACGATGCAAACATTACGACAACATGACAAAAGAATTTCTGAGATGTTCGGCCGAGTTACAGCGCGCAGACGTAAGGAAAAAAAAATTTTTTTTCAGAAATTCACCATAAATCGAAATATTGTGCTAGAGACTTCCAGTTTGTTGCAAAATGAAGGTACATGATTGAATATTACTAGAATGTAAGAGTTTTAGCTTATAATTTTTTTTGACCATTTCGGTTGAGTTAAAGTTGACCGAAGCTTGAAATTTTGGCAGTTATCGTGTTTTTATTATTGTGATTTATGTGAAAATATTTCAAAACTGATAAAAGCTACAACCATGAGTTATTTTCTGTTGTATTCTACATGAAATTGCGCACATTTCCATATATAAAACTTTATGTAACGACTAATATAAAACAGTGCAAACATTACGACAACGTGATTTAAAGAATTTCTGGCGGACGTAAGGAAAAAGTTTTTTTCAAAATTCACCATAAATCGAAATATTGTGCTAGAGACTTCCAATTGGTTGCAAAATGAAGGTAAATGATTGAATATTACTAGACTGTAAGAGTTTTAGCTTACAATTGCGTTTTTTACCATTTCGGTCAATCAAAGTTGACCGAAGGTTGAAATTTTGGCAGTTATTGTGGTTTATATGAAAATATTTCCAAACTGATAAAAGCTACAACCATGGGTTGTATTTTGCTGTATTGTACATGAAATTGCGCACATTTTCATATATAAAACTTTATGTAACGGCTAATATAGAGCAGTGCAAAAATTACGACAAAATGACGAAAGAATTTATGAAATTTTCGGCTGAGTTACCGCCCGTGCGTAAGAAAAAAGTTTTTTTCAAAAATTCACCATAAATCAAAATATTGTGCTAGAGACTTCCAATTTGTTGCAAAATGAAGGTACATGATTGAATATTACTAGAATGTAAGAGTTTTAGCTTACATTTGTGTTTTTCGACCATTTCGGTTGAGTCAGAGTTGACCGAAGGTTGAAATTTGTTGTAGTCGACGTACGGGACGTCCACTCGGCACCCATCAGACAATTTTAGTCGACGTATGATACGTCCAATAGGCGTTTAAGGGTTAATCAGCCTTCAGAAGTCCCAGATGGCTCCGTCTCAGAAGATAGTATATTTGGGGATGATGATGAACTCTCAAGAGTTTTCCGGTTTTTCCGTCCCCTAAGAGAGTGGAATCCTGTTTGCAAACTGTAGACTAAGTTCTCTCTCTCCAGACCTGCTCAGCCAACAAATGTATGAGTCTCCTCAGGACTCTGGCCTCCATAGAGCAGTTTGTTTCCTTGGGAAGACTTCATATGAGAGTTCTGCAGTTCTTCCTCAGAGCCAGCTGGGACAGGAAAACGCACCCAGATTTGTTTGTGTTTCCCCGTGACCTAGATTAAGAGGACCTTCTATGGTGGAGGTCCCAAGACAGACTGTTGGAAGAGAAGTCTCTCCTCCATCAGAACCCCGAACTAGATGCCTTCTCAGATGCGTCAGACCTAGGTTGGAGAGCTCTCCTGGGAAACAAGTAAGTTTCCGGAACATGGTCTCAGAAGCAAGAGGAGTGGCACATCATTGTGAAAGAGTTGAAGGCAATTCACTTGGGTTTGCAAGCCTTCTAAACAAGTTTTTGACAAATGGGTTGTGGTCCACTCGGACAACACCACAACCCTGTCTTATATCAGCAAGCAAGGGAGAACCCATTCTTTCTCCCTCTGTGAAGCGGTGAGGGATCTTCTTCTCTGGGCAAACCAGAATCAGACAAGAATCATCACGAGATTCATCCAAGTCAAACTGAATGTCTTGGCAGACCAGCTGAGCCACCACAATCAAGTCACCCCCACAGAATGGACTCTAGACCCTCTTGTTTGCTTAGACCTGTGGAGGCTGTGGGGAAGACTGATGCTGGACCTCTTCGCGACTTCCAGAAACCATCAACTCCCTCTGTTTTGTTCCCCAGTCCCAGATCCCTTAGTACGGGTAATGGATGCCATGCTGCAAGAATTGTCGAGCAAGGACCTGTATGCCTTCCCTCCATTCAGCATGATAAGGGAATTTCTGAACAAGCTCCAGTCCCACCAGATTGTGACAGTGACGTTAATAGCCCCATTTTGGCCTCTGAGGGAGTGGTTCCCAGATTTCCTCTGGCTTCTGGTAGACTTCCCAAGGCTTCTACCACAAAAGCCAAGTCTGCTCAAACAACCTCATTTCAGGCAGTTCCATCAAGGGTTGTCCACTAGCTCTGACAGGCTATAGACTGTCAGGAAGCTCCTCAGAGAAAAAGGGTTTTCAAGAGCGGCTGCAGAAGCTGTTGAGAAATGTAGACGTCACTCATTCAACAACGTATATTAGAACAAGTTGTCTATCTTCAGCACTTGATGTAGAAGAAATGGCTTCGCGTCTTCTCAGACGACCATAACAGAAATAGCGGATTTTCTGCTATTTCTGAGGACCTCCAGAAACTTGTCCTCTTCTACTAGTAAAGGTTACAGGGTCATGCTGAGCTCTGTTTTCAGTCATAAGGGTTTGGACTTATCCTCAAACCAGGACCTATCTGATCTCATTAGATAATTTGACACCTGCAAGCAGAAGAAAGCAGAGCTAGTATTGTGGAAATATAGATGTGGTCCTAAAATGGCTCTCCAGCCCTCTTTTCGAACCCCTTAGTTCTATGTCCTTAAGGAATCTTACTCCCTCTTTTTGAACCCCTTAGTTCTATGTCCTTAAGGAATCTTACCAAGAAGACCCTCTTCTTGGTAGCCTTTGCAACTGCTAAGAGGGTCAGTGAAATTCATGCCATTAATAGAAGGATCGGGTTATCTTGAGGAGATGCAGTCTGCTCCTATACCCTTGGGTTCCTTTAGAAGAACATGACTCCTCCCAAACCCTGGCCTAGTTCTTTTAGCATTAAAAGGTTAATAGAGATTTTGGGTTCGGAAGATGAAGAGAGAGCACTTTGTCCGTTGAGGGCTTTAAAATATTATCTGCATATGACTGAGAAGATACAAGGACCTTCCAGTAGCCTATGGTGTTCGGTCAAAGACCCCTCTTGACCCCTTACAAAGAATGCCCTATCTTTCTTCTTAAGAGACCCCATTCCTGAAGCACATTCTCAGATTGGAGAAGACCTCCTACCTGTTTTTAAAATTAGAGCTCATGAAATCAGGGCTGTAGCTACATCATTAGCGTTTAAGTAAAACCTCTGTCTCTCTTCCATTCTCCAAGAAACATACTGGAAATGCAAGTCGATTTTTGCATCCCATTACTCACTGGAAGTGGAAAAGGATTTTAACAGTTGCAGTACTCTGGGTCCTTTATTGGTGGCTGGCATGGTGTTGGGGAAGAAGTGTAGGAAGCATCCCTTCCATCCTTATTCTTTTCGCCTTGACTTTGGGTGTTGAGTCTTAGGGGAGCCTGGGGGTACCGTGTACCTGGATACCTACCAGTTTTTAGTGGACGGGTGGTGGTTTTTTAATTATGCAGTGTAGGTAACAGTGTTGTTTGTCTGGTTGGTTTTTGTGATGTACTGCACCCAGGGCATGGGCAACTATTGATGCTTTGCTATCCTTTGGAAATGTCCTTCACTGCAAAGCTCCCACTAAAGTAGCAGGTGCTCCTGGCTGTACTGCCACGTTGCTATGGGTTACGGGTTAAGATGAGTACCAACCAGTAGCTCTCTTACCAGGTAAGGAAATAACAAGCATTGTATCAATGCTAGCAGTTTTTTCTATTCTCAAATCTTTTACATATACAGTAATAATGTTTTGAGGTAGAATGTCCATGTATCCCACCTCCTGTCAATGTGGGAATCAGCTATGTAATTATTTGTTATGTATATAAAATAAGTTTTTATATATACTTACCAAGTACAGTACAGAATGGGAGCCCTCCCTCCTCACCTCACATGGACATAAGGACACAAACAAATTGAAGCTCTTTGCTGAGCTGTTCCTCTCTTTCCCAAAAGTGGGTGGGGCTAGTTACTTACACAAAACAAAAGAATCGCTACTGCAAATTTGAAAATTTTAGCTGCTGTGAAAGTTGAAACTATAGGTATATAATTACTTGGTAAGTATATATGAAACTTTATTTTGTCATAAAAATGTCATTTTTGCTGGAGATTTTATTGCACACCACTCTTGTTTCCTCTTGTCAAGTGCAATAAACACAGCAAGAAGACATCTAAACCTTCTAATGAAGGAATTCCTGGGTGTGAAATTATTAAATGACAGAAATAAAACACACCTCCATGGAGGAAGACTGGAATTTGCATCCTGTTATTGCTAGCAATAACATGGGAATATCGTTTGAAGATTAGTCATTTACTAATGAAGACCCTTTCATCAACTGGTTTATTGCCAGCAACCATTTTAATTTCAAAAAGACCGTGTGAACCCTGAGGATGGTTGCGCAGGCAGATGCAACAACGCAAGAAACGAAGATCAAGGAGATTGGCGCAACTGCCTGTTGAATTTGGCATCCTGTTATTGCCCTAATTTTTTTAAAAAAGATTTCAATCACTTTGTTGTCAAGATCAACCTAAAAATAAGGATTTTTAAAATCACTTTGTTGTCGAGATCAACCTCCACCCCCAACAGTGGGTTGTAGACTGGATTTAGCCAAATGGTTTGCCTTTGAGAGTTTTATGGCAAAATGGGCCATCAAGTACATCCTCTTTCCTGCTAGTAACATAGATGAATTACAAGAAAACTTCTAAATGCCTTCAGGGTGCTGCAAATCCTCCATGCCAGAGAAATCTCTCAGAAATAATTCAAACCTACATAAAGATTCTTGATATTATAATTCAAGGATCCAGGAAACAAATGGGGGAGTAAACAGAACAGGGAAGCATTTGAGGCAGCAGCCCACAGATGAAATGCATGCACTACTGAGAGAAGTCGTCTCTCATGCTGCACAAGTAACCAGCAAAGTAAGGAGAGAAACCTGGCTACAGTGTTGTGTACAGACGACTTGTCTAACCCCTATTGCAAAAATATGGTGATGGTTTGACATAGTATTCAGGAAAGCAAGGAAAAAGCAAGCCCATAATCTCAACCCACAAAGAGAGGCTGACAGATTAGCTGAAGATTTTGCAGACAGGATGAGATCAGTACATCTGCCTTTATCCACAAGAGACAGGCAAAATGCCCTCTGTCCTGAAAGATGGAGGAGAATCAGTGCATCAGACAGTACAGATATACCCTTCATGAGGGAACTAGACACAGTTTTCAAAAAAGGGAAAGACATACAGCATGTTGAAGAATATGGGTATACCAGCCAAGGAAGTGTGCCTCCACATAGTCAATGAAACATATGTAGACTATGTCAGGCCTAGGCTGTGGAATCAGCAAAACACACAGCCTATCCCTAAACCAAAAGAACCAACCTCTTACAGGTCCATCTCCACATCAGCTGCACAGAAAAGACAGCTGAGAGAATGATCCTAAATGGGCTCCTCTGGAATCCACAACAGAAGAGCAATCATGGTATTTCTCAACTTAGAGAAAGCATATGAACTAGCCAGTGCTGCTGCTATCCTCATGTCCTTAAGAGAAAGCATATGAACTAGCCAGTGCTGCTGCTATCCTCATGTCCTTAGTGGAAAAAAGGGTAAGAGGACAAAAGAATACACTCAAAATAGAGAAGCCAGAGTCACCTTCAGGGAGACATTTCTGAGTTCCTCAGGCTAGAAAATGGAACTCCTCAAGAAGGATTCTCAGCCCTTTCCTCTTGAACAAGCTTCAGTCAACTCTCCTGCAGGAGTCAAAGTTTTCATTTATGCGGACAATGTCTGCATTGTGAGCACAGACAAAATTGAAGCTCATCAGAAAATACAGAGAGCATTACTGTACTGCAAATTGAAAGATAAGTTGCTTTGGTTTAAAGATCAACCAAAACCAAAGCAGTGGTGATGAATTACTCTCAAGAGTTAAATGAGCTACTGCTAATGGAAGAACTCATTGAATGGGTAGAAACCACATATACCTAGGAGTAAACAGAAACAAACAGCTATCACCAAACAAGGAAATTGAAATACTTAAGAACAAAACAAAAAGTCAATACAGTGCTCTCAGGAAAATCACATCCCTTAGGCAAGGTGCCATGTATCATACTTTAAAGACCTTCTATAATCAAACTATCATGTGTTGAATTGAATACTATGCAGCCCCAGTACTCACATGCCTCCAAAGCAATCAGCAGAAAACCCTTTAAGTAATTAAAAATACTGTAATGCTTTCAGCGGCCAAGTTTCAGGCTCATCACAGGAGCTCCAGTGTGGACAAGATTGTGCCTTCTCAAGAGCTGAAACACGACTGCAATCACTGGCATATAGAATAGATCCAAGGAATGCAGCTATCCTGTTAAAGACAGTTAAAAACAACAGGATTTGTCCACTGAAATGTACAGTGAGCAGGTGCATAAATCTGCACAAAGAATTAGAATCACCCAAAACCTATGCTGGGAGCCTCCTTGCTACCATAAAGAAGATTGGTATGCAGGAAGATGCTACTGTGACCAAGAAAGACACCCCCTCTGAGTCATACATTGAACCAGCACCTTGGGAAGATAAACTCTGAAACCCTCCCTGAAAGCAAGGCAGCTTGCACACCTGAACAATAACAACAAGCAGTTCAAGATGCAATGGACAGAACAGCAGCGCCAATATGTATATCATTGATGGATCAGTTGATCTCAACATTCCATCAGCAGCAGTCCATTCAGCCTCATTCAAAGAAAGTTGGAGGCTCTCCAAGAATGCCTCCACCCTTGAGACAGAGTTAATAGCCATTGCAAAAGCTATGGAAGACTCCCAGCATAAAAAAGGAAATACCATGATTCACTTGGACTCCAGAGGCGCCATTCAAGCCATACAAAACATAACCAAAGTGAAAGCAAAAGGAAAATATTAAACTCCTTACATGTATCTGGGTAATTGCCTCTCTTCAGCAAAACAGAGGTAGACAAATAACATTAAACTGGATCCCAAGTCACGTGGGTATCCATGACATGAAGAAGCAGATGCCATTGCAAAGCATGATCTGCAGTGCAGCAGCATGAGCATTAAACTGGGACCATCATTAACCCAGTTCAAAAGCGAAGCAGTAGCATACTGTCAACAAGAAGAAAGCAGTGTCAGGCAGGCCTTCTCTGAAGGTTCAAGAACTGCCAAATGGTATTTAGAAACCACCACCCTACAGTCTCATAATATACCCAGAGAAACCTGACATATATTAGCAGTAATTATTCACAGATTAAGGGTTGGATATCTGTGCAACTGGCAAAGAACAGAGAATGATCAAAGAGCATGCAATTACTGCAAAATTGTTGCTGACAAGCCATTAGAATACTCTTTGCTAGAATGCCCAGAAGCTATGCAGGTAAGAGGAAACTATGTAGATAATGATAGAACAGCAACGAAATTACCAAAGTACATACTCGAAAACATTCAGGATTTTACTGGTTTTCTTTGTTCCTACCCACCACCAAGGTAGGAAATAAATAAATGACTTAACTATCACTTTGGGAAGGATCGGGACCTTGCTGGATCTGCCCATGATAAGGAAACCATCATTTGCCCTGATGAAACACTTGTTGAACCATTATCTTTAACCACTTTTCCTTTCTGCAACTTCTCCCTTCACACCCTAAGCAAAATCTCTCCCTATTCCTTGTACCTTTCCACATATGTATTTTTCCTTCTCCACCCCCTCTTGCTCCTATTATTCCAACTTCTAATTTTTTATTTCCCTCCATCAGTCTCTTCCACCAAAGATCAATGCTAGTTTTCTATTGAGTAGATGAAATGTACAGTAAACCCCCTGTATTCGCAGGGGATGCGTACCACAACCCCTGTGAATAGCTAAAATCTGTGAATACTTAAAACCTTTCTAAAAACACTTAGAACTGCCTGTTTTGATAGCTCAAACAAAAAAAACTCCAAAAATGCTTATACAGGTATTATCCTACTTACGATGGGGTTAGATTCCAAAGAACCCATTGTTTGTTGGAAAAAACGTATCTTGAATATAGCCTAGCCTACACTAGGGTATTCAGTACCATGTACGCAAATATGGTAGCCTAGCGTATACTATAAAGTATACTCTATACATATACGGTATAGTAATTATTAATATCAGCTAATTCTGGAGGTTCATGCAGAGTGACTTATGATAATTCAATACAAAGAGAAACTGAATAACAAACAAGAATTAGCATAGCCTACACTATGGTAATTTATATTGTATTCATATAAGGTAGCCTAACTTACATTATACAGTACTGTACTCTATATATTCACATAATATTGTATTATACAAACATCAGCGTTATGAATATGCATCTTTTCCATGGATCTTTTAAAATGTTATGCTTTAATTCTCTGTATCCAATAATATTGTATATATTATACTGCTTTTGTATTATGAATTGCGATCATAACAATCAATGTTTTGGTTTGGAAATTGATTATGCAGTAAATTTATTTTGCTGTGTTTAACACAGTTCAGAGCACTTTTCTTGCTTCTAGTTAGCATAAATGAATCTCTAGATACTTTATTTGTATGGGGCAAGGTTATTTTTCATTACACGAAGTGTTTTTAAGTCGAAATATAACTTAAGTATGTCTCATTGTGAAATTAGCTATTTTTTTCATCAGTACATTAAACCCCCGTATTCGCATTCTCACGATTCACGGACTCATGTATTCGTGGATTTCTCTGTGGAACGTATCTACCCATTATTCGCGAAAATTTCGCCCATTCACAGTATTTTTCACTGAGAAATAGTCACTAATTACTGTATTTTCATATCATTTTCATGACTAAATGCACTTTTTATGATAAAACTATTAAAATACTCAGGTATAAGCAGTTTTAGAGGGGTTTTCTTTTGTTTAAACTATCAAAATAGGCAGTTCTAAGTGTTTTTAATAGGTTTTAAGTATTTGCGGATTTTAGCTATTTCCGGGGGGTTGGGGTACGCATCCCCTGCGAATATGGGGGGTTTACTGTACATGATGTTGGCTGTTTGGGGGCATGTTTATTTTGTGTAAAAAAAGAAATCAAGATTCCATTAGCTATTTTCACTTGATTTCATGATAATACGAGCTTTACATATTTATCGTTTATTGGTGTAAAAATAGCAGTAATATTTGTTCTTTCATGCCTAGTAGTTTTGATTAAAATACTTCCTTTGCAATTTTAATTACGGTCGAGTTTTGTCCTTGTTGCCGATTGACGAAAATTTATAGTCATTAGCAGCTTGAACATTGTTTTATCAGCTTCAGCTACAACTTGCAGCTTAGATTTAGCAGTATATTTCCTTGCTAATCTTTTATCCATACTGAATAAGGGTACAGTATAATGTAAAAATATATCAGTCCTATTCTACTTAACTTCATTTGTACTACAGTATAACTACAGGCAGTCCCCGGTTAATGGCAGGCTCGGTTAACAGCGATTTGATTTTATGGCGCTTGTCTAGCAACAAAAATCGGCAATTTTCGGCGCCCAAAATCGCCGATTTCTGCTTATCAGCGCCGATAACCGAAAATTGGCGCTTTTCGGCACTGATAACCCCCGGAAATTGCCGAAATCGCCAATTTTCAGTTAGTGGCGATTTTCGGTTATCATCACACCCTCAGAAACGGAACCCCGCCAGATAACCGGGGACTGCCTGTACGGTAATTATTTATTACCATACGATGGTTGAAATACAAGCAAAACAGCTGTTGTTACCCGATTCGGTTATAAACAAAACAACAGCTCCTCGTTCGGTTGTTTATGGCTGTACACATTTATGCAAGAGTATAACGTTACTAACAATACTTTTATCATTCTCTTTTACCTTTTTACCTTTTTAACTAGACGATGGGATAAAGAGATGGAGAAATATAAGGTGGTCTATTGTAATTTGGTCTCTCTCGCTGCCTGATTGTACGCTGCTGCCTGCACCTGCAGGAAATTTGTAAATATTTTCTAAATATTGTATCGGTATTAATTGCTTACCCCATCAAATTATGGCAGATTATCGTAACTTGAGCACTACCTGGGTACCTGAATATTTTAATAGTTTTATCACAAAAAGTGCATTTACTCATGAAAATGACATCAAAATGCAGTAATTAGTGAATATTTCTCTGAAAAATACTGCAAATGGGCAAATTTTCAGCGAATAATGTGTATATATGTTCCATAGAGAAATCCGTGAATACGTGATTCCGCGAATCGTGAGACCGCGAATACGGGGGCTTTACTGTAGTATAATAACACTGCAGATTTCATCAGTTTTTTTTGCTTTTTCTCTTATAATAAATAATTTCCTTTTTCCTTACTGGCTATCTTTGACTTGCCAGTACTCACTATTATCATTCTTTATCTTCTGCTGACAGGTACTACTTTAGGGTTCAAAGAGGTATGCATCCTCACCTGTTAATTCTTTCATTTCACTCCTACCGTTTCACTGGCACAACCATAGATCATAATAAAGGTTTCATGTACATATCCTGCAATTGACTTTCTCATCATAAAATTACTTATGGGCTACTTTATGAGCAAGAGCCTGTGCTGGCATAAAGCCAGCTCAGTTAAAAACCCCAGGAACAACCATTCCAGCTCGTGTTTGCAAGCTAAATCCAATGTAAAGAACTTCAAGTTTGTATATTAGGAGAAATACAAATTACCTTTAAAAACTGCTATTTTTCCATGACTATTCCTGACTATTTATTGGCTTCTTATTTAAAATTGGCTTTAGTATTCCCAGGTCCCAGGTTGTATAGGGATATTAATAACTTCAAGCTAGAAATGAGAGGCATGATCTGTTTTCACTGCTCAGCAGCTATATTTTCAGGATGCTCTAGTGTTTTGCTATGGCCCTGTCAGTCAGTAATATCATGGAGCCAAGGAGAGCAGTGGCTAAGATAAGCTGCTAAATGTAAGAAGTAATGTAATGGTTTGATTTGTGTTAAAACTCTGCTGCTGACACTGTTGAATTGGTATGTACACTTAGGACTTCTGCTGACACTGTTGGGTTGGTATGTACACTTAGGACTTCCAGCAGTGCCTGTGATCTGTCTTGGGGTCAGTTAAAGGATTTTGACAAAGGAAAAATCTATTTCTGGGGAGAGACCTGTGTCACCCGGTGAAATAACCATTCAGCACTTATTTCTAGGTAAAGCAATTGCTAAATATACCAGAGAAAAGCTAAATGCCAAGCTGGAGTTACTACCCCCTGTGCAAGCTCCATGAAATGGAATCGTGTATGAGAAAGGGTGAGATTGTCACAATCACAGGCCTCCGCCCTGTAAACATTCCCAATGTCAAAAGTCCCACCGAGTGAGGTGCCGATACAAACCCCTGCACCGCTCGCGGACTGTAAACAAACCAGCGTCACCTACATTCCATGTTAGCACCCCCATCCTGGAATGGTATTTTATCAAGGGGGGGGAAAAAGAATCAGAGGTGGGTCACCGGGTGACACAGGTCTCTCCCCAGAAATAGATTTTTCCTTTGTCAAAATCCTTTTTCTTGGTTATCCGACCTGTGTCAGCCAGTGAAATAATAACAGAGAAACAAAATACCATCCTGAAACAATAAAAGAAACTTGTAGAGGAAAGAAATAAAACTATAAATCCAAAAGAGTTTTAATTATCCAGGTAGCAAAAATATAGGTACTTAAATATCTAATATAGGTACTTAAATATATACATAGGATTAAGGAGTACTTAAATATATAATATAGGTACTTAAATATATACATAGGATTAAGGTGGGGGAACTATGTTCCACAAGACAAAAGGACACAAAAACATATTTAAATATAAACATAGGAGACAATACAACACTATAACATGGTCAGGAGACAGGCTGTGAAGTATGCCTGACCTGGAGGTGATCGAAAGGGAATAAATGAGGCAGGTAGGAGGGAGGAAAGTGACAGTACAAGAAAAAGAATTAAACAGAGGGAGGAACAATGTTTCCTGCCACCACTGTGGTGAACTTCAGAGCTTCTAGGGATTTCAGATAGTGGCGTTTGAAAACTACGGGAGACTTCCACCCTGTATATTTTGTAAGATCCTCGAAATTCATATAATGGAAATAGTTAGTGGAGGTGGCCACCGCCCTAATGTCATGTACTTTTGGAACTGAGTCTGGGTTTGCTTGTTTAATAAAATACAAGATCTGCTGTCTGATGGCTTTCATAGAAATAGTTCCTCCCCCTTCCCTTACAAACAGAGGCCCCGAAGTTATCTGTGAGGTCCTGTCTAAATAGGCCTTTAAAGTAAAGACTGGGCATAAAGACAGGTCTTGTGGGAGGGGGATGACCTTCCAGGGAGACCACCTATCTCGAGGATCTTCATTCTTAGCTAGAAACTTAGGGTGAGGAGCTAGCAACACTTCACCTGATGGAAGGAAATCAATATGATTGGGTTCTCTAGACAGGGCAGACAGCTCGGAAATTCTAGCACCTGAAGCTAAACTAATTAAAAATAAGGTCTTCCTCAATAAATTTATGAAAGAACAATTTTGATTATCCGTTTCTGAAGCTAATTTAAGAACATCATTTAAGAACCAGGAAACCGTATGTGGGCAGGTTATTGGTCTTAAACGAGCACAGGCTTTAGGGATTGACAAAAATAAGAATCTGTTAAGTTAATTTTAAACCGTGTAAAAATATCTTTTCAAAGCTGATTTGGCTGTAGTAATAGTACTTGATGCCAGACCTTTCTCAAATAATGACCTAAAAAATGAAATTGCTAAATTTGTGGTCATTACAGTTGCTTCAGATTCTTTTAGGAAGAGTGCTAATTTCTTAACTGCTGAGTCATATTGTCTGAGAGTGGATTCCCTTTTGTCTGATTCTAGGAACAAAGTGTTAATAGGATTAATATTAGCATCTTTCTGAGCTGCAAACTTCATGAAATCCACAAAGCCAGGGCATTCTGAATTCTTGAGGAAGCTGACACAGTCTGAGTTTGTACTATTTGCGTCAGTTTTGGGTTGGGAATTTGAAAGCACCGAAGCTTCAGCTCTAGAAGAAGTGGAAACCAGTTGCTCTTCGGCCAGTTGGGAGCCACTAGGGCTATCTGACCTTTGAATGTCCTGAGCTTGTGAAGGACTTTCAGTAACAGGTTTACTGGAGGAAACAGATAGATCCTTTGCCACTTGTTCCAATCTATTGACATTGCATCTGTGGAGTGAGCTAGAGGGTCCAGGTTGGGAGCAACATAACAAGGTAGTTTGTGGTTGCATTCTGTTGCAATGAGATCTACTTGAGACCCGAACTTGACTGCAAATCCATCTGAATGATGTTTTGTCCAAGGACCATTCCGACTCCAGCGGAGTTGTCCTGGATAGGGAATCTGCAATGACATTCCGGACCCCTGCAAGATGGGTAGCAGACAGATGCCACCGGTGTTTGTTTGCTAGGGAGAATATTGCTATCATAACCTGGTTGATCCGACTCGACTTGGAACCTCCCCTGTTTATACAATGTACCACTACTGCGCTGTCCAAAACCAGTCTTATATGAATCAGATTGTTTGGACGCAGCTTCTTCAGGGTTAGAAAGACTGCCATAGCTTCCAGGATATTGATATGGAACTGGCGGAACATGGTGGACCAAGTCCCTTGTACTTTCTTGTGTTGAAAGTATCCTCCCCACCCGCTTAGGGAAGCGTCGGTGTGAATTACTAATGCCGGAGGAGGAAATTGAAAAGGTACTGAATTCGATAAGCTCTTGACTGTCGTCCAAGGCCGGAGTCTCTTTTTCAGAATCGGCGGAATCAGGGACACCTTGTCCTTGAACCTGACATTGGCTCGGCTCCGCCATACCCTGTTTATATCTTTCAGTTTGGATTTCAGAAGTAGATCCGTCACTGAAGCAAACTGAAGAGAACTTAAGACTCTTTCTTGGGTACGGCAGGAAGCTTTCTTGTTCTTGAGGAACTGCCTGGTTGCCTTGGCTATTTCTCTCCGTTTGGCCGGCAGAAGAGATAGTTTGTGTGAACACAGGTCCCACTGGATCCCTAACCATTGAAAGCAACTCTCCGGTACTAGGCGGATTTCTCCTGTTTATTTGAAAGCCTAGAGATTCCAGAAAGCCGATTACTATGGCTGTCGCTCTCCGGCATTCGTTGGCGTTGGATGCCCAAACGATCCAATCGTCCAGGTATGTGGCTAGCATGATCCCCTGAGACCGGAGTTGCTTAACTACCGTATCTGCCAGTTTGGTGAAGATTCTGGGGGCTATATTGAGACTGAATGGCATGACTCTGAACGAGTATGCTTGATTTCCCAGTCGGAACCCCAGAGAAGGAGAGAACCTTCTCGCAATCGGGACGTGATAATAGGCGTCTGAAAGATCTATAGAGGTGGTTACGGCTCCACGGGGCAGTAGGGTCCGAACCTGTGAGATTGTAAGCATTCGAAACTTGTCGCATTGAATGTAAGAATTTAGACGGGACAAGTCTAGAATTACTCTTCGCTGACTGGAACCTTTCTTTGGAACACTGAACAGTCTGCCTTGAAATTTCAGGTGTCTCGCTTTCTTTATTGCCCTCTTTTGTAATAGATCTTTCACAAAGTCCTTCAGAGCCTTGGACGGTGATTGATGGAACCTGACTGTGGGGAGGACCCTTGCACCAACTCCACCCCAGTCCTTTGGAGACTATGCTCTGGGCCCAGGGACTGAAGCTCCACTGGTCCCGAAAATGATACAACCTCCCGCCTACCTGAGATATCTCACTGGGTGGGAGAGGGTCTGCCTCCTCTGGAGCCTCTGCCTCCTCTTCCTCTGGAGGAGGAACAAGGTGTTCCCCTACCTCTAAAGTATCCTCTGGCTCTAGTTCCCCTTGCATTCTGTATTGAACGAAATGCCCCCTGGCTTTCATATGAAGCATTGAAAGCCGGGGAAGAGACATATGAAGGGGCAGCGAGAGGCTGATGGGCTGGTTGAACCAGCACATACTGAGGTTGAGGTTGGGACTGGGAGGTTTGAAGGATGACGGGAGCGGGAACCTGGACAGCCTGCAAGACAGTTTGAGCCGGAAGCCGTTTGAACTTCTTAAATTTCTTCCTGGACTTAGGGTGGGTTCCCGCGGGCTCAGACTGTTTCCTCTTAAATGAAAGACCCCAACGGGAGCGGAGACTTTGATTGGCCCTAGTTGCCTCAGCTAGGACCGCATCAACCTCTTCCTGGGGAAGAGATTAGCTCCCAGATGGAACTTTTCATAAGCCTGTTAGGCTCACGACGGATGGTGGCTGCCGAAAAGATGTGCTTTCGGCAGTTCATCCGGGCCTTGATGAAGTCATACAGGTCCTGCTGAAAACTCGCTAAGAGAGATTTCGTCAGTACCTGGAATAAAGCGTCTTCGCTGTAGACCACTGACGTTGCTTCCGCCAAAGTCAGAGAGTTTAAGGACCTGCTAAGCCTGTCCTTAGTCTCAGCTTCAGCTTTCAGGAGCGACTCCGGGATCTTAGGTAGTTGCTCACTGAACAGGTTAGAAGCGCAGTCAGGGTCAAGTCGTGTTACCGTGAAAGTGGCTGGGGCTCCTTCCCAAAACTCAGAATCTCCGGGGAAGACAAGAGAGGTGGGATCTGTCTCCCGGAGATGAGGAAGAGGCTTACCCTCCATGCAAGCTTGGCTAGTGAGGGAAGCCACTTTTGAGGTGCAAGGGGTGGGAAGAACCTCTCCCAAAGAGAACATCGTAAACGCACCCTTGGCCGGGGTGAGTTTGGTGTTCTCCGCCTGCCACTCCGATAGAGTCCTTAGCAGAGACGACTGGGCCTGGTCTCTCAGGAAGATGACAGTCTCCTTGGGGACCTTATCGGACCGAATCCATGCCTCCTCAGTGAGTCTGGCAAAACCTGGGTAAGGAGATTCCAGACCAGGAGGGAAGAATTCGAGTTCCTCCAACCTACGGGTGCCTAGGCCTCGATAGTAAGGGTACCCTCATGCTGGGGAGCATAAAGGGTCAGGCGCCAAGGGTTCTCCTTATCAAAGGGAGGAAGGCTGGAGGTGTCCAGAATGGAGAAAGATCTGTTGGCCGCTCCGCCACGCATAAATCCAGAGATTAAGGTCCCTTGGGACTTAACCTGCTGCGATAGGGAAAGCACGGAAGCATTAGAGGATGACAACTGATTCGAGAGTTGCGACAGCTTGTCGTCAACTCTTTTGTCGAGCTTCTGCATAAGAAGCTCGGCAAATGCTTCTGCATCAAAGGAAGGAGGGGGGGGAACCTCCTTACTTTGCTTGGGTCGTGCTCCCTTCCCAGAGGTAGAGGCCTTGCTCGTAGACGGCACGGGGCTAGGAGCCCGTGACGTCTTCGAGGGAACCCCGGAGCGGACTTTCTGGGTCTTCAAGGTCTTTTTCTTTATAGATTTAACTTTAGGGACGGTAGACCTTGCACCGTCCATAAGGTAAGAGGATTTCACAAAGCCCCGGAAAGAAGAAACAGAAGAAGAAGGAGAGCTAAACAGATATTCACCTGCCTCACTTACCCCCTTACCTGCTTGAAGATCCAGGTCCACGTTCATGGGCTCCAGATTCAAATTAAGAGCCGCAACATCTTCAGTGACCTCTCCGCATGCGGCCACGTCTTCCTGGGAAGGCTGAGTCATCTGGATCCCAGCGATCAAAGGGGCAGCTACCTCGTCAGCAACTGACGCTGAGATCCAGGCGCCGGGGAAGAGAATGCTGCGGATGTCCTTAGGAAGGACGTAGTGTTTCCCTGCCCCGACGTTCCTCCCGAAGCCGCTGACCCAGGTCTTGAGGGTCATAAGCGAAGAGTCACGAGAGCTGCGGTCAATCTGAAAGAAGGAGAAAGTTAGGTGACCAAACCTCCTAAAAAGAGAATATCTTCCAATTATCCATAAGAGACGAAACTCAAAGAAAAGCATGAATCGGAAAGGAAATAACTAACTTACCGACTCATCCAGAACCCGCTCATAGAGAGCGTAGCACACCTCACAGCCATCAGGGTGCCAGACGACCAGGTCCCCTATGTGAACGGCGCACCCGGAGTGGGACCTGCAAACCTCATGTCCACTAGCTTGCTGCAGGACTGCCGTGCACCCCTGCTCCTGACAACGCACCATCTGTAAGTGGACGGGTACATGAGTATGCTGATAAGGCCGCCGGAGTAGGGTGCCGGAGCAGTGTCTTAGGATAATAGATAATTAGACCAGATAGACCCCACCGGAGCATACCGGAAGGATAAGGGGTCTACTAGATCATGCAAGATCAAAAACAACATAAAGGGACCGCCGGAGTTAATCCGGAGCAACAGGAAGGTCCGAAAAAGACATGTAAAATTCAAAATTTCAAAAAAAAAAAAAAAAAAAAAAAAAAATATATATATATATATATATATATATATATAATATATATATATATATATATATATATATATATATATATATATATATATATATATATATATATATATATATATATATATACAGTATATATATATACATGCTAGTGAAAGGTCAACTATAAGTAAGAGTTGGGTGTTTCCGCTTGAGTCGGGGAGTCCTGTTACTCTAATACAGTGACAGCGGAGGAGGTGTGGTGAGCACCGACCGACCATACACCGTACCCACCGGAGTGGTAAGCGACGAGAATGCCCAACTACCTAGCGGAAAATACAAAATTAGCTAGTCGGCGGAGGGTAGATACTAGGGAACGTGCACGAGTTCTAAATGAATAGAACGAAGGTAAACGTCAATGGCGTGTGAATAAGACAGAAGACAGTCAGGTGGGAAACTCTAACTGGCTACATGTACACAATGTTTTCCCCGAGGTGACGGTCTGGGAGAACGACACCCTGGTTGGGGAAAAACAACGCACTGACGCTAGAGGGAGGGGGGAGAGTTGGGACAGGCCAGAGGAGGGGGACCAGTAGCGGCGACCAGGGGTGAGTGAGCACTCCCGGGCGCCATGAGATCCACTTTCTCTCCTCTCGATCGGTCGAACATGTACGAACGATTAATGAGAGAGGAGAGAATGGGGAACCCTCAAAGGCCAAATGAGCAAGGAAAGGTAAAGGAATGGTGAACAGGAGTGTGGGCAGCACCCGGTCACTAAACAAGACCTCGACAGGGTGCCGACCGGGTAAGGTCGGAAACCCAGTACCGAGAGGACAAAACCAATCAATGCAGAGGAAGGGGATGTAAGCTATAGCGTAAGGAACAGGGTAAAGCTCTCAAGCCTTGGTAAGTAACAAAGTACATGAAAGTGAACCAAGGGGGAGAGAGCAAGGAAGGGGGAAAGGAGGTAGAGAGGGGATATACATGAAGTTGGAAAGCTAACCCAAAGGTGTGGATCGGACAAGGGTAGGCTACACAAGATACCCTCGCTATTCCAGCTTAACCTTACTAGGACTCAACAATCCAAACGGAAAGGCCGAAACAGGGAGAGGGAGATAACGCAGGCCCAACACCTCTACCCATAACACAAACCGAAGGGAAGCACCAACCATGAGGCCCTCCTACACACCTAAACTTCACTTCCGAGGAAGGGAACAGAACGCCATAGCCTAACTCCTAGGCTAACCTAACACAGCCGGCTGGCTGAAGGAGGTAGCCCAGGGGGGAGAAGGCATCTACCAGACTAGCCTAAAAAGTTAACCTAACCTAGGCATAAATAAAATAATTCAATAATTCAAATAATCATAAAGACACATGTAGAAGGGAGGACCAAACCCAACGCGATAAGAGTGCGGAGGGAAAATGGCTGACCTTCAACATTGAAAACAAAGGACGTAATCCATAAATATCAAAAACATCCGTGCGCTAGGCCTAAAATAAACCTAATAAGCATAACTGTACCACCTCAAACAATATACCCAAAAGCTGGAGGAAGTGAGGGTCCAAAATACAACACATATAAGAATTGATAAAGAGCGGATAGGCCCGAGTGGGGAAACCCGTAGCCTAAACGACAAGGACCCGAACTTCCCCAGAGATGGGTAACACAACAATAAATAATAATGCCAAATTGAATATAGGGTAAGCATAAGGCACAAAACATAAGAAAATGAAGGGGAACAAAGCTCCTACATAAAAATCCTGCACCGAGACTGAAGGTCACATGAGGCCGGGAGAAGGTGGACGAGGCGGGCGTTATAAATCCCCTAGTTATTAAATTAGAGGGAAATAAGGAGCCTCAACCGCCTAAAATAAAATAAAGAGATGGTACTCAACTTAGGTGATAAAGAATCCTGGGAGGATGCCATTAAGCCAAGAAAAAGAGGCACAAAAGAGCGCACACAGAAAAGGCTAACAAAAGCGACGCGTGCTAAAAATGGAATGTAGGTGACGCTGGTTTGTTTACAGTCCGCGAGCGGTGCGGGGGTTTGTATCGGCACCTCACTCGGTGGGACTTTTGACATTGGGAATGTGTACAGGGCGCAGGCCTGTGATTGTGACAATCTCACCCTTTCTCATACACGACTCCATTTCATGGAGCTCGCACTGGGGGTAGTAACTCCAACTTGGCATTTAGCTTTTCTCTGGTATATTTAGCAATAGCTTTACTTAGAAATAAGTGCTGAATGGTTATTTCACCGGCTGACACAGGTCGGATAACCCAGAAAAGGTAATTTTGTATCTTAAGGTAATGGTACTATTTATTGACTTGTATAGAAAACAGCCATTAAATCTCTTAGAATCTTTTTTGTTGTTCTGCTGCCTCTTTTCCATGTGGGATTTGATCTGTTCCACATTCCCATTGGTTATGTACAGCCTGTGAACCAGAGAATCATTTTTCATCCCTCTTGTTTTTTTGATGCTAGAACATTTCTTTTTCTTAGTCATACGTTCTCACAGTGCAAGAGAGTGGTTAATCAGTATTTTTTCCCCTATGGTACTGCTCTTGCTTTTTGTTTCCCTTACATACATCATCATAGTGCCAGAGTTAATGGTAGAGAAAATAAGAATTATGAAGATTATTCGGAGGAAACCCCAGTTTTACTGATTGAGGCACCATTTGAGACATTTAGCAACCCACAGGATCTCCTTTTTTTGTATAGTGCTAGAATAATGCTCTGTATGAAAAAGCAGCACTAAGAAATGCCTGAACTTAACAGACCTCAACTGAGCCAACTTCTGTACCTTTCAGCTATGTTAGTATGGTTGGCTTTTTCTTTGCTATCATTTTAGATGATTCATTTTTAGATAAATCTCTTAAATTGAATATTAAGTGTAAATTGCAGGTTAGTTCAGGTTAAAAACTACAGGGAGTTGCTGTTAGCTGTAAGATAGCTAGAAAATACGTAATGCAAGTGCGGGCTGTAATATTCTCAGAAACCCAGACCCCAAAGTGTCTGTTAAGTTGAGGTGCTATTGTTTATGAGGCTTTTGTGACTGAAAAGTATGTTCTTGAAACGTTCTACAGCTTGTACACCCAACAGGTCTCATTTACCTCACCTTTTAGTTCATGTACAGCATAGCCTTTTACTTTAAAGTATGCCCATGTGTTAATTTGCATCCTTTTCATCATTTCTTTGTTTTCTTTTTCATAAAAGCACTGTTTCCCTTTCATGTGGGGTTGATTGTTAGTAAAGTCTTTTTAGTAATCCATGACACTTCAGTGACTGTCTCTAATTGGGTGTTGGTTGGTATCCTACAGGCAGCACTGTAGCACATCAGAATCAGAGACCCTCTATTGTATACATTTATTTTAAAATTGTTTGATAAGTCACAAAAAAGTAAATATAAAAAGTAAGTCTTTAATCTCTTATTTTACATCCATTCCTGCTCACTTCCATCTTGCTGTCCATCCTCTCTAACTATTGCTTCTTAGTGAAAATATGACATTTAAATTAATTTGTATTTTTCATAACTAACAAACCTGAGTTCTTAACTGTTTTCTCCCAGTTTTAACTTTAGATCTTTGTACTTCATCTTATCTATTTTGTGGACCTCTTTTATGTTCAACCATTCCATCTCCCTCTTTCCAGTTTCTTACAGACCTTACAGACCTTACAGTTTGTTCGGGTTGCCCCAGGTCCCTCAGTGTGAGGCACCTCTGATGTCTACCAGAGAATTGCCAATGCATCTTCCGGTATGCATCTTCCAATCTTGGAGGTCTGGGATCCAGCTTAGATATTTGTCGAGCTTATTCTTAAACACATCTACACTCACTCCTGATATGTTCCTCAGATGAGCTGGTAATGCATTGAATAATTGCTGCATTATTGATGCTGGTGCGTAGTGGATTAATGACCTGTGTGCTTTCCTTAGTTTTCATGGTATAGTTTTGTGTACTATTAATCTACCTCTGCTTGCTCTTTCTGATATTTTTAGCTCCATGATGTTTTTGGTGATTCCTTCTATCTGTTTCCATGCCTGTATTATCTTGTAGCGTTCTCTTCTCCTTTCGAGACTATATAATTTTAAGAATTGTAGTCTTTCCCAGTAGTCAAGGTCCTTAACTTCTTCTATTCTAGCTGTAAAGGACCTTTGTACACTCTCTATTTGTGCAATATCCTTTTAGTAGTGTGGGTACCATATCATATTGCAATATTCAAGTGGACTACGTACATACGTTTTATAAAGCATAATTATGTGTTCGACTTTTCTTGTTTTGAAGTGCTGAAACAACATTCCCATTTGAAGAGCCGAAACAACATTCCCATATTGAAGTGCCAAAACAACACTCCCATTCTTAAGCACTGATTGGCTGAAAACACCCTAGTGCTTAGCTTCATAGACTAAATTTCATCGTTCATTTATTCTTCAAGTTTGACCATTCTTGTGTCTAAACATATTTTTATTTTTTTTTATTTTGACAGAGCTCGAAGCGCGTTCAAGCTAAAAGAAATTGATGATCATCACAAAATCCTTCATCCTGGCCAGGTAGTTGTTGAGTGTGGGGCTGCTCCAGGTGCCTGGACTCAAGTGGCTGTCTCCAGAGTCAACAGTTTACCAAATGGTTAAGTGTTAAGTATTAACACCTTAATGACTAAAGTATTACTTAAAATCATATACCTTACAAAGTATTGGCATAATTTCTACTTTTGCTTATTAAATTAACCACCTAATAAAACAAATTACTGTTTTGACGTATTTAGGAAATTGTCGTGTATAATTCTTGTGACTCGTTACTTTGTAACCGAACTTGCAGGGTTTGCTGAAAATTTATATTGCTTGTTTCGAATTCATACCATGTAACCCATTTAGGAAGTCAATATGGAAGACTGTAAATACAACTACAGTATAGCCAAACAAATAAGTAAGAGAGAGAGAGAACATTTCACCTAAAGTACTTAAAGTAACTGTTCACTTTTTTGTGACTGCTGTTTGAAAGTTTTGAAAGAGGTGGAAATCCTTAAAGTCCTAAAACCTTTTATTTTAAAAGATAGGGTCAGGTCTTGGGTGTTGTAAGTAGGAACTAAGCATGGTAAAACTTTAATTGTAGTCTGGGATTCCTCCAGACTAACCAGAGAACTTTGACAAAAAGATGATCAGCTATGCCTTTGGTGGTTATGCAATTCAGTACCTATTATTGTATTAATGCCTTAGGACCTTAGTCTTCACTAGAAATTAATAAGTTATAACTTTTAAAGAAAATGAAAAAATGCATAAAACCTTTCTTCCAGTTAGTGCTAAAATATCTTCTGATTTTTTTTCAGTAAAAAACAAACAAGGACTGGTTGTAGGTATTGATCTCTTGGGTATTCATCCACTACCTGGAGCTATATTTTTATGTGGTAAAAATTTTACACACCCTGAAACTCAGCAGGAGATACTAAAAATTCTCAATGGTAGAAAGGTAAATGAAACAGTGTAACTTCTTTTTTCTAACATTTTTTTGTTCCTACACAAATACAAACCTTCCTTCTTTGCATAGGATTTAGTTTGCGAACGCAAGCTGGAATGGCTGTTAAACTTTCAGGCAAGTCTGATAACCCCCTAGGGATGGGAGGGATCTTTTGATCCCCCCAATAATTGCATATGAAAATCTCAGGTTCAGATCATATGATTATTGTTACTTTCCGCCATGATATTTGAATGAATTTTTCAGAAAATCATTTCCATTGCTTGAATGGGCCACAAATGACTATATGACAGTGCTTATGGTAACACACATCTCAGCTCAGGATACAGGGAGAATAGTCTGACTTGTTGAGATTTCATGTGGAATGTACTACATCTCCCTTTCCCAGTACACCTTTATGTATTTACCAATAAATATACTTAGGGATTACTGTTGGTTTTAGTTCTTATCTTTTACAGTAGTATGTCAGCTGTAGTTGTAATTTTGGAAAGTACAAACAAAATATTAGAAAGAACATATAACCCACTAAAAGGTACTACATCTCCCCAGCCCAGTACATCTCAAAAATATTTGTCCATAAATGTACAGTGATTGTTGCTGACTTTAGTCCTCATCCTCTGTGATATTATGTGGGGTGTAATTATAATTTTGCAAAATAACTTAAAAAAAATATTAGAAAGGACATGTATAACTTGCTAAAATTGGTATATTTTTATGAGTCTATTATTCATGGTTGGAAATCTTTACTTTCAGCTTCCTGTGGAAGGTACAGAAAATTATTTAGAATTTTTTCATATACCATTTGCATATCATCCTCTTTCCAGTGATTTTTTTATTTAATTGGGTGATCTTAAAGTCTGTCTAGTGTTTGGGTATTTTTAATGCATATTTAGCTCAGCCTGTAAGGGTTAACTATCGATAAGTAGGAGGAAGCCCTGCCCACCAGTCAGTATACACTCGACTTTGCTTCTGGCCACCATCACATACAGACCTCTCTGCAGACTTCCATGCATTCTTGTTTCTTTGATGATACTTTGCTGTATAATTCTTAAGTTCTGTTTGAAATAAAATGCCTCAAATACCTCATTTTATATAGGTAACTTACCAAGTAATGACATGGCTGTAGTTTCTAACTAGTACGGCAACTAAAATTTGAAAGTTCACAGTAGCGATTCTTTTGTTTTGGGGTTTGGGAAAGAGAGGAACAACTCGGCAAAGAACCTCAATTTGTTTCTGCCGGCTGATGAGGAAGGTTGTTAGCTCTCAGCTAAATTTGGAATTTGTTTCTCTACTGGTTGTTGGTTGAGACAGATTGGTGAAGTATATTTGCTTTTGGTAGCCTTTTGGCAATTAGTCAGTGATAGGTTTTTAGTAAAAGACGGAAGTTTTCATATTTTTTACTGTTTTTCAAGATTTATACTTAATTTTCCCAACTTAAGACTTTTTGGTAACCAACTTGTCTGTGACGATGTCCGACGCAAGTACGTCTTCCACTTGTTATTGCTGCAAAGGCTGCAGTTCCAGGTTGACTCCAGCAAAGTATGGTTCTCATACCATTTGCTCAGATTGCTGGGGTCAGGTTTGTTCTTTAGTGTTACCTTGTGGTGAATGTGTAGACAGGGATCCTAAACAGTGGAAAGTCTTAAATTCTCATCTGTCTAAATTAGAGAGGGATAGAAAGAGAAAAGCATCAATTAGGAATGACAATAAGACTGCAGTTAGTCATGAATCTGCTAAGTCTCCTAGTAGTATTGACGTGCCTATTGTATCTGTGCCTTTAATGTCCCCTATTCCCACTTCTCCAGCTGTCCCACCTGATCCTTTACCAAGCTCCCACACTTCTGACCCCAGTGCCATCGCCAACCTTGACTCGAAATTCAATCGGAGGTTTGAGTTAATAGTGGAGTCTGTGGCCCAATTAGGGACTTCAGTTCAAGCCCTAATGGACCAAGTGAATAAAGTTAGTGTAAATAGTGCAAGTGAAGTGTTGATGGAGGAGCTGGCTGCCCAGTGGCCTCTGAGCGCCCAATGGCTCCCGGAGGTACAGAGACCCCTGAGTGCCCAGTAGCGCCCAATTTCCCAGTCTCCTTCAAAGAGTGCTCAGCGCCAGCTTCAGCTTTGATGACACCAACTTTCGGGTGCCAGACTTCAGCTTCTTCAGTCATGGATCCAGCATGGCTCCCATCCAACAGCGATTGGATGATGTCCTAGGTTTTTTTGAAAAAGCTGCCTCCTGCTGCTAAGCTGGTTACAGACTTGTCATTATCTCCAGTGTCTTCTGTGGAAGAGGAGTCCAATAAGGATGTTGATGATGACTCTTCTGCATATGTAGCTGTTCTATGTTTTTTGCTCCGAAGTTTTCCTGCCTTTTTCTCACCCGCAGCCCCATCTTCTCTTGCGTCCACGTTCCTTAGCAATCAACCTGTCGCGTCTTCTAGGTCGCCCAAGATGGTGCTCTCTACTTCGGAAAGGAAGGCATTGAGCGAAGTAGGTGCTTGGCTCTCGGCCAAGAGGGAGCAAGGGAAGGCTTCCTTTAGTTTTCCCCATGCCCAGCTATCACATAGAAGAAATACTTCTTATGCCACTGGAGAAGCTCCTTCCTTGGGTGCCACTGCCTCCTCCCAGCGGGACTTCTCCTGGCTCATTTACCCCTCTTGTAGATAAGCTTTTTTCATCGGCTAAAGCTGTTTTCTGCAGCCGAGATTAACCATTTGCTTCGGAACCTGTTCAAGGTATTTGAGGTAGTCAGCTTCTTGGATTGGTCAGTGGTCACCTTGGCAAGGAAGATAGAGGACTGCTCTGCCTTGCCTGTGGACTTTGTCTCAGACGCTCTTGGTGTCCTCTCTTGCGCCATAAAGGCGTCAGAGATAGTTCTAAGGAGTTAGCCGTCTTTTTACAATGGGAGTGTTAAAGAAGAGAGAACTCTGGTGTTCTTATACCACCAAAGGAGTCACTACAGCCCAGAAGTCTGCACTCCTTTTCTCCCACAGTCGACCGTTAATGACGTTGTGTCACACTCACATAAGAAGTCAACCCAGGACCTTTTGTCACTGTCCTCAAGACACCCAAAGGATCTTCCATCTTTCAGTGGGAAGTCGGCCTCCCCTTTGCAGCCTCATCCCTTTCGTGGCAGGAGAAAAAGATCTTCATCCAGACCTTGATCGAACATCCGCTTTATGTCTCAAGCCATCAAGAAGTCCACAACTATGTCTTCTTCAAGGAAATGAAGATCATGTCCTCCATTCCCCAATAGTTGCCAGACTCCATCTCTTTTGGGAAAGGTGGAGCAAGAAGGGAACAGAGCAGTGGAGGGCTACTCTATCCCATTCAGGGAAAAACCTCCATTAGTCAAGAAGCCCATCGTCTTGACTGCCTACTCCATAGGTTCAGAGAGGTTTTCTGCCCTCTTGGAGAGGGCAGTAGAGGTAGTCGAAGATGTGAGCTAGGAGTGGTTCTACAATCGTCTTTTCATAGTCCCCAAGTCTTCAGGAGGATGGAGACCAGTCCTGGAGGTCAGTGCTCTGAATGTCTTCGTTCAGAAGACAAAATTCAGAATGGAGACAAGTCACTATTCTTGCATCCATTCGTCAAGGAGACTGGATGGTCTCAATAGACATGCAAGATGCCTACTTCCACATCCCCATGCACCTGGATTCAAGGAAGTACCTGTACCTAAGATTTGTTTTCCAGGCCCGGGTCTTCCAGTTTTGAGCCCTGTGTTTTGGGCTATTGACGGCCCCACAAGTATTCACTCACATTCTCGCTCCCCTTGCAGGATGGCTCCATCTCATGGGCATCAACATCGCACTCCACTTGGACAATTGGCTCCTTCTCTCCCCATTGAAGGAACAATTCATGGAGGACCTTCGCAAGACCCTTCTTCTAATCCCAGCTGGCTCCTTCTCAGAAGATAGTATATTTGGGGATGAAGTTGAACTCTCTAGTTTTTCGGGCTTTTCCGTCCCCCAAGAGAGTGGAATCCTGTCTGCGAATGGTAGACAAGTTTCTCTTGCTTCAGACCTGCTCTGCCAACAAATGGACAAGTCTCCTCGGAACTCTGGCATCCATAGAACAGTTCGTTTCCCTGGGAAGATTACGTATGAGAGTGTAGGGGCTTTTTTTATTTTGACACAGTTGGTGCAGGATGATGGGAACAGGTCTGAAGGTTACTAAAGAAACTCTGACTTTCCTTAACCTAATGTATTACCTTAATATTACAGTGGCTTGAAGACCTTCAAACAGAACCTTATCCTAATCTTATTTACATTTGCCACAGTTTAGTAATTACCATCTTATCATACTTAAACTAACTTATTTCCTACTTACCACTAAAGTTTACCAAAACAATCTTCCTGTACTTAACTTAGCCTAACGTAATACTACCACAATCCCCAAAAGAACCTTTCTGGGCTCGACCTGTGTCACCCAGTGAAATAATCCATTAGCACTGATTTCTAGGTATAAGTATTGCTAAGTATACTAGAGAAAAAGCTAACCATAATGCCAGGGTTACGACCCCTGGATCGAACGCCATTAGATGGTGTCGGTATACACAAGGGGTGAGTGGTTGCCACTACCACAGGTCTCCATCCTTAGAGATCTCTCCAATCTCAAAACCCTGAAAAGTGAGGGGCGTTCTAAACCTCATCCTCCGCACGCAGCCAACCACCACCCCGGCCGCCATCTTAAACATTTCCAATTTATACGCCTTTCAGATCACACGTGTTTTTCTGAGCTTGGACCTGTGTCAGCGGTGAAATTGTATCAGAAGAATCATACCAAGCAAAGGTGAAAGATTATAAGTGACAAATAAGGTAGAAAGAATAGAAATAAAGCACCGTTACCAAGCTAATTTAATTATCTCAGCAGTAGAAAAATAAGTTAAACATTAAATTTAGACTAAGAATCTTTATTGGACAAACAAGGTTCTGAACCAGATAGTATCAAGCCCAAAGTAACCGTAAAACATGAGCAATTAACAGTACTCAAACTTAAGACTAACACAAAGAAAATTTACAATCACTTAAACCTAACACTGCCAAAACAGGTACAATTATATATACATAAACTGAGGCCGGATGTGAAGCATGCGTGGCAGAGGAAAAAATGTGGAAAGCAAATGGGCAAGCAGGCGGGAGGGAATGGGGAAAGACCCAACTAGGAGGGGATAATACTCCTGCAGCCTGTAGGGAACTTCAGATCTTCAGTGATTTAAGATAGTGGTGCTTAAACACTGGTGCAGATTTCAACCCGTATACTTTTTAGGTCATCAAAAATTCATATTGTAGAAATAGTTTGTGGAGGTTGCCACTGCCCAGATATCATGTACCTTCGGTACTGAATCTGGGTTAGCTTGTTTAATGAAATATAAAATCTGTTGTCTGATAGCTTTTAAGGAAAGTGTCCCACCTTTTTCCCTAATAAAGAGGACCAGACAAAACCTGAGAAGTTCTCCTTAGTAAGCCCAGTGCTTAGTGACTAGGCACAAGGATGGATCTGTGTGGAAGAGGAACAACCTTCCAAAGGAGACCACTATCCTGAGGGTCTTCATTCTTTGCTAAAGGCTTTGGTGGGGAAGAAAGAGCTTTCCTAGCGGAGAAATCTACATGATTAACACCTCTAGAGAGAGCGGACAGTTCCGATATCATACCTGAAGCTAGCTAATTAGGAACAGCACGTCTTCCTTAACAGAGCGCAAATATGAACAGTTATCATTATCAGTTTCTGATGCTGAGTTCAAAAACATCGTTAGAAACCAGAAACACGTGTGAGACGGGTTGCTGGTCTCAGACAGGCACATGCCTTTGGGATTGATGAAAGTATGAGTCTGTTAGGTCAATGTTGAAGCCATGCAAAACACTTTCTTCAGGCTGACTTAGCTGTATTGAGTGTAGCTGCCAGCTAGTTATTTTCAAACAATGACCTAAAGAAAGAGATTGCCAAATTCGCGGTCATAACCTGAGCTTCAGAATGTTTAAGGAAAGATGCCAGTTTTTTAACTGCTGAATCGTACTGCCTGAGAGTAGATTCTCTTTTATCTGATTCCAAGAACAGAGTGTTAACTGGGTCTATATCCGCCATCTCTGGTAGCGAATTTCATAAGATCCACAAAGCAGGGCATTCAGAGATTCTTGAGAAGCTGACACAGTCCTTGTTGTACACTACTTGTGTCAGCAGGTGGGTAACAGATGACACTTGATTTCAGCTCAGCAGAGGGTACCAACTGCTCTTGACCAATTAGGGCTACAGAGCCACCTGCCCTTGAAAGACCTGAGTTTGTGCAGCACTTTCAGCAGGTTTACCGGAGGAACAGGTAAATCTCTGCCACTTGTTCCAGTCTAATGTCATTGCATCTGTGGCATGACAGAGGTCCAGGTTGAGGGCCACATAACAAGGAAGTTTGTGGATTTGTTCTCCGCATTCAGCAAACAAGTCTGCCTGGAGACCTGGAACCTGAAGCAAATCGAGCAGGCTCTGTCCAGAGACCACTCTGACTCCAGCGAGTTGACCTGAACAGAGAGTCCATGATGACGTTCCCGGACCCTGCAAGATGAGTGGCTGATAGGTGCCGCATTAGCACTCACGCCAGAGAGAGAAGGCGGCTATCAACACATGATTGATACAGCTACGACTTGGAGCCTCCCCTGTTTATACAGTGTACCACCACTGCACTGTCCAAGCTCAGCCTGATATGGATCTGTTTGGAAGGGCAGAGGCTTGCTTTTCAAGTCGAAAACATACCATTGCTTCCAGGATATTTGATATGGAACTGGCGGAACATTGTGGACCATGTTCTTAGCCCTTTTTGTGCGAGAATATCACTCTGGCAGCAATAGGCGTCTATGCTGAATTACTAGTGATGGAGGAGGAAATTGAAGAGCACCCGATTTTGACAGACCGCCCGGCTGTTCAGCCATGGCGAGTCTTTTTCTCAAAACTGGAGGACTAGAACACCTTGCCTCAGGTTTGATATTGGCTCGTCTCCGCCACTCTGTTTATAATCTTTCAGCTTTACCTTCAGCAACAGATCTGTGACAGATGCGAACTAGAAGAAAGAGAACCCAGGATCTCTCCTGTGAGTCCTGCGAGCAGCTTTCTGCACTTGAGGGCACCTGGTAGCCTTGGCTGCTATCTCTCTCCTTTTGGCTGGCGGAAGAGACGGTCTGTAGTCTAGGTCCCACTGGATACCTGGCCACAGAGCGAGCCTCGAGGTTAGGCGGGATTTCTCCTGTTTGTCAAGCCTGGGGACTCCAGGAAACTGCGGTCACTATGCTGCTCTCCAGCATTCTGAAGCGGTGGATGCCCAAATTATCAGGATTGTCTAGGTATGCGGCTAGCATGATCCCCAAGGACCATAACCCAACTTTGTACTACTGTCTCTGCCAGCTTGGTGAATGTTGAAACATATTTGAGCTGAATGGCATGACTCTGAATGCATAAGCTTTGCCTTCCCAGCCTGAATCCTAGGTAAGGAGGAGAAGTTTCTCCATAATCGGAGCGTGATAGTATCGTCTGAAAGATCTATAGGCGTGTTGTGACTCCGAGGAAGTGAAGTCGATACTAACAGTTGTAAGCATGCGAAATTTGTGCCGCTGTATGTAAAGGTTGAGGCAGAGACAGATCCAGATTACTCTTTGTTGAGCAGGGCCTTTTGAGGACACTGAACAGTCTGCCTTGGAATTTCAGGTGCCTCACTTTCTTTACTAGCCGTTTTAGGTAGTTCCTTAGCGAAGTCGCAGAACTTGTGGAAGGGGTTGATGGAGACCTGTTGGTGGTGGGTCCTTGACCCAACTCACATCTGATCCCCTTGGAACTGCAACAGGCCTGGGCTGAAGGTCCACTGATTCAGAAACAGGTAGAAGCCTCCGCCTACCTGAATCTTCTCACTGGGAAGGGAAGGTTTACTTCCTCTGCCCGGCATATCTTCCCCAGGAGAGGACACACTTAATCTGTGCCTTGCCTCTGAAGGCAGCCCTTGCTCTGCTCCCATTTTATTGAAGCCACAGAAGAACCATGAAAACTTATAGGCTGGAGTTGTGCGCCGGAGGCGTCACAAAGGTGGGGCAAAGGGGGTACCTTGCTGACTGCCAGCACAAACTGTTGGGGTTTGGGCCTTTGAGGGTGGAAGGCTGACCGACCAGGGAGGCTGTTGCAGCCTGAACTACGGTTGGGGTTTGTGGCCTCTAAGCCTTATACCATTTCCTACGACCTGCCACTTGGAACCGCCGAGATTTCAGATTTTGCGTTTGTGGGGAATACCCCACAGGAGTGGAGGCTCTGGTTGGCCTAGTTTGCCCCATGATGTTTATTCACCTGGGTCTGGTGAATAAATTAGCCCCCAAATCGAGCTTTTCATCAGTTTATTAGGCTGGAAGTGCTAATAGTGGCGATCTGCGAAAATATGTTTGACAGTTAATCTTTGCACTGTAAAGTCAAAATAGTCTCTTGGAGATCCCACCAGCAGAGATTTGGTAGGACCTGGAAAAGGGTTCATCTGAATACAGCACAGCTGTGCATGTCTGCCATGCACCAAGGAGTTCATTGTTGCAAATCAGCCGCTGCTGGCAGTGAACTCTACCTGAAGCCAGGAGGGCCTCCCGGAACTTTTGGGAAGCTGCTCATGAAGAGAGTGGGCCTGGTCTGGATGACTTGCCTGTGTAAAGTGGGATGAACTTAGGATTCAGAATTCGGGTCACCGGGAGGACCAAGGGTGGATGGTCTCCACGGGCTGCGGCATGCGACTTTACCCTCCATGCATGCCCTGAACGAAGTTGCCTGAGCCACTTTCGACATGCAAGGTTCACGATCTATCCCCGAAGAAAACATCGTAAAATTTCCTTTGAGAGGTCAACTTTGTGTTTTCTGCTTCCCACTCCGCCCAAGGAGTGCGAAGCAGAGCGATGATCTGATCCCTAGGAAAGATGACTGTCTCCTTGGAGACATATCTGTTCTCTGCGCTTCCTCTGTCAATCTAGCGAAGCCTGGGTAGAGAGGGAAAGCAGACCTGGAAAGAACTCCAACTCCTGAGTCTACGCGTCCCCTGAGCCCTCAATGGTTAATGTATCCTCATGCTGGGGAGCATGAAGAGCCAAACGCCAAGAGGTTCCCACTTGCTCGAAAGGAGGAAAGGCGGAGGTGTCCGAATAATTGAAGAGTGACTGACCTACAGGGCTCTGAGCCGGAGATCTTGGTCTCTGGCTGCCAGCTTTCAATACTGTTCTTCCACCTCTCTTCCATCTGCTTGTTAATTTGTATCAAGCAGCATGCTAGATTCTTGAAGTTGGAAGCAGGTTGAAGGGGCTGGCTTACAGCTGCCCTTGCTCGACCCCTTTACAGAGGGAGTGTCACTAGCAGGCTTGCCGGGCCAAGCCCGTGACTTCGAAGGGAGTTGCCTTGCGGAGAAGGGACTTATATCCCGCTTACCTTTTAGTGACTTTTTGCCTTGGGGATGGTCGATGTCGACCTATCCTCAAGGTAAGGAGAGTTTGGAAACCCTGAAAGAAGATACAGAGGATGAAGGGGAATTAAAGCGAAGTCGCTCCCACACCACCAACACTACCTACACTCCTGGTCCCGGTTTCACATTCATGGGCTCCGGTCAGATTAATGGCACATCGCCTGCTGACACTTCATTCTGCTATGACATCCTGGGAGGGCTCGTGCTTGAGATCTCGACTCAATCAAGGGAGCTGCCACTTCTGCTGGGATGCATGCGAACGAGCGCCGGGAAGAGGCTGAATGGCCTCCGACAGAGCGTATGGCACTCCCGACCAGGACGTTCCTCCCAAAGCCAGCCACCCAACTCTAAAGAATTTGGCCAAGGAAAAAACGTTAAGCAGTTGGCCTGAAAAATAACATGGACTAACTAATTGCACATCGGGACTTAATATATATAAGGGATATAACAAGAACCTTATAAACTATCAAAATGATCTAGGAACCAGGTAAACTAAAGGCAGTAACTTTAGGCTTACAGGCTCGTCCTAGAACTGCTCAAACAAAGTGTACACTTCACATCCATCCAGGTGCAGCGATCAAGTCTCCACCGACTGCGCGGTGGGAGCGGCAGAATAACATGTCCGCAGAGGCTGGTGCAGCTCACGGTGCACCGGACTCTGGCAGCGTACCATCTGTATGGATAAACTGTATATAGTATGCTTATCTGAAGGCGCGCGGAGTAACTCCGGCGGAGATAGAGACCTTATGCTCGAGCAGATAACTTAGGTGCTTCGCATTGTAGATCAGTCCTACGGATAGTCGGGTGAAACAAAATCAAATATATTATTCATGGCAAATAAGTTAAGGAACGCCGGAGTTAAACGTGGAAATAATATATAACTAAAATCATGCAGCGTGACAGAGTAAGTTAAATTGGCAGGATATAATCGGCGTGAATGATATATATACCTTAACCTAAAGTCATGCACACTTAGAATTAAATATAATTGCCCATAGGTGCGGAGACCGACGAAAATTCGCTGGTTAAATACATGGAATAGCAGTTTTTAATGCAGGACATGTCCGTTCAGTACTGAAGACGAAACCAACTACCGCCATTGGATTCTGCGGGATGTGGGGCGGGTGGTTCACTATTGAAACCGTTCATAAATGTCATTAGGAGAACAAAAGTGAGTAAAAAACCAACCTACAAGACAAGCCACGGAGTGGAAAAGACCCAAGCGGTAACAGGGGTACCGTGAGTCAGCTAGGGTTGTGTAGGCCCTGAAAGTGTCGGAGTTCCAGCGAATAAATGAAGCGAACAGCGAGAGCACTAGCGGTGTGTGACATTAAAGCGGATACCAGGAGGTGGATAACCTCCGATTAGGAGACCAGTCTAGTCCCCTGGTGACTGCCCTGAGGCTGACACTCCACACCGCGAGGAGAATGGCACATCACCTGCTATACAGGGAAAGGTGGGAAGTAACGACATGGCTGTGTCACGATACTAAGGCCGACTGAGTGGGGGAAACCACCAGACACTGACCTCAACCCCCTTACTGGGTGTTGAAATGTACCGAGCCAGACACTTGCCAGAAGTTACGAAAAGAGGTTAGGCTAAGCACATTGGATTACTGCAACCCAACTCCCATCTTTTCCCTGAAGACGAAGCCTATAAAGAGAAAAAAGGGAGAGAGTGGAGGAAGGGGAGGTAGGGGGGAACTGTGAAGGGGAGAGAATTTTTGTTCAGAAGGCCAACCGAAGACCGACATGTAGGGCACAGGGCTATGCATTGCGAATCACTTTTCTCCCTTCATTAGAGGGGGAGTAGGATTAACAGAGAATCCAAGCATGCCCAAAACATACGAGGAACAGTGGATGGAACATGACAATGGCGCTCCCTTCACATTTTACCAGTACGACTCCAGCGACAAAGTTGGGAGAGAAGGAGCAGAGTCAATGAGCAAGCCCCAACCTCGCATTTCAACCCACGTTAAATTAGGAGGGTCAGGCTAGTACCACAAAAACACAAATATAAACTGCTAAAATTTAACTAACAATACATCAGCCATAAACAAGTCAAAAAATTATAAAATAACCAGCAACATTGCTGAGAATTATGTTCTACGGCCCAGGCGAACAGGAAGTGAGCAACCAAAATGGCGCTCTGGCCTTAAGCTAAAAGATAATATTAATCCATAAATATCACTTGTGCATCCACTGTATCACAATTCAGAAACCGACTGTAAGACAGCACCAGCCTGAGGTCCGGAAATCTGCCGGCAGCCAAATTCTTTATGAAGGGTTAAAGCATAAAACCGTGGGACAGTGCTCCTAAAGAATTGATACTTCACCAAATATTAATACCAGCACACTGGCCGCTCAAGTAAGATAAAATTCCCAAAATGAACTCTAGAGAGTAGCGTCAATTGTAAGACAAAACATTATCATAAATGACCCATGAAACCTCTATTGAACTGGTCTATGTAGTACCGCTGAGTCATCATGGCGGGGCAGGCGGCGCAGAGAGCAGCCCAATGTTGACCCAATAATTATTAGATTAAGGGCCAAATACAGCCTCAACTGTACTAAAACCCGCTAGGAGAGGAGTACTTAACTTAGTGGGGTGATTTCAGTGACAGAAGACATGATATTCCAAATTAACCGAGAAGAACACAGAGCACAAGCAAAAGCGTGATAACAGAAACGCGTGCTAATAAGGAATGTGGGCAGATGGCGCTCAGGTCGTCAGGTACAGGTCCGGGTGAGTTGCCGCTGGAAACTGACTCTTCGTACCGGGGAGTTATGACAATGGGACATTCTAGGAGTTGAGTCCTGTGGTAGTGGACAGATTCCACTCACCCTACCTGCCGACATCTGTTACATAATAGGTATTGATACGCTCTGAGGTAGTAACTCTCAGCATTCCAGGTGGCTTTCTTTCTCTGGTATGTTGTAATATTTATACCTAGAAATGTATTAATAAAGGGATATTTCTTTCTTTGACTAGGTCGAAGCTCAGAAAGGATTGACAAAGGGAAAATCTATTTTGCTGGAACCTGTGTCACCCAGCTCGGCTTCCATCCCTGTGCCTTTTTCCCTCCCGGTGGCATACCAAGCTTGGGGTGCTAGCAGGATGTTTATAAGATGGCGGCCGGGGTGGTGGTTGGCTGGGTGCGGAGGATGAGGTTTAGAACGGCCCCTCACTTTTCCGGGTTTTGAGGTTGGAGAGATCTATAAGGACAGAGACCTGTGGTAGTGGCAACCACTCACCCTTTGTGTATACCGACACCATCTAATGGCGTTCGATCCAGGGAGTCGTAACCTGGCATTATGGTTAGCTTTTTCTCTGGTATGCCCACTTGTACTTATACCTAGAAATCAGTGCTAATGGATTATTTCACTGCGTTGACATACAGTTGAGCAAATAGATTTTCCTTTGTCAAAATCCTTTTAAGCCTTACTGACAATAAATCAAATACAATGTTATATATTTTTACTTCTAGTTTTGCTGTCAACATCAACTTCTTCAATGTACCACTTTCTTCATTCACCTCAACTTCTCAGATCTACTCTTTCTGTCTCCCTCTTTGAAATTGGTTTCTTCTTTTCTTTACAAACTATACTTTACTTGAGGCTGCCAGTGGAGGCAGAACCCTGGCTTTATAAACAACTCAGCAATACTAAACACATGTCCCTGCCTCTGCAATCTAGCACAGTTTTCTGTTTCTTCCTGTCCAAACGCAACACCTCCTTGCAGAAATTGGTTAGTGAAAAAGCGGATGAACTGCAGATGTACTTTAAGAAATTTATAACTTTCCTCCACTAGTGTCACTTTACGACCACCCATGTCCCATCTGCCTTTTATCTCTTGTCCTCCCACTCCATCAGTGCTTTCCGATTCCAGTGGTCAAAACAGTGATGCTCCTTGGATGCAATCAGCTTGTTTCATCCTCTCCAGCTCTTAGCCTGATCTGGCAATTGCCAATGCATATCCTATTATATCTGTAGGCTCCAACAGCTGAGGTGAAGGGGAGCTCATCCTATTTTAACATACCCACTCCAAGCAAACTGCAGAGTAAAGTAAATAGCCAATTGCCAAACAATCTGAAACACCAACAACACATTCATAAACAATATATACACACACAATAAACTTAATAGAAAAAAAAAATCACAACAACAAAAACGGAACAATCAATTCACACAAACGTCTCTCATCATACAAACCCAAACTTAGCCTACCACACTCCCCCTTACTAAAATAAAGGAAATCTCATTTCCTTTTCTTCAAAATCCCTTTCTTACCACCCATTCATACTCCTGAACTGAACCTTGACTTCGGGTCCACGGCCTCTCATGCACCATCTCTTCTTCACTCACTTTCACTAGAACCACACTAGACTCACCTAGCCTTGGTTTCGGACTACTTACACCAAGCTCATTCAAACTCTGGAGACTTATGTTGGCTCCAACCTCACTCACACCTGACATGGCTGCTATCATCTCTTCCCTTACTCATTTATTCTTCCTCTGCCTCAAGCTGCTCCAAAACTCCTCCGCCTCTCCAGCTGTTACTGCTCCTCTCACTCACCTCACTCTTTCAACACTTTCACTCAGAAACTCACACACTATACGTACCGTCTTCCTGACGACTTGGCGTTGTTTCCAATTCACCCAACTCTTTGCATATCTTATCCACATTCCTTGTACTCACCAAGTTCACTCCTTCCACATCCCACTCAAATCCTTCAAAATCAATTACACCCTTATTTTCACTACCACCAAACAACACAGCAAGAGTATTCTCACTTCTCATGCCTACTGGTTTCTCAAGCCCCTCAAAATCAAACAACCCATCTCGGTTACTCTCCGCAAACAACTCATTGACTGTACCCTTACCCTTTCTACACCTCCTTTTAGGCTTTCTCTTATGTTCCACCAACACTAGCTGTTTATCTCCCCAGTTTATATCTTCTTCTATTTCTTCATTTTCCTTTTCCCTTTCCTCCCTTAATAACTTCCTAATACTATGCTCTATTATGTATTTAGGTGGTTCTCTCCATCTCCTCAGCTGATTATAATGTGCTTGTATTACCCCTACTTTTCCTTCTTCATTCCTGTCTTCTAGCACATAATTCAATCCATTAGACCAAACTGTTTTCACTACATACGGACCTTCATACTTCTCACGCATCTTATTCGCTGTCAATCTTCCCTTCTCAACAACTTCCTTCAACACCCTATCACTCACTCTGAAACTCTCAAACCTTTCATTTGCCTGCCTCCACACATCCCGCTCGTCTTCATTCAAATCCAACCTCGCTCTCACATACCTCTCATAATTCGTCACATACTCACTCGGAGGTATGCTTGTATGTACTGACCCATTATACATCACTATCACTCTTCTTAACAACAAATCCCATTCATTCTCTCTATCAGTCAACATTTGTAACATCTCCTCAGAGTCCTTATGGTTCGTTCCACCAACCCATTTATTTTTCAGCATGTATGGAGTTGTTACTACATTAGCATGATACCCCATTCTTTCAACATTTGCTCCAAACAGTTTACCAGCAAACTCTGGCCGTATCACTCCAACATTCTTGCTGGCTTTCTCACATACACAGGCAACAAGACCATATGACTCCACTCTTGCAACGTTCTCAATAGTTTTATTCTTTACAGCTGCTGGCTTACAGAGCTTCCTCTTATGATCTATCATAACAACCACTCCTACGTTTCCTCTCGCAGTTACTGGCAAAGCCACACAATCAATTGCCACTAACTCAAACGGCTTTTTCATACCCGGCTTCATAACAGGTGGGCTAGCATACGCTTTCTGATCTGATACTTTCCCTTCTGATATTCTTAGCATGTGACTGCCACATCCATACAAATCTTCCTCAAATACGAGGAAAACATCTGCTCTTTCATACACTTGATCAACTTAAACTTCCCCATATGTCCATATTTCTCATGGACTAAAATGCACATCCCTACTGCTCCACTGATTTAGAACACTGGAACATACATCAACTCTCCCATCTTCTCTCTTAAAAAATACACCACTCCTTCACACAGCACAAATCCCTCAGCAAACCACATCCATTTACTCAACAACAGAGGCCATCTTCTCCCAGGTACTCCCTCTCTAATACATCTCCTCAACTCACTCACCATGAAACACTTCCGCTGCATCTCCTCAATGTCCTCTGCTGCCAACAATTCATTCTCACTCTTGTCCAACTCCACCACATCCTCCTCCTCACTCAGACTCCTATCAGTCATTCCGACAAACCTGGCCTTATTCACCACCTCACTTTTGAATCTTCCCTATTACAACCTCATCTTTCCTTAGAACTCCTGTCCCAGCAACATCCCACTATAATCCATTTCTTCCTCAAAAATCTATCCCAAACAATAAACAATATGGCATCTGCTTATCTCCCAGTACTGAAAGAAACTACCTTAAACTCTCTCAACCTCACCTTCAACCCCTCCTTCCTCCTCCAACCCCAGTCTTCTGCTATACCCCTTATTGACACATTCACCATTCTCCTTTTAACGTTCCCAATTCACTCTCTCAACATCCCTAATTATGAGTCGTTCTGCTTGATATTTGCGCTCTGGTGTCAGCAAACCACAATACTGTCACTCCATTGACATCTGTCACAATCATTGCATTGCTCTTCTGTGTACACACATACATCTGTCTCTTCCACTAACCAAACATCCTTCACTTACTTCTTACTGTCATCTTCCACTTCCTTCACTTACTTCTTACTGTCATCTTCCACTTCCAACAACTCCGGCATTCTCTCTTCAACATTTTCCTCCTTCTCATACTTCCTTTCATAGCTCTTTTTCTCTACGACCCAGTTATAGTGCACCCCAATCAAACACTGCAGATACAACTCACGCTCACTCTCTTTCACTCCCTCATGTCGATACACTATAGGTTTCTCACCACCAATGTGTACGGACATAATCACCTTATACTTCTTACTCACTGCTACCAAAACATCCTGAAATGGGGCTACTCCAGGACACATCATAGCCCTCAGACTCTTCTGATACCGTTCTACATTTGACACTCCCAAACATCCAGGTCTCTTGCAAACTTCTTCAATCACCTCCGCCCTCAGTTCATTCACACTTCCAGGTACCTGCACCTTCAAGCCTTCATCTACCAGTTCATTCAATCCATACCAAAAACTTTCAAACATTGAATCACCACCCCCCTTACTCTCATGTGCTACCACCAATCCTCTCGGCAGATACTCTGGTCTTATGTCTTTTATTTTCTCTTCTTTCCCTTCCCCAGGTAGTCTAGACATCCCCATGTGTATTTTTCTTTTACCTGGGATGTACTCCAGCTTCTAAATCAAAATCCTCAAATCCTCCGTTCGCACAATCCTAGCATCCACTCTTTTCATTCTCTGCAGATACACTAGATGTTGATGGCCAGTACGTACCACAAACCTCACACCATACAGAAACGGTCGTAACGCTTTCACACAAAACCGCAGGGCAGCCAACTCTCTCTCAACAGTCGAATACTTTCGCTCTCCCGAACTAAACACCTTACTTACATATGCTATCACTCTATCCCTTTCAACTCCTTTCACCACTTGCTTCTGCATCAAACATCCACCCATCTGACACTCCCACTGCATACCACTTCTGGCTTACTTGTCTGCATTGCCGTGAGGTGAACCAGCTCCACATCCTTCACCATTTCTCTTTCAGTTTCTCGGCTTGCTTTCTGCATCCTTTCGCCCACCTCACAGCTGTACTCTTCCCTGCAACCTGTCCATTCGACAATGGCTTTGCAATTCCCGAACAGTCTTCCACAAACTTCCTTCAAACTCGATCAATCCCAAAAATCCACACAACTCGCACGTAGTCCTGGGTCAAGGGAAACTTCTCACTTTTCTGCACAAACTTTTCCACTTTTCGCACTGAGACTCACTCACCTTATGGCCCAAAAACTCCACCTCTTCCATAGACCACTCACACTTACTCACTTTGACCTTCACCTACACTTCTTCTTCAACACAGCTTCACAACCTCTTGTGCTCTTCTCCCGTCTTACTCATCACCAAAATGTCATCCAGAAACATAACACATTCGGAAAACCACTCAGTACGACATTCAGTGCTCTCTGGAAGGCAGCTGGGCATTTGCCCAATCAAAACTGAGATTATAGAACTGATACTGTTTTTTCGTAGTCGAGAAGGCAGTTATCAGTCTACAATCCTCCACCACTGGCATCTGATAATACCCCCTTACCAGATCCATCTTGCTAAACACTTTCATCCCCTGCATACTGTACACACAGTCTGATACCACACTCATAGGGAATCTTTCTTTCACTGTTACCTCATTTACTCTCCGATAATCAATACACATTCGCAGACTCCCATCAGGCTTTCTTACAGGCACAATTGGACTATTCCAAGCACTCTTACTGAGTTCAATCACTCTTATCTTTTCCATCTCTTCACACTGCTGTTCAATCTCTCGCATTACCAGAGCCAGGAAATGTTGGGGTCTCTGATAAGTCAGTGTTTCATCTGTCATCTGAATATGGAACTCCAGCAATCTAGCTATCCCAAAGTCCTCATCCCTTGACTCAACACACCCTTTCTCTCCCATAACAACTCATACACGTGCTCTTTCTCTTTCTCACTGAACTTTTCATTCAACCTTACCTTTTCCCTAAGCTTTTCCTTACTCCACTCTTCTGTCCTTTCCCCTTCAGCCATCACATCATACCCCTTAACATGCTTACTATCACTCATATCAACTACACTTCTCAAAATTCCTAATCTATCACCAAGATGTATGCCTGTCCACCTTTTCTTTTTCACATCCCCACACACCTGTACACACCTTTGGGTCCTTTACATCCATAATCCCATGAAACACGTGTGCGACCCACCTTATCTCATATCACGCAGAGCTACCATCCAACATAAACATTTCTCCCAAACTCTCTGCACGAATCCAACATTAAGTCCTCCACCCTACTTTCACACTCCGCACACTTCCTGAATCTCTTGGCAATTGTACATCCTCCATCGCATACACCTCCACTCCAGAAACCATCTTCAAACTTACTTGTCCATCTTCCTTCACATACAACTTTACACTGGTTTCATTTCCCATTCATTATTTCTATCATTTCTTCCTCTAAATTTTGCTTACCTATTTTCTTCAAAAATGTGTACCCCAGCAACATATCATACTTCTCATTCACTCTCGATTCCTGCAACATAGCTGACTCAACAAACCTGCGCACACACCCTTACTCAGTCCTCAATCCCTGTCACATATCCCAGCACATTCCTTAATTCTGTGCCATGCTTTCTTTATTTTCTCATATGCCTCTCCTGAAAACCACATTTCCACTACAACCAGTATCAATCAATGCTTTCATTAACACTCTACATTGGCTAACACACAAACAATGATCAACTTGTCCCCCCAAAACCAGTGTTCCAACTCACAAATCCTTCTCTCCACATTGCAAGTATCTATCCTTCCATACCAGAGGAGCTCCTGCAGTAAGCCCCTTCACAATTAGTTTCCCTGAGGTTGGGATTTGGTACAGCAGACTTCCTTCACATGACCCTCCATTCCACATCCTTCACACTTACTCCGAGGGTTCTTACATGTTCTGGCAAAATGCCCATTCATTCCACAGGTTCCACAATGACTTCCATTTACTCCTACTCTCCTTCCACTCTGGCAGTCTCTCACTCAATGCCCTATCTTTCCACAGCTGAAACACTTCAAATCTTTCACTTGCGGGCAATCCCTCAACACATGCCCTCTCTTTCCACAGCCAAAACACTCGCCATTGGCCCATCTGCAATCCGCTTTCACATGACCAGTCCTTCCCACACTAGAAGCACCCACCTGCCTACTCACTCCCATCTGCCTCTCCCTCATATTCCCATTTGCTCTACCCACACTTCCACTCCTAAACCTCTCCCAACTTCTGCTCGAGCTCCTTTTTCCATTACTCCCCACATTCACTTGCACATTCTTTCTTCCTCTTTCTGTCCTGTCTTTCTTACATTCCTCCAACAAGGCTGCATCCTGCCAACTCTCAGTCACCTAAGCGTCCTTACTTATGAGTCCTTCCATTTACCACCAGACCAGCATACATTTCAGCCCACTTCATCCTCATCTACTCTCATATCTTCTAGGTCTCAAAGCCATCCCTCCCAGTCTAGCTTTCTGACCACAGCTTCAATCTTTTCCTTCTCATTTAAAATGACCCTAATCTTCTCAGGGATAGTGGCCAAGAACTTCCATGAGAGTGTTTTTCTTTGTCCTTCCTCTCCATACTCCTTCTGGCCAGCACTTCCAGCCTGAGCATAAGCACTTCCTCTCTCCAGCCTTCATCTTGTGCTCCTTAGCCTATCATCCTTCTTGTACACAGCCTGCCCTTTCATTCTCAACACCTGCTTGATACTTCTAGCCTTCAGACTCATACCCTGGTTCGCCCTCACACATACTCGTATGGCACATCTTCAACCGCTCATCCAAAAACTCTCCCAGCCACTTCATCCACACACTTTCATTCTCTCCATACTTTTGCCTACAATGCTCGCCACTCATGGCTGTGCCTGCTCTTCTCCTCCCGATGTTAGACTTCTCTATGCGGGGAAAGGAATAAAAATACGTAAAGGGGCGTATAACGCTTATACGCATTATTCTGAAAGTTCGCCCATAGCGGTACTGTTCACTGAGATTTATTCACTAATTACTGTACTTCCATCTCATTTTCATGACTAAATGCACTTTTTTGTGATAAAACTGTTAAAATACTCAGGTAGTGTTCAAGTTACGATAATTCGATTTTGCAATGAGGTCAGCAATTAATACTGATACGACAATATTTATAAAATATTTTTAAATTTCCACTGAACTGCGCAGCAGCATACAATCAGGCAGCGAGGACCAAATTACAATAGACCAACTCTTTTTCCTCCAACTCTTTATCCCATCTTCTAGTTAAAAAAGTAAAAGAATGATAAAAGTATTGTTAGTAACATTATAGTCTTGCATAAATGCATACAGCCATAAACAACCGAACGAGAAACTGCTTGTATCACAGTGAATCGGATAACAACAGCCGTTTTGCTTGTATTTCAACCATCATGCGTAATAAACAATTACCGTAGTTATGTAACAAATGATGTTAAGTAGAATAGGCCTGATTAATTTTACATTATACCCTTATTAAGCTATGGAAAAGATCAGCAAGGAACTATACTGCTAAATTTAAGCACGCAGTTGTAGCTGAAGCTTAGAAAACAATGTTCAAGCTGCTAATGACTATAAATTATCTTGCATCGCAACATGGATGAAACTGAACCATAAATAAAATTGAGAGGAAAAGCATTTTAATCAAAACTACTGGGCATGAAAAACATATTACTGCTGTTTTCATGCTGATAAAAATACAGTAAATCACGTAAACTTTTTATGATGAAATGGAATCTCGTTTTTTACAAAACAAACTTCCCCTAAGCTAACGCGTCATCTATTAATGAAAAAATAGCAATTATTAATTTCACAATCAGACGTATTTGTTTATTTTTTGACTTAAAACACTTCAGATAACTTAAAAATAACCTTATCTCATATAAATAAAGTATTGAGATTCGGCAAGAACCCACCAACTTTTTTATGAGCAACTCAACAACACCCCAAACACATGACCCTGCCTCTGCAATCTGGCACAGTTTTCTGTTTCTTCTGTTCAAACACTACACCTCCTGACAGAAACTGAATTCGAGTACAAAAAGCTGAATGAACCACAGATGTGCCCCCAGAAATTTACTCCTAACTTTCCTCCACCAGTGTCACATTACGACCACCCATGTCCCATCTGCCTTTTATCTCTTGTCCTCCCACTCCATCAGTGCTTTCCGATCCCAGTGGTCAAGGCAGTGATGCTCCTTGGATGCAATCAGCTTGTTTCATCCTCTCCAGCTCTTAGCCTAATCTGGCAATTGCCAATGCAAATCCTATTAAATCTGTAGGCTCCAACAGCTCAGGTGAAGGGGAGCTCGTCCTATTTTAACACACTCACTCAAGCAAACTGCAAGTAAAAAAGTAAAAATAACGATTAATTAAACAATCATACACCAACAACACATTCATAAACAACATATACACACACAATAAACTTAATAGGAAAAAAAAAAATCACAACAACAAAAACAGAACAATCAATTCACACAAACGTCTTTCATCATACAAACCCAAACTGAGCCTACCACAAGAGTTCTTCAATTCTTCCTCAGAGCCAGCTGGGACAGGGAAAACACCCAGACTCTTTCATTTTTCCTGTAACCCACGAGATCAAGAGGCACCTGCTCTGTTGGAGTTCTGAAGACAGGTTGCTGGGAGGGAAGCCCCTTCTCATTCAGAGCCCCAACCTAAGCTTTTATGCAGACGCATTGGACTTAGGCTGGGGAGCTATCGTGGGAGACAAGGAGGTCTCCAGGACATGGTCACCAGAGCAAGAAAAGTTTCACATAAATGTGAAAGAGTTAAAGGCGGTCCACTTGGGGTTCAAGCCTTTTCCTTAGAGGTGTTCGGCAAGACAGTGACAGTCCACTCGGACAATACCACAGCCCCGTCTTGCATCAGCAACCAAGGGGGAACGCATTCTTTCTCCCGCTGCGAAGCAGCAAGGGATCTTTTCCTCTGGGTAAATTGGAACCAGATGAAAATGGTAACCAGATTCGTCCAAGGCAGACTGAATGTACTGGCAGACCAGCTGAGCAGACACAATCAAGTCATTCCCATGGAGTGGACTTTGAATCCACTAGTTTGCCTAGACCTGTGGAGACTGGGGAAGACCGACTCTGGACCTTTTCGCGACTTCCAATAACCATCGTCTTCCTCTGGTTTGTTCACCAGTTCCAGACCCCTTGGCATGGGCAATGAATGCCATGTTGCAGGACTGGTCAAACAAAGACCTGTATGCTTCCCCTCCATTCGGGATGATAAGAGAAGTCCTGAACAAGTTCTGGTCCCACCAGAATGTGTCAATGATGCTAACAGCCCCATTTTGGCCTCTAAGGGAGTGGTTCTCGGATCTCCTGGAACTTCTGGTAGACTTTCCAAGACTTCAATCACAAAAGCACAATCTTCTCAAACTACCTCATTTCAGACAGTTTCATCAAGGGTTGTCAGATCTAGCTCTGACAGGCCTGAGACTGTCAAGAAATTACTCAGAGTTAAGGAATTTTTAAGGGTGGCTGCAGAATCTGTTGCAAAACGCAGACGCCAGTCATCTGCCAATGTCTACCAGAACAAGTGGTCTATCTTCTGACTTGGTGTAGAAGAAATGGCATCTCGTCTGCTAAGACATCTTCAACAGAAATTGCAGATTTTCTGTTATTTCTGAGGACCACCAGAGATTTGTCCTCTTCCACAATTAAAGGTTACAGGTTCATGCTTAGCTCTGTTTTTCGGCATAGAGGCCTGGACTTATCCGCTAACCAGGATATATCCAATCTTATTAGATCTTTTGACACTTGTAAGCAAAGGAATATGGAACTAGTATCATGAAACCTAGAAGTGGTCCTAAAATGGCTCTCAGGCCCTCTTTTGAACCTCTTAGCTCCACGTCCCTTAAGAAGACCCTCTTCCTGGTAGCCTTAGCCACTGCTATGAGAGTCAGTGAAGTACATGCAATTGACAGAAGAGTTGGATTCGCTCAAGGCAATGTGGTCTGCTCTTATACCCTTGGATTTCTTGCAAAGAACGAGATTCCATCAAAACCCAGGTCTCATTCTTTTGGCATCAAGAATTTAGTAGAATTTTAGATTTGGAGGATTAAGAGAGAGCATTTTGTCGAGTGAGGGCTTTAAAACATTACCCACTTAGGACTGAGAAGATACGGGGACCCACCGGCAACCTGTGGTGTTCGGTCAAAGACCCCTCTCTTCAGTATTGACATTTGCTGCACTCACCAAGAAGTCGAAGAAGAGGAGTAGTTGTCATCGAGTGCTGTCACCTCCTTCCCTTCTTCCAAAGCCAGTAAGCGAAGGAAGAAGTCTGCTTCATCTCCCTGCAAGAAGTCTCATAGACTTTCTAGCGGTCAGTCCTCTGCTGCAGAGAGGACTGATGGGACTCTCATTAGCAGTAACATGTTTACTGCCGCACCCTTTGCCAAGTTCAAGGGTGCAACTGCTACCCAAGGTTCTCTGGATCCCCGGTGTACCAGCACTGGCCTCAGCAGTACCCCTACCCGAGTCAGCACGGGTTCCTGGTCTATGGACCGAGGCCCATCTGCCAGTACAGCCTAGTGAGAGAAGGTGAATGTGAGCAAGCATACTCTTTCACCCCCTCCTGCTCTTCAAAGAGAGTGGCCCAGGGATTCCACCCAGGCTGGTCACGTAGACCTAGCAAGATGAGGTCCCACACTCAAGTCTTCACTTCCTGTAGAAGCCTCAGCGTCTAGGATGACTAGGGCATGCTCAAAGGATAGATCCCGTCCATATTTGCATGAGTGGAGCCACTTTCCCCACCTTTGTGAATGTCACCACCGCAGGTTGACAACTGCCCATGGCTTCTGTCACCTGTCAGTCCCCTCTACCTTCTTGGGGTTTTGTGGGAGCCAGAGGCCAAACAGGCCTGGGGTTTGGGACCGGGACTGTTCTCGATCCCATCCCAGCCCCACCACGGGTTTACATACCTGTGTCATTCCTCAGAGTGGACGGGTTGTATGCCTGGGCGGTAGAGAGATCACCAGGGGGCTCTGGTGAGTGCCCCTCTCCTGCAGAGGGAACAACTTTAGAGGACTGGGAACTGGAGGGTCCTATGCCCCGGGACTCGGACACCCCCAAATTGCCAAGGAACTTTGTGGAGATCATTAAAGTGATCTGTCTTTTTAATGATCTTGGGGGAGAGATTGTGGCCTGCTCTGCAGACTGTTCTTCAGCCATCAAGTCTTTGTAGGGACTGCAGAAGGAACCCAGGGCTCTGATCGGCCTACTATGGCCGAGATTTGCTGTCAGGGTTTTAGACCTGGTGAATTCTCTTGTTTCTGGGCAAGAAAATTCTCTGTGGTCCAGTAAGTTGCTCTCTCTCTACCTCTGGCTAATCAGAGGAAATATGTTTCTTCAAAGAGTTCTTTACCAACCAAATAGGTGGGCTCGGATTTGACTCGTCTCTGTCCTTAGTTGGCACTCGACCGTCTCCTTGCAGATAGTCTCCTCCTCACAGGCGGAGGCAGTGGCCCTGGAGTTGATTGCCATGTCAGCGCTTCAGACGGTCTCTTGGCTGGATCTTTGGTCCCGCACAGTAGCCAGGGTCGCATCCTCATCGCAAGAGTGCCAGGATCACATCCTCATAGGAAGAGTGAAAACCAAAGGAGGTTGCTTCCTTTGAGAGACTGATACTAACTGAAGGTAGAGCCATCACTTAACTCGCCCACCAGATGGCAAACCTGGTGTTGAAGAGGAGAGATTCAGTTCTGTCTCAGCTTTCAAGGTTTATTGAACCAGAGTTGGCATTGGCACTCAGGAACAGACTGTGTTGGGATCCTCCTCTCTCTTTCCACGGAATGAGATGGCAGTTGCAGTAAACAGGCTTTGAGTCGAGAACAGTGACAAGCCTGTCTATCAGGCAGTGTCAAAAACCTCTTGGTCTTTGTGTGCCACTGCAGGCTTGCCCTTCCTCTTCAGGTCAGAGAAAGCCCCAGACTTCCTCTGCCTCTTGTTGAGGAATCCAGCCTCCTTCTGCCTTGGTAGCAAAAGGCATGCAGCCATGTCCCTTTCAGCCCATTATCCATTCAAGGAAGGGATGCAAGGGGTGGAGTTCCTCTCTGCTTGCTGCCGATGGTGGGGGCATGCCTGTTGAGCCAATGGGCAACTTGGCGGTGACACAGAACGGAGACCTGGTTAGTGGATGTCCTTCGGGTAGGGTATCTACTACCCTTTGAGTGTCCCCCACCCCTCACTGTCAATCCAGTCCGATTCCAGACTTATGTTCCCAGCTTGCAGAAGGATCTCGCCCTTTGGGCCGAGGTAAATAAGATGCTGTGGAAAGGTGCAATAGAAGTCTTAAGGAATCAGTCTCCAGGTTTTTACAGCCACCTGTTCCTGGAGAAGGCGACAGGCAGTTGGAGACCAGTCATTGACCTCTCTCTATTGAACTGGTTTGTTTGCCAGACCTGGTTCAAGATGGAAACTAATCACTCGGTGTTAGATTCCATCAGAGAGGGCAACTTCATGCTTATGATGAACCTAAAGGATGCATATTTCCAAATACCCATTCATCGGCCCTCTTGAAAGTATACCTCCACTTCACCCTGGGGGAGATGGTGCTCCAGTTTCAAGCACTCAACCGCCCCTAGGTGTTCACTCGAGTGTTCATGCTGACTAATGCTTAGGCCCATTGGCACAGGATATGTCTGTTGACATACCTGGACTATTGGGTAGTCCTAGCCAGTTCATTGCTGCTTTGCTTTGGGACAGAGACCATCTTCTCAAGTTTTTGTCATAGTCTCAGCGTGGTGATAAACTTTGAGAAAATGGTTGTCATGCTGAAGCAGAAGATAAAGTACCTGGGCATACTGATAGATCAGGTAGCCCTGAGTGTTTTCCCTTCAGGCTCTGGCATCAGCAAGTGCAGGGAAGCAGCACAGAAGTTCCTGTCTCGACAGGAACAACCTGTTCGGCAGTGGTGGGTCGTTCTGGGTCACCTGTCATCCATGAAGCAACTGGTCCCTTATGGATGGCTTCATCTCCGCTCCCTTCAGTGAAGGCCACAGTAGTTCTGGTCTCCAGGAAGAGACCTTTCTTTCCTTCTTCCTATGTAAAGTGTTTTTGGAGGGTAGAGCATATTGTAAAATATTTAAAATATTTGCTAATTGTTTTAATTTTATTTTTCAGTCTGCTTTTACTGGAAATAAAATTAAAATAATTAGCGAATATTTTGAATATTGTACAATATGCTCTATCATCCAAACGCACTTTACAGTAATATCATTTCAAATACATCTTACATTACCCTTAAAAAGAGAGAGAGAGAGAGAGAGAGAGAAAAAGAGAGAGAGAGAGAGAGAGAGAGAGAGAGAGAGAATCGAATCGAATCGAATCGAATTGAATTGAATTGTACACCTGTTATGCTGAGTCTGGGGCCCAAGCTGGAATGAGCATAACAAATACACTGTAAATCATAATAAGTACAGTACACTGTAAATCATTTTTATATTAAAAATCAGTACTGTATTTAGTCATGAACACAATATGAAAAAGTACAGTAATTAGTGAATACTGTAAATAGTGTTGCTCTATGAAAAAAGTGAATTATGTAGTGATAATTTTAGAGATACGGTCCACAGAAAAAATATGCAAATTGGTGAAAGTTCCTGCAGAAAAGTGAAAGATATTTTCCACAAAAATCCGCGACAAAGTGAAGCACGGAAAGTGAAGTGCAAGAAAGCAGGGTAGCACTTTATCGACTGTCAGCTAACAATCCTTTAGATTCCAGATACTTATACTGTATAGCATAGTGGCTTAAATCTAGTTTAGTTGCTTAAAAATATTTTAAAGTTTTTTAGCAACTGTGGAGAACCCAGGGAGGATAGAAATTGGCCTGTAGTTACTGCAGTCTGCAGATATGCCACTTTGGAATGACACTGTATTACTAAGCTTTCACTCATCCACAAAGATACTACGTCGACATAAAAATCCACAGAATCTACTAATCTGGGGAGACAACACACTAGAAACTTTTTTAAAAAACAAAGGGAAGAAGCCCTCAAGATCTCCACCCCAGCTAACAAGATTATCCAGAATTTTCTTAACATCCCTTTAGCGAAATGCAAATTTTGTAAGAATAGGTTCAGGATAAGAAGTATCAGGGAGAGGGACATCCTCAGCTGATAGCTTTGCTTCAGTAGCTCAATGAAACAGTTCACCCTTTTCCCTAGGGTCAGTAACCAATCTACTGTCATCTGTTAGTAGTGGTGGAATGGAAGGCAAGCCTCTTGGCTGCATGGTAAGCTCTGTTCACAAAACAACGAGACTCAAGAAAAATAGTGTAATTTTCATTAGAACTATTTCATCTCCATGTGTTGAATTTGGTCTGTTTGTCATGATAAGCTCGTCTACATGTACTTTATCACCAAACCATGGCTGGTCATTTGTCCTGAATTTGATGACCTTTCTAGGGACATATACCATATTAAAATAGCCATCAGCATTTCATTTAACTTCTTCTTGGGATCAAGATCTAAAATAGCATCTGAAATATTAAGTGCCTGACAAGCTTCATTAATGTGATCCCAGTTGGCTGTAGATTTTAGCTAGACTTTTTTTCCAGTGGTGGCATTAGGATTACCTTTATACTGACTGACAGATATGCCCATCTCAGTGGTGCAATGATCATAAGTGCCTATAATGTTTATTCACAGACCTTGGGCTTGACATTGGCTGGAACATTTTTGAGTATGAGGTCAAATCTATTACCAGAAATATGCTTTGGTTCCTCAGTCAGCTGGACAAAATCAGAGGGTACACAGAACTCAAGAGCAGACTGGCCAAGTTGATCTGTGGATTTGAATGTAGTCACTCACTGCTTTGCATTAGTCTCCACAAATAACGAATGAAGCTTTTGAATTCTGAGACAGCCATATTGATCCTTTCCAAGAGACAGTCATATATCGAATTATCGATGTTTGGATTGCGGTAAACAGCAAATACATACACATTGTAGAACTTACTGAAAATTTTAAAACAAAGAACTTAATGGTAACTATACTCCAAATTTTTCTGACAATAAATAGGTCATCCGGACTTAGTGTATATAACCATACCTCGTGCACGTGGGATGTTGTGATGATAAATGAAATCTTGGCCATCAAACCCTGGGATTAAAAACTCAGCCTTTGACTTGTTACTACTTACAAGAGTCTCAGATAAAAATATCGAATTGTAGTTATGGGCACAACTCTAAAGGTCAAGAACATTTGACCTTAAGCCTCGAATATTTGAGTAAAGTACTTGGCAGCTTTCTTACTATAATGAGTAACAGGCCCAGGCTTCAGCTCAATGCTTCCTGAAAGAATTAAAATTAACAACATAATGATAAACAGAATGATAAACAACATCATCATCAGCAAGAATAGTATTTACAAAAATTCTGTTGAAACTATACATAAATGTGACCTTATTTCATTGAAAAAAGTGCCAGCAGCAACTAGTCAACAAGGTAGGGCAAGCACACTGTGTTAGGCAAATAAGAAATCCACCAGGTTTGCCATAACAACTGGGAGAGAACAGACAGGCTGGATTAAGAAATTATAAAATGCTCAGAAGAAAAAGATTAGGTAAAGATGAAGGCACTTTCCTGATAATCCACCAAGCAACTTTTGCTTTCTCATCAGGCTGTCCTACACACTTGTCAAAAAAGCAGAAAAGTGAACAAAAAAGAAGATAAATGCCTGATTGTACCCTCAGGCAAGGGAACTCAAACCCAAGACCATGGAAGGCCACAGTACAATGGCTATGGCATAGTCCAAGGTTGGAGAACAAGGTTTGTAATCAGAGTAACCATCTCATAGAAGGGTTGCCTGCCAAAGCTAAAGGGTCCCTTCTACCTGCTGGTTTAATTTTTGGGTATCATTCTCCTAGAAGAGTTGCTTGCCAAGGCTAAAGTCTCTTCTACTGTAACTCATGTAAGCAGGGACATCGTACCCTGACGTGAATGTTGCTAAAAACCCACATTAACCTCACTACCTCCTGTGCTACTACGCTACTTGATTTCCAAATATGTACCAACATCATGAACATGCCATAAGAGATATCATAGTCTGTCATGTCCAACCTGTCAATCCTGGCCAGATCATCAGCCTTATAATATAAAATCCAGAAGGAACCCAGCCTTCTGGCAGGGATTATTATTATTATTATTATTATTAAATAAATTTGTTATGCGTCCCTTTTAAGTATTGTTACTCTCACGTTCTTACCTTCAAGATTCTCCTAAGTGCCGATACAGCTGTCCACAGCGCCTCTCTCGTCATAAAATGAGTCTATTCTTTGAAGAGAAATTATCTTAAAACACTGATATCTCTCAGGAAGGTGTATAGAGACAAGTTCTGTAGTTTCTTCACTTTGATAATGAAATATAAGTTATAAATGATCAGTACAAATTTAACATGTTACAGTAGTATAAACGAAATCACTCTTGTGAAATTAGTTCAGCACAGTCTATAGGGAACACGAAAGCGAGGGGAGACGTACTCTCCCTGTTGGATGGTTTCTTGAATCTGCTTCTCCTCAGTCCCTCTCCTGTTCTCGAACCCCTGGATTTCTTGTTATCTGCAATCTCCACCTCCTTCTAGTCCTATTGGAAGAATTTATCTGCAAGGCCTCCCCTTCAAACAGTTGACTGGGAAGGACTTCAGTGGGTGTGATTCAAATCTCTCCTTAGAGGACTTGATTGGAAATGGTCTTAGGAGGGGGTGTGAAAGACCCCTCCCTAGAATGTTTGATTGGAGGGTGTTGAAGTACATCACTTTGTCCGGCCCCCAATTTCCTGGAATTTCCATGAAAACGCCTCCTATTGAAGGCGGGGTTATAGGGCTGGCTGATGTTAGCTTTTTGGCGGTGCTGACCAATGACTTGAGTAAGCTAATTGTGAGGCCACAGTTTCCAACTTTTACGGTCGGTTTTATGGCTTTGGGCGCGATATACTCGCTCACTGTTTTGAGTTCGTGCAAGAAGTTTTTCTTCGGTTAGCCTCTCTCTCTCTCTCTCTCTCTCTCTCTCTCTCTCTCTCTCTCTCTCTCTCTCTCTCTCTCTCTCTCTCTCTCTCTCTCTCTCTCTCTCCCTAACATCACTACATCTTAACCAAAGCACTTAGATGAAATTCTTAATTTTCATAATTTTCCTACTGCTTATGATCATTGGAAGACACACTGTGCAAACACATTTCATGATAGCAACACTACCCATCAGGACCATGCCCATTTAACCCTTAAACGCCGAGCCTGTATTTACAAAAACGTCTCCTGTATGCCGGCGGCGTTCGGTGAGTTAGCACGAAGCGGAAAAAAGTTATTTTAAAAATCACAGCACGGTTAGTTTTTAAGATTAAGAGTTCATTTTGGCTCCTTCTTTTGTCATTGCCTGAAGTTTAGTATACAACCATCAGAAATGAAAAAGATATCATTATCATATATAAATATTGGAATATATGACAGCAAAAAAAAAACATATATAATTGTATACAAATTGCGCTGTAAGCACAACGGTTAAAGCTAATGAGTTAATTTTTTTAGTTGTATTGTACACTAAATTGCGATGATTTTGGTATATAACAAATTGTAAAACCATCAAAGCAACACAGAGAAAATATTATCACAAAATGATGCATGAATTTTAACGAGCGGACGTAAAAAATGTTTTTTTCAAAAATTCACCATAAATCGAAATTTTGTGCTAGAGACTTCCTGTTTGTTGAAAAATGAAGCTAATTGATTGAATATTACTAGACTGTAAGTGTTTTAGCTTACAATTGCAGTTTTCGACCATTTCGGTCGAGTTAAAGTTGACCAAAGTCTAATTTTTTTCTATTTATTGTGATTTATATGAAAATATTTCAAAACTGATAAAAGCTACAACCATGAGTTATTTTCTGTTGTATTTTACATGAAATTGCGCACATTTTCATATATAAAACTTTATGTGACGACTAATATAAAACGGTGCAAATATTACGACAACAAGACGAAAGAATTTCTGAGATGTTCGCCGAGTTACCGAGCAGACGTAAGGAAAATGTTTTTTCAAAAATTCACCATAAATCGAAATATTGTGCTAGAGACTTCCAATTTATTGCAAAATGAAGGTAAACGATTGAATATTACTAGAATGTAAGAGTTTTAGCTTACAATTGCGTTTTTTACCATTTCGGTCGAGTTAAAGTTGACTGAAGGTTGAAATTTTGGCAGTTATCGTGATTTATGTGAAAATATTTAAAACTGATAAAAGCTACAACAATGAGCTATCTTCTGTTGTATTCTACATGAAATTGCGCATATTTTCATATATAAAAGTTTATGTAATGACTAATGTAAAACGATGCAAACATTACGACAACATGAAAAGAATTTCTGAGATGTTGGCCGAAAGTTACAGCGCAAGCAGACGTAAGGAAAAAGTTTTTTTTCGAAATTCACCATAAATCGAAATATTGTGCTAGAGACTTCCAGTTTGTTGCAAAATGAAGGTACATGATTGAATATTACCAGAATGTAAGAGTTTTAGCTTATAATTGCAGTTTTTGGCCATTTCGGTCGAGTTAAAGTTGACTGAAGCTTGAAATTTTGGTAGTTATCGTGATTTATATGAAAATATTTCAAAACTGATAAAAGCTACAACCATGAGTTATTTTCTGTTGTATTCTACATGAAATTGCGCACATTTCTATACATAAAACTTTATGTAACGACTAATATAAAACAGTGCAAACATTACGACAACGTGATTTAAAGAATTTATGGCGCGGACGAAGGAAAAAGTTTTTTCAAAAAATTCACCATAAATCGAAATATTGTGCTAGAGACTTCCAATTGGTTGCAAAATGAAGGTAAATGATTGAATATTACTAGAATGTAAGCGTTTTAGCTTACAATTGCGTTTTTGACCATTTCGGTCGAGTCAAAGTTGACCAAAGGTTGAAATTTTGGCAGTTATTGTGATTTATATGAAAATATTTCAAAACTGATAAAAGCTGCAACCATGAGTTATTTTCTGTTGTATTTTACATGAAATTGCGCACATTTTCATATATAAAACTTTATGTAACGGCTAATATAGAACAGTGCAAAAATTACGACAAAATGACGAAAGAATTTCTGAAATTTTTGGCTGAGTTGTTCGGGCATAAGAAAAAGTTTTTCAAAAAATTCACCATAAATCGAAATATTGTGCTAGAGACTTCCAATTTGTTGCAAAATGAAGGTACATGATTGAATATTACTAGAATGTAAGAGTTTTAGCTTACAATTGCGTTTTTCGACCATTCGGTTGAGTCAAAGTTGACCGAAGGTTGAAATTTTGTGTAGTCGACGTACGGTACGTCCACTTGGCACCCAACAAACAATTTTAGTTGACGTATGATACGTCCAGTAGGCGTTTAAGGGTTAATGAGATGCCCTGTGGAACGATGTGCTCAGAATATCCTGAGCCATCCACCTGTCCGATGATCATTGAAAATATACCATTAGCCAAATACAGTACTAGATTGAGAAAGGTTTCAGCCAGTCAGCGACGAGCACCCATGGTCAACTACAGAAAATGTTGGCACAACTACATTCCTGCCCAGTCACCACATAAACATTGCAGTCATTCTCACCTTAATTCATTATAACATAAGCTGTCATTACAACCAAGCCATATATAAGATACCCTGTATCATAACAGTCAAATCCATTTGTACATTTGCCATATCCACAGTTTTATATGTAATTTTATTAGTAAACTGAAAACCATGAGTGTGTTAAACCCCTCTATGAATGTAGGCAGTCCCTGGGTTATGTCGGACTTGACTTAGGTCCTTCTGATTTTACGGCGCTTTTCAAATACTGTATATTCATGAAAAAATTGGTTCCAGGTTACAGCGGATGTTCGGAAGTTACATCATTTCAGTCTTATGGTGCCGTGAATAAATAAAAATAAATAAATAAATAAAAATAAATAAAAAATAAATGAATAAATAAAAAAAATAAATGAAAATAAATAAATAAATAAAAATAAATAAATCAAAATGAATAAATAAATAAAAATAAATAAATACCGTAAGCAACGAAAGACTGGAACTAGTTTCTGAGATTGTAGTTGACCGGACAGTGACCTACTCTGGGTCATTCACTCGCATGTTAGAATGTTCATCCCCATTTTTCATTTTTATAAATTTTTTATACAGTGTTCCAACTTCCGTTGTGCCTCAGGAATGGAACTCCGATGTACGTTGGGGACTGCCTAATGAAAACTGGACAACTATGATGTGAGCTTTTCAATAAAGAAAAGGGAATCAGGATTTAACACAAAAGGGAATAATCCTCCAAAGTATTTTTTTGATATTTACAATACTTTATATTAAAGTAGTTAAATCTTATCATTGGGGTATAATATAGATAGGGTTAATTTCAAGCCTCACCCTTCAGTTCTCATCTTGGTTGAGGTAGAGAAAATTGACACTTCTTTGTTTCAGGTTAATGTGGTGCTCTCTGACATGGCTCCTAATGCAAGTGGCACACGAGCACTGGATCATGAAAATATAATCGATCTAGCATATTCAGCATTGAATTTTGCAGTGCAGCATTCTGCTTTAAGAGCATCTTTCTTGTGTAAGGCAAGTGTAAGACCATTCTTATATACTTTATTTTTCATTTGTGTAATTGTCCCATGTATTTATAAGTAACATAGGTTACTCCCAGGTTATGGGCAGAGATTACTACTGTATTCTGACCCTTTGTTTCAAAACTTATTACAGTATTTGTAGTTATTCATGCATCATGGGATTGCTTTTAAGAGCAAAGACTGTATACTAACACAAGGCCAACTTAAATCTAACAACAACAATTCTTGTTACAGGTTTGGGATGGAAGTAGAGACACAAAGCTTAAAAGTGACATGGAGAGGTATTACGGCAGTGTCAAGGTTATCAAGCCTAATGCTAGTCGAAAAGATTCTTCAGAAAAGTTTTTGTTGGGCAAAAATTTTCAGGGGATTGGTAGATAACTAGTTGTAATAATAAATTGGATAGTTTTTGCAATAAAATCATTCATTTTTAATGGAATGTAACTGTGGTTGTATTTATGAATTCACTTCTTTGTCACGACAGTCAGCTCTTGACCCAAGATGGAATTGGCTTACATGAGCTTGATAACACACGCTAGGAAAATATTGGAAAAAATGGTTGAAATTAACGTTATATGTAAAAAAACATTTCACCATAATACAGTAGCCCTCAGCATACCAGATGCTGTTAGGGGTATGTCCTTCTGATAAGGAACAGGCACAATAGGCTACATCAGAAACTTTAAGATATGCAACAGCTAACACTAATGCCATATGATTTCTAGCCTAAACTAATTTGCATTTATCATTCAGTTCAGATTATTTATCAGTAAAATTTTATCAAGAAAATGCATCATGTCAGCAGGTGGCCTAGCAAAAGCTACTACAGTATAGTAGTAAAACCAATAAACAAAGAAATATGATAAATTGAAGTACAAGTTGAGGATTACTGTACGTGAAAAGCATCATTACCATTCGTTCTTCTTGTACGCTGTTACTTGAGGTTGACTTGAATATGCAACTACGACTTCACCAGGTCCTTGCATAAGAGAAAGTTATACTGTAATCACTTTTGTGAAAACAAATGCAAGGCTTTTTGCAGACTAAATAAGAATCCTTTTTCATTCATATGAGAGAGTGGGTTAATTCATACTTCTACATTTAATCATTTATATTCTGCATCTCATTTCAGTACGGTATCTATCAGTTCATTGATCAAAAACTCTCTTAGCCTTGAATTAATGAAAATTTGTCCTTACAAGAATACAAATAATTGCCTTTTATATTGGTTGATTGATTTATAGATTTTAGGCATACATGTCAAGCATTGGGGCAACTAAGGCCATTCACTGCTTAGATTTTAATATCAGTATAACTAAAATTCATGCAAAAATTATAAATTTGAAAGGAATTTGTATTTTTCCTGACATACAAACCTGAAGGTCTTTACACAGGATTTTGTTATGAGTAACTTACCAAGTAATTACATAGCTATAGTTTCTAATTATTGTGGCAGCTTAAATTGTGAAATTTGCAATAGTGCTTCCTTTGTTTTAGTGGAGGTGGCTAGCCCCACCCACTTTTGGGGAAGAATAGGTACAACACAGCTGAAGACCTCAATTTGTTTCTGCCAGTTAACGAATGAACTTCAGTTGTCTTGAGCAGCTTCATTTTGTATTTTGGTCGCCGGATGGTTGTACTTGTCCTCCATTTGGTGAAGTATTCATTATTTTGGTAGCCTTCACATTATTTCTAGATAGCTTAAGTTTATTTAGACCTAGTTTTCACTGATTACAACTTTATTTCTGACGATGTCTAACTCTAGTGCATCTAGAGTTCGTTTTTGCAGCAAAGGCTGCAAGACTAGATTGATGTAAGCCTCCCATGATACACACACAATCTGTAGTAATTGTAGAGGGCAGAATTGTTCAATTGATTTGACGTGTGTTGAATGCAAGGACTGGGATGAGGGGAAATGGAAGACTTTAAAAGCTCATCTAGATAAGCTTGAAAGAGACAGGAAAAGGAAGGCAGCTGCTAGAGCTGAAGCTAGGAGCTTAGCCAGCTTAGAATGTACTCCTAAAGTGAGTTTAGCCAATTTACCTGTTCTGTCATCTCCTTTACCTGCTTTTTTCCCATTAACCAGCCCTCTGATTATTCACCCACTCCTTTACCTGGCTCCCATGCTTCCAACCCTAATGCCATTCCAGTCTTGAAGCCTGTGTTGGCCAGAAATTTGGGTCTCATAGTTAATTTTATTGCTCAGTTGGGGACATCTGTGAGAGTCATTATGGACAAAGTGAATGTTAAAAGTTCAAGTGCAAGTGCAGTGTCAGTGGAAGAACTGGCTACGCGTCCCAGCAACGGTCCTAGACAAAGGTCACTGTCAGACTCCCCTAAACCTGGAAGGAGGCATACTGGAAGTCCAAGGGAGGTCAGCAGGGTTTGCCCACGGGTAGTTGCCCCCTCAGTCGAGCCTGTTGACTGGCCCCAGGTCTCAGCGGCAGACAGCCATTGGAAAGGTGTCCAAGAGAATGTGCATGGGCTTTCTTCCAGTGCTTTGGATTCCAGCCTGGATAATAGGCACCAAAGGTGCTTCTCTGATGAATCCCAACCTTTGAAGAGGCATGCAGGGAGGCAGAGAAGAGCGATCTGTAAGTGACTCAAGGAGTCTGAGCACAGTCCTCAGCTATCCTGTATAGCTTCTGGGACTTCTCAGAACATCTTTCTCCTGAGTGTCCAGTGGAAGAGCGCCAGTATTTGGTGCCCAAGCACCTATCCAGTCATCTTCTAGGTGCCCAGCACCCAGCGTCCAAGCACCCAGCGCCAGTTTCTGAGTGCTCGGCGCCATCTTCCATCTGCTTGGTGCCAGCTGTCAAGCGCCTGATACCACCTCTTCAGTTGCAATTACTCCCAGTCATGTGGAGAATGATCCTTCGCTTGTGTCCATTCAGCACCAACTCGATATTCTAGGCCTTCTTCAGAGAACGCCTACAGTAACAAAGGACCCTCCGGACATGTCTCCTTCTCCAGCCTGTTGAGAGTTCCAGGCTTCCTAAGATGGTACTGTCCTTTGTCCAGGAAAGCCTTTGGAGACATTGGAGAGTGGTTCTCAGAGAAGAGAGAGCAGGACGAGCCGGTCTTCTGTTCTTCTCCTTCTCGTCTTTCATGTAGGAGATATCTCTCTTACGCCACTGGAGAAGCTCCTTCTGTGGGAGTCACTGCCTCCTCCCAAGGGGACTTCTCTGGCCTTAAAGATTCGTCCTGAAGGTCGGCCTTTGCGTCAGCCAAGATCATGTTCTCATCTACAGAATTAGACCATTTAGTAAAGAATGTTTTTAAGGTATTTGAAGTACAGTACTTAGCTTTTTAGACTGGACCGTTGGCGCTCTTACAAAAAAGATCAAAGACTGTGGCGATCTCGCAGAGGATTTGTCTGCAGACTGGCTGGGTGTGCTTTCTTGCGCAAACAAAGCCATTAGGTATGGCTCCCTGGAGTTGGCTTCCTTGTTTTCCATGGGTGTACTGAAGAAGAGGGAACTTTGGTATTCTTTCACCACCAAAGGTGTTACTTCCACCCAGAAATCTGCATCCCTGTTTTCACATTTGGATTGTCTTCATCTTTTTCCTCAAGCAAGAGTACAAAAGATAGGCTCAGATCTTCAAAAGAAGTTGACTCAAGATCATCTGGCTCAGTCAGCCAAACGCCCCAAAGAGCCAGCCCCGTTTGGTGCTAAGATGGTGTCTCCTTTACAGCAGCAGCCCTTTCATGGCAGTAGGGCAAGATTCCAGCCCAGACCTCACTCCAATGTGTGCTCAGTCTAACCAATTAAAAAGGCCCCCACAAAACCTTCTGCTTGTAAATGAAGATCCTGTCCAGTGGGAGCCAGGCTTCTCCATTTTTGGGAAAAATGGGAAGACGGAGGTGTAGAGCAGTGGATTTCGATAGTTCTGAAAGAGGACTACTCTCTCCCGTTCAGGGAGAATCCTTCTTTAGAGTCGACACCCATCGCATTGACAGCCTACTCACTGGGCTCAGAGAGGTATTCGCCCTTACAGAAGAGGTCTCGTCTCCTCTCAAGAAAAGAGCTGTGGAGGTGGTCAAGGGTGTCAGCACAGCAGGTTTTTTACAACCATCTGTTTGTGGTCCCCAAGTCATCGGGGATTGGAGACCTGTCCTTGATGTCAGCACCCTGAATTTCTTTGTTCAGAAAACGAAATTCAAAATGGAAACAAGCCAATCAGTTCTGTCATTCATTCATTCACCAGGGCGACTGGATGGTAACAGTCGATATGCAGGACACATACTTCCATGTCCCCATATATCTGGACTCCAGGAAATACCTAAGGTTTGTGTTTCAGGGCAGAGTCTTCCAGTTTTGGGCTCTGGGCTTCGTCCTCTCTACAGCTCCTTAAGTTTTCACTCGTGTTCTTGCCCCTCTCACGCAGGGCTCCACCTCATGGACGTCAACGTCTCCCTGTACCTAGACAATTGGCTTCTTTGCTTTCATCAAGAGCACAATGCACGGAGGACCTTCGGAAAACCCCTCTTCTGGCCCAGGAGCTGGGTTTACTCATCAACTTACCAAATTCTCAACTGACTCCAACTCAAGTAATTCTCTATTTGGGGATGACAGTTGACTCTGAGTTTTCAGGCTTTTCCATCCCCCAATTGAGTCCAATCATGCATTCATATAGTCTGCGGTTTCCTCTCCATCCTGTCCTGTTCGTCCAACAGGTGGATGAGTCTCTTAGGAACCCTTGCATCCGTTGAAAAGTTCATCAGTCTTGGAATACTCCACATGAGGGTACTGCAATTCTTCCTGGGGCCAGTTCTGGTAAATGAACTGGTTCAGGATGAGGTCTTTCCATGAGCCGGGAACAAACATTTGGAACTGGACCGGAAAGAGGGTGAGGGATGAAGAAGACTCCAAGAGTAGCAGAACTGTATCTGACGGGCAATCCTCTACCACGAACTTCCAATCCATGCCACTGCTAAGCTTGCCCAATGGCTCGACAGGCATCACATCCTTTGGCAGCAAGTGGGAAAGACTGCCGCACCCCTGGCGTCCTCTGTCTTCTACCTGGGTAGAAGTAGTCTGAGTACCTCTACGAGGAGTCAAGAAAGTCTGGGACTTTCTCTGACCAAAGATGAAGGGCCAGCTTGACCCAAAGGTCAAACTGCAGTGCCTTGCAAAGACCTAAAGGACTTAGCCATTGCCTGTGAACGAGCCAAAGCCCATCCACTGCAGCCTCCCCCTCCCTCTAGCAAAGAGTGGGGAAGGATCCTAGAACCAGTCTGCCTTCGAGCACCAAAGCTGACTCAGGACTAACAGACCTAGAAGTTTGAAGCAATACTGTGTCTCACCCCCACCAGTTGCTGTCTAGTGTAGAAGGTAGATAATATCGCTACCACCCAGAGTAACTGTCTTGAGGGCAGCATTTTCCTCAGGTGTATGGAGCTCTGAGGATAAAAACAATCTTGGTCAATGATAAGCCAAAGATCGATCTATGAGATTAATTGGAATGCTACCCTGGCAGTCAAGTCCAGCGCCATTGCACTTGCGATAGGGAGATTCTCTCACACAGTGACATTCTAGGGACAGACTGGGACACGGATGAGTCAGGTCAGGGCCACCCTAAAAGACAGCAATGATCTCTGAGAGAACATGATATTTCCTCTGGTGGGCTAGAGGTAGAGAAAGTGCATTGTATGAACAGCTGGACCAGGAAGCGTTCTCTTGGCCAGGAAAGCATGGAGCAAGAAAAGATCCTGTCTCTTCCTCAGGATCATTAAAGAGACATATCATTCTAACGATCTCCACATAAAGTCTCTCTAACTCTGTCAGAGAGAAACATTCACCAGAGTCCCTGGCAATTTCTTGACCATTCAGCATGCGTCTTGTCTAGTCCTTGGACTGTATAGGGACGTAAGCCTCTGTGTCATGGGACGGAATGGGAACAACGTTTCCAGTCCCAAGCCCCAAACCTGTCTGGCTCCTGCCTCCCAGAATAAAATTCTAGGAGGAAGGAACAAGAGATAGATCATGAACACCCTCACCCCACCTGCTAAAGACCAAAGCCCCAGCAGGTAAGCGAGGCTGTGGGCGGTCATCAACCAGCAATGATGATGTCCGCCTGAGCGGGGACTGTCCCACGGACATGTTTCATTTTAATTAGAAGTCAAGGTTTCTACAAGAGAAGGAGACTGGGCAGGGGACCCTGTCTTGCCTTGCCCGAATGACCAAAGTGGCTGCTGGGCCACCAGGTCCGTAAACCAGGGACCATTGCTGCCCCAGTAGATGGGCTACCGGGGCCAGTACCGGCACAGGGTCTGCACTAGAGCGGGGATGGCACCGGTGCAGGGCCAGCACCAGCATGGGGCCAGAACTGGCAGGCCACTGGGGCTGGTACCAGTACACCAGGGGTCTGAAGAACCTCAGGTAGCAATTGCACTGGTGTGGTCAGCAGTAAGAGCAGCAGTACTATGGTACTGCTAGTACTGATAGACCGGGGGTGCAAACAACCCTAGATAGTGGTTGCACCCATCCTGAAGGCCCAGGTAGGAAGACTGGTACATCGGAGGTCTGAAGAACCCCTGGTAGTGGTTACACCCATGCACTCAGCAACAGGAGCAACAGTATTGAAGACCCAGGTAGAAAGCCTACCAGGGCCAGTGCGGGTACCATGGGGGTCCGAAGAAGCCTGGATAGCGGCTCCACTCGTGTGCTCGGCAACGGGAACAGCAGTACTGAAGGCCTGGGTAGGAAGCCTACTGGGGCTGGTGTTGGTATAGAGGGGGTCTGAAGAACCTTGGGTAGCGACTGCACTCATGCTCTCGGCAACGGGAGCAGCAGTACTGAAGGCCTGGATAGGAAGCCTACCAGGGCCAGTACCAGTACAGTGGGAGTCCGAAGAAACCCAGGTAGCAGCTGCACCCAAGCGCTTGGCAATGGGAGCAGCAGTGCTGTACTGAAGGTCCAGGAAGGAAGTCTACTGGGGTCAGTGCTGCCAGTGCCAGTACAACGGGGGTCTGAAGAACCCCGGGTAGCAGCTGCACCTGTGCACTTGGCAGTTGGAGCATCAGTACTGAAGGCCTGGGTAGGAACCCTACTGGGGCCAGTGCCAATACCATGAGGGTTCGAAAAACACCGGGTAGCAGCTGCACCCGTATGCTCGGCAACGGGAGCAGCAGTAGTGAAGGCCCAAGTAGGAAGCCTACCAGGGTTGGTGCTGGTACCACAAGGTCCAAAGAACCCCGGGTAGCGGCTGCACTCATGCACTTGGCAACAGGAGAAGCAGTACTGAAGGCCCGGGTAGGAAGCCTACCAGGGCCAGTGCCACCGCTGCCAGTATGGGGGGTCCGAAGAACCCCGGGTAGCAGCTGCACCTGTGCACTCAGCAATGGGAGCAGCAGTACTGAAGGCCCGGGTAAGCTTACTGCGGCTGGTGCCAGCACCACATGGGTCTGAAGAACTCTGGGTAGTGGCTGCAACTGTTTGCTTAGCAAGAGGAGTAGCAGTACTGAAGGCCCAGGTAGGAAGCCTACCGGGGCCGGTGCCAGTATCACAGGGAGGGATCCGAAGAACCCTGGTTAGTGGCTGCACCCATGCGCTTGGCAATGGGAGCAGCAATACTGAAGGCCTGGTTAGGAAGTCTGCCAGGGCCGGTGCCAGTACAACAGGGGTCTAAAGAACCCTGGATAGCAGCTGCAATTGTGTGCTTGGCAATGGGATACTTCCTTGTTGGACGAGTCAATATTGTTCTCTGCTAGCACTTCGCTGGGCCTGTGTTCAATTCTCCGGCCAGCCAATAAAGAATTAGAGGAATTTATTTCTGGTGATAGGAATTCATTTCTCAATATAATGTGGTTCACATTCCACAATAAGCTGTAGGTCCCGTTGCTAGGTAACCAGTTGGTTCTTAGCCACGTAAAATAAGTCTAATCCTTCTGGCCAGCCCTAGGAGAGCTGTTAATCAGTTCAGTGGTCTGGTTAAACTAAGGTATACTTAACTTTTTTTTCGGCAATGGGAGCAGAGGTACCACAGTACCGCTAGCAAGAGGCTAGGCCTGTTACGGGAAGACCGGTGGTCCAGGTAGGCGGGCTACCGCGTTCGGTAGTGGCACAGGTAGTCCCCGATTATTGGCAGGGTTCTGGTTCTGAGGGTGTGATGATAACTGAAAATGGCGATTTTTGGAGCTTTTTCAGCGTTTTTCGGGGCTTATCGGCCCCGAAAAGCGCCGATTTTCAGTCATCGGCACCTATGTTAGGTATGTATTGGCGCCAATAAGTGGAAATCTGCAATTTTCAGCCGAAAATTGCCGATTTTCATCGCTAGACAAGCGCCATAAAACCGGATCGCCGTTAACTGGGGACTGCCTGTATAGTACTGGGGTTCCAAAGAACCCCAGGTAGCCATTGCACCCTTGCACAAGGCAATGTGAGCAGAGGTACCACAGTACTGCTAGCGAGATACCAGGCCTAGTACTGGGGGCCAACACTGGTGGTCCAGGTAGGCGAGCTATTGGGGTCAGTACTGGTATACTGAGGTTCTGGAGAACCCCAGGTAGCAGTTGCACTTATACATGCACAAGGCAACAGGAGCATGAGGCAACTTTCCTCTTCTTCAGCTTGCCAACTTGGAAGAAGAAGGGGGGAGGAGGCGACAGCACTCAACGACGAAGACAAAAAAGCAAAAACAACAATGACAACTTCCTTCTACTCTTCTTGCATTCTGCATGAGGGTTACCAAGGGAGTAGGAGCAGTCCTACAGCTAGCAGGCACCGTGGCCAGTGAGTCGTCCCTGGCATGGTCGGAGCAGATACTGGCATGCCCTTCGAACATAAAAGTGATCATTAAATTCAAAAGACACTCAGCTCTCCCGAGAGGCCTAGAGAGGCACATAACTCTCTAAGGCCCTCGGCCTCCACAACACCTGAAAAAAGAAGTCAGGTTAGATTGTTTACTATACTCATCATGGTGTAACATATGATAATAAATGAGGATCAGCCTCAAAAAAGAGAGAAACAGAATACACAGTCTGTTCTTCCCTGGACAGCGTCTAATGCAGCGGTTTCCTCTTCAAATGGCTAAAGTGATTGAGGGGTTTGTATATAATTGTATCACAAACAGTAATCACTCAGAAATATATCAACAAAAAACAAAACAAAAGAAAGCAAACACCAGTCAGGCAGAGAAGCACAGAGATGTCTTCACATGACGGCGGCCAAAAACACGGTGGAGTGCAGACCGATGATTGGGCGGGGCTTCCCCCCTACCGTCGGTAGCCAACAACCTTGTTTGAAAGTTAACAGCCGTTCCAGCTCATGTTCGCAAGCAAAATCCTATGCAAAGACTGACGGTTTGTATTTGTGTAGGAAAACTGTAAATTAAGGTATAAAAATTGTAAAAATATACAATAGTTTTATATGAATTAAATAAACAAACTGGTAAAATCTGATAAAAGTTAAATTCTAAAATAAAAGTTAATTTTCTTTAAAAGCAACATTAATTTACTGACTTCACAATTATTATCAAGTACCTCACTCATGGACCTGCCATGTAGTGAGGCAGTTCTCGTTTCTTGGGTAAAAACTGGGAAATCAATTAAAAAATGCTTTACTGTACTGTATCTATGTAGCATGTGTATTTCCTATATGTGGCCTTGTTACAATAATGCTAGTCCTCCAGTCTGGGTGATCTGACAACTGCCATCACGTAACTGAAGGTCAAATCGCCTGATGATCTGACAAATGCCATTTCTTAACTGGAGGTCGAATTGCCTTCAACTTTGTATTACCAGTTATGTTATCCCAACTAATTTGCCACTTCCTACTTATTTAAAAAGGAAAATTTGCTTAAAATCAAGTGTGGGGGATTTATGAATGCCTGGTTATGTAGTCCTAACGATTCTTTAGATGCCTTGTCGGCTCTCTTATTCCATCTATACCCACATGACCAGGTGACCAGGTACCCAAGAAAAGCTCACCCTGATACACTTGCAGAAGTACAGGAGGACCATCAGTCCTGCACTTCTTGTCCTAGGTGGTGAAAGGGCATCAACTGTTTTAATGAGGATAAAAGACTACCCAGGTTAGAATATTTGATAAAACTTTCATCAATTTTTTTGTTATTAAAACAGCAAATTTTTAAGTAATTTGGTTTTTTTTCTAACATAGGATTTAGCTTGTAAACGTAAGCTGGAATGGCTGTTTAACTTTTAGAGAAGGTCGTTAACCACCGACGGTAGGGGGACGCCCTGCCCACTTGTCAGTCTGCTCTCCACTTTCCTTTCAGCCTAGGTACCAGAATGAGGGGTGGCTGAGTAGGGATGTAAATGTAAAGAACTTCAGGTTTGTATGTTAGGAAAAATGCAAATTACTTCACAAATTTGCTATTTGTTCCTTCACAAATACAAACCCTCGTTCTTTAGATATGAGACTTACTCATTGTTGGGGGGGAGTCTGGGCAAATCTCTGAACTGACGGGTTGGTTCTACCCACCTGGGATGTTTGGAAGAGCTGAGAAAGTAATCCCACACCTCTAGCTTGTTGGACATACGGGGTGTTACAACGTTGTAAGACTTCTGGGCTTAAAGTAATGAGTTTGCATCATTACTTTTGAAGAAGGCTTGGAGGAACCCAAAAGTGGCAGAGACAATAAAACTTGCTAATAAAACCAAAGGATTGTTTCATTGTTTATCCATCTCCCCCCTTGTCTAGTGAGAAGGGGGGACATGCATCCAATCAGTCTACAAAAAGATGAAAGACAGGATGCCCTCGTCATGTAGTCACCGGCAAAACTCATCCATCCAGCATGTGACGGCTCGCTACCTGCCCCTCTGTCCTACGAGGGAGACAGGTACAAGAGAATGGAGGAGACCAGTCACTTGCACACATTCTCTCTCACTTACCGAACACCTTAGACAAGATGCTTCCAGTCTCCTTAGAGGAGCTGGACGAGCTACACATCTTGTTGGGCAGCCACCTCAAGACCCAGGGGAAAATGTGTCCAAGGACTTGTGGGCAATGTCCTAAAGGTAAAAGAAGTAAATATGGTCTGCCGCAAACACATGCCTGCTTGTATTACCTGCTGAAGCGACAGGTTCTTCTGGAATGCAAAGGACAGGGTGATACCTCTAACTTTGTGAGCTCTCACCAGGACTGAACTCCTGTCTACCTTGTCAGATTGTGTTCTTAGACACATCTGTCTTGGCCTAGCTGATACAGTAAACCCCCTCCTGTACAGTATTCGCTTTCTCACGATTTGTGACTCACCTATTTGAAGATTTTTCTGTGGAACATAGATACGCATTATTCACTGAAAATTCGCCAATTCACGGTGTTTTTCACTGAAAAATATTTACTAATTACTGTATTTTTGTATCATTTTCATGACTAAATGCACTTTTTGTGATAAAACTATTAAAATACTCAGGTACCCAGGTACTGTAGTGCTCAAGTTATGATAATTTGCCTTACAATAATGATTTTGCAATGGGGTAAGCAATTAATACCAATACAACAATATTTATAAAATATTTTTAAATTTTGTGCAGGCGCAGGTAGCAGCATACAGTAAGGCAGCAAGAGAGACCAAATTACAATAGATCAACTTCTTTTCCTCCATCTCTTTATCCCATCTTCTAGTTAAAAAAGTAAAAGAGAATGGTAAAAGTATTGTTAGAAACGTTATACTCTTGCATAAATGCATACAGCCATAAACAACCGAACGAGAAACTGTTGTTTTGCTTATAACCGAATCGGATAACAACAGCCATTTTGCTTGTATTTCGACCATCATACGGTAGTAAACAATTACCATAGTTTTGTTACAAATGACGTTAAGTAGAATAGGACTGATATATTTTTACATTATAACCTTATTTGGTATGGATAAAAGATCGGCAAGGAAATGTGCTATAAATTTAAGCTGCAAGTTATGGCTGAAGCTGAGAAAACAATGTTCAAGCTACTAATGACTATAAATTATTGAGCATCGGCAACATGGATGAAACTCTACCATAATTAAAATTGGAGAGAAAGCATTTTAATCAAAACTACTGGACATGAAAGAACACATATTACTGCTGTTTTTACGCTGATAAACAATAAATACATAAAGCTCATATTATGATGATGTCAAGTGAAAATAGCGAACAGAATCTTGATTTTTTTTTTACACAAAACAACTTTCGACTTAAAAACACTTTGTATAACGAAAAATAACCTTGACCCATATAAATAAAGTATCTAGAGATTCATTTACACTAACTAGAAGCAAGAAAAGTGCTCTGAACTGAGTTAAATATGGCAAAATAAACTTACCGCGTAATCGATTTCCAAACCAAAACATTGATTGCTATGCTCGCAATTTATAACACAAAAGCAATATAAGATCCTTGGAAAAGGTGCATATTCGTTATGTTGATGTATGTATAATATGATACTAATAAGTGAATATAGAGTACAGTATAATGCAGGCTAGGCTACCAGAGTATATGTATACAATTTACCATAGTGTAGGCTAAGCTAATTTTTGTTTGTTATTCAATTTCTCATTGTACTGAATTATCATAAGTCACTCTGCATGAACCTCCAGAATTAGCTGATATTAATAATTACTATTCCGTGTATGTATAGAGTATACTTCATAGTGTAGGCTAGGCTGCCATAATGTATTCATGGTACTGAATACCCTAGTGTAGGCTAGGCTATATTCGAGATACATTATTTTTCAGCAATGGGTTTTTTGGAACCTAACCCTGCCGTAAGTAGGATAATACTTATATGTATAAAAAGAGGCTCCTATCACCTAATTACCAAGTTAGATCTCTCCTCACTTCTAACATAGGAGCAGGAGAGAAAGGAGGGTCCTTCACCAGAGACCAATACTCCTTCATCCTCCACTAAAGGGAGCAAAGGTGAAGCTATCCCTGAGGGACCACCCTCTCCAATGATGACAGGTGACCCAGAATGACATGTCACTGCCAAGCAGGTTGAAACATGAACTTCTGCACTGGCTCTGTAAACCTGTCGATGCTCAGATACTTTACCCTCTGCTTGGGCGTGAGATCTGACTTCTCAAAGATGATCATTACACCCAGGTCGTGACAAAAACTCAAGAAGCAGATCTCTGTCCCGTGACCCGACTTTTTGTCTGACGTCACTTCATCCATGTCTTTTGGTCCTACGTCTTTTTGTCCAATGATTTTTTTGTCCAGTGACTTTTTGTCCAATTGTAAATAAACTCCTTAGAAAAAAACTATAATGAGCCTCGTTAAAGGAATCTTATTACCGTTCCCTTTCTTTTAATGAGCTCGTTAAAGGATTGTTATTACCGTTCTCTTTTCTTCTCTGTTAAAAGCTGTCATTTGTGTTGTTAAAACCATATGATAAAGTACTGTAATATACTCATTCTCTCTCTAAGTCTGATACTGTATATAGAAATTGCTAAAATTATTGTAAACTTTCTGAATTTGCCCACCCTGAAATGGCAAAGTTCATTGTGTCGACCAAGAACAAAAGAAAAGTAGTTGATGAAAGTAATTACATCTACGATTTTCTTTCAAGCAATACAAAACTAGGAAAAGAATACTGGAGATGTGAGAAAAGAAGGCTGTTTTCAGTGCAAATTCACATGGTAATGGAAAAAAATGAGCCGTCAGTTATTTATTTTTCTAGTGAGCACCTTCATTCAACTGATGTAGATTCGTTAAATGCTAGAAAAGCAGTTGCAGAAATAAAGCATGAAGCAGCGGAAAACATAGCAGCAAGTTCGCATAGCATAATAGCAGCCAAGTTTAAGGAGCTAACAGAAAATACTTTCTCTCAACTTCTAGGTTGCTCATATTTTCAAGGGCTATTTAGAGGTGCCAACAAAAAAATTCTGGATTCCCAGCTAATCCAACGGCTAGACATGGTTTTGAAATACCTGATGAATATTGTAAACTTGATAATGGCAAACAGTTTCTGAGATATGATTCAGCCATCGAGGATCAACAGCACTTACTAGTATTTGCATCAGAAAGTGCTCTTCAGGATATAGCATTATATTGTCATTGGTTATGTGATGGAACCTTCAAAATTGTGCCAGAACAGTGGTTTCAACTTTTTTGCATTCATGTACAAGTTAAAGGTAGCAGTTTTTCACGGGTCTTTGTATTACTGCCAAATAAAACAAAGCAGACATACAAATTATTTTTTAAACAATTGAAAATTATGTAACCTAATGCAGATCTGCTTGATATCATGGCAGATTTCAAGGTTGCAGTGCACAAGGCAGTTAATTCATCATCCAATAATTCATCTGTCGTGGCGTGTTTGTTTCATTTGAGCCAATCAGTGTTTCGAAAAATTACAGATTTAGGCTCAAAGAAAAATACGATACAGACTGAATTCTATACGATACTGACTGAATTCTGTCTTAAAATTCAATGTTTTTCAGCATTAGCCTTCCTCCCTGTTGAAGACGTTGAAGAGACTTCTGAAGATTTAATAGATGATGAAGAAATACCTGCTGAATTCATCGCTTACTTCAACTTGACTTACATAGGCATTGTGAGAGGATGTGGTGCTAGACGAAGGGGAGAACCACCTACATTCCCGATAGCTGTATGGAATGTTAATCAGCGCATTCTTCAGCTCTACCAAGAACAAATAATGCTGCTGAGGGGTTTCATTGTGATAAACTGTTTTGAGGGTGAAGCACCTTTGAATGTTTAGAAATTAATCAGAACTCTGAAGGAAGAGGAAGGGTTCATTAAAGGTAAAAAGTCTCAAATTCTTAGGGGAGATCTGTCAAATTCATATACGCAATATAAAAAAATAAATAAACACCTCAAAAGATTGGTCACTGAATATGGTTCAACAAGAAAAATTGATTTTTTGAGGAATGTGGCATATAATTTGTATTAATAATTTTAAGTGATCATAACAAATCATTAGTTATATCTTATTACTTTTCTTAAATGACTTTTTAAATACATTTTCCACTGCATTTTACTTGTATCCTATCGATAAAATCCTCAATGATTATTTGGTCTTGTTATTTCCCTTTTTTTTATAGTTTATTTACTGGTGATCATAATAAATCATTAGTTATATCTTATCACTTTCCTTAAATGCCTTTTTTTTTAAATACATTTTATCACTGTATTTTACTTGTATCCTATCAATAAAATTCTCAAGGATTTTTTGCTCTTGATATTCACCGTTTTTTTTATCAAGTTTATTTACTAGTGATCATAATAAATTAGAAAAAATGTCGTTGGATAAGAGAAACATCAGACAAAAGACGTAGGATCAAAAGACGTGGATGAAGTAACATTGGAACAAATGACATCAGATGAAAAGACATAACACCTTGTCCT
>NC_089755.1:23505176-23725176 GCF_040412425.1 Macrobrachium rosenbergii
CCATCCTGTCCCTCGTGGTTTGCTGAGCTCCTAACAGTCTTTTCTTATCTTCTCAGAGGCAGCCAACAAAGGGGTATCTCTATTAGGGAGGATGTCTGTCTTTGGGGGTCTCTGTCCCATCTGGCTTCCAACCCCTCTCTGTGGCAATCTGCAGGATGAAATTCCTGTAAGACCAAGACAGAGAGGCCCTGTCCAATGACCTCATTCTGGTGTGGCAACACTTGCAGTCACTGCAGAGACATCCTGATGGGGAACTCCTCTGCTTATGTCCTGTACCCTCTAGAGAATGGGACCTCCTCCTGGTGAAAACACTGTCTCATGACGCATTCCTGTTCCAGTGACTCTGGTCTATCATTCCGCTTAGCCTTGATGCAGATCTGTCCCTATGCCACTGGCACAAGCGAACAGAGAACTCTCTGCTCACCCTGACTCCAACACTGCTGCAGACTAACCTCACTCCAAACGCTGGCACTTGTGGGGTGGGGAGAGGGAAATTGCAGAACCAGATCTCGTCCTCTTCTTGATGGACATTATCTCACCTCATTTTGTCATCTACGATGCTGCTGGGGATGGGGACAAGCCTTCTGGCAGAGGCAAGGAAGGGTTGTGAATCTCCCAACACTGTTGGCTGCCCTGAATGATCTTGGATGGCCAAATAGTTCAGCAAGTGCTGAATAATCTCCCTTAGTGGAGGCTTAGACCACTCCCGATGAAGGGGGGAAGAGAGGCAGATGCAGGTGGTGTTGCAGGAAGACGTCTATGGGAGGTTGGAGCCAAAGGAGGCACTGGCAAAGGGATCATGGTAGCCTCCTTAAAGGACATAGCCTCCTTTCACCTCCTCTTTCCGTAGAGTGTCCACTGCGAATCTTGCCAATTGATGCACTTGTCACATCGTTCATCTATTGTGTACTCTTTTTTCCCTGTGTGAAATGCAAAATATAGATCAACCACTAAGGGGGGAATAAACTTGCTTCACAGTTTTGCCTTGCCTGAGCAATGCTTAAAGTCAGGATTACATTCCTCCAAAGTAGCCATTTTCACACTGAGGGCTGGTGCACACCACAGACAAAGAAAACACAGAAAAAAGGACCTCTTGCCCCAGAAAAAAATGCACTACCTGCACAACAAGCACAAAATATTATTACTGGGAGGGAAGACAATCACAATTAGCAAGGCATTTCATAAAGGTATACAACAAAAAAATCTCGCACATGTACTGAAAGAGTTGAAGACAACCAGATGCACCAACAGCTCAGATCACAGTGGAAGAGGTATAGAGACCTCACGAGGTCAGGTCAGGTCATATAGGCCTAGGCATTATGATTTTGAGTTAAGACAGCCGAAGTGTTCCTTGTGTAACTCCATTTATGAAAGTGTAGGTTTGTATTCGTGTTGGAACAAACAAAGATTTATTGTCTTCCACAGACTTTAACCACCTGTGTTTCAAGACATCCACATTCATACAGTGGCCTATGAAATGCAGAGAAACACCAGTATACAGAGCCATTCTGCAGGCCCTTGGAATGGCATTGCGCTTGAGCAAAATGGGCGTCTTAACTCCTGGAATCAACAGTTCTGAAATGTCGCAAATCACACACACGAGTTTCAGAAAAAAAAGGATATCAAAATTGACAGCGGCAACATCCAAGTATTTTATTCTTATATAATTCACAAACATTTTTATATAAAATACGACATTTCCGTGATCGATTCTGTGGACCAGGATTAAGTTCAATATTGCCAAAAAGGAGCAACACATAAAACAAGCATAAAGGAATATTTGAAAACCTAACAGAAACAATATAACAGTATACATGTGAAATCAACACTGAAAAGCGTATGCCCATCAAAAAGACAAAATTATTGACAAAATTAAACAGGTAAACTGGAAGGAGCTGGCACACCTGGAAAGGACAAATACATCTCCAGATTTGCCAGGCACTGAAGGAAGGACAGAAATGATGGCTTTGAAAAAGAATTCAAAGGTAAAGGAAAAGAAAAGGAGAATGACAAGGATAGCCCTTCAAAAAAGGCATCGGTTTCAGATCCCCTTCAGCACTGGAAAGCAGGACAAACTTGATATATTCCCTAGCGATCATGAACCCTACTACGGTCTTGTCTTTCTGAACAACTAGACTCTTGTTCAACATCTTCTACAAGAGACCAGCCTTGTACATGTCCAAGATCTGCTTGATGCTGTAACATCCATCAGTTGTTTTAGGATCTCAAAGAACATCTTTGCAGCTTCCTTGTAAACCTTCATACCTCTCCAGACATGGTCAGAAAGCAAGCATCAGGTTGAAGCCGTCATACCAGCCAAGCTTTGCGACATATGTCCTATTGTAATTGAAGCCTCCAAAACCCTGAAACTAGCAGAGATTAGGCTGTCATCCTTATCATCAGGGTGGAAAAGCTGGTCCACCTCCAGTGCATTCCTTGACCCCAGATGAGGTGCCTTTCTATCTCCACCATGACTGTCACATGTCTTGGTGATCCTCTTGATATGCCGGGAAGATATTCTGGCCGGCCCCACCAAGAACATCATCCTTTTTCTGAAGGATGCCAAAAATGTCAGTTAGGCGAGTCAGTAACACCTTGTTCTTAGATTCCCTGCACAATAACCAAATTCATTTCATCTAGCCCTTGGGTACACATTTGCACTGTTTGGGAGTCATTTTCAGAACATTTAAAACACTGCACATGGCAGCAAAATTACGTCACATATCACAGCGCAACTGTTCGGAATTAACTTGAAGATTCACAAGATATAAAATTGTCCAGATCTGCTGGAAAATTGGTGCCATCAGATATTAGAGCAAACATTGTATCCTTTAAGATCACTGGACTGACTTTGCCAAGCTCTTTGTCATACAAATGAAATTTCTTATCAATACATGTGAGTGACGATGCGCTGACAATTCAGTGTTTCTCCTTATAGTGTAATGCTTATGTGTAAGGGAAATATTTATACTGTAGGCAATAGATGGCGTTAGGGGCAGAGTGGTTAGTTGCTTCTCCTGTTGGTGGACTAGGAGATCCGTGTTATGGGAACTGTATATGGAGAATTGTGTTTTGGGATTTGTGTATTCTGGTTTACCAACCCACCTGGCCTACTTTATGCAGTGAGTAAAAGTTTCATTAATATTAAAGTGGTCTTCTCGAAATTGGTGGTGTTTTAGTTACAAATTGATAATCAAATTGAAAGTGTAATGTTTCTTGTTCAATTTAAATGTCATTTCAAATTGTAAGGGATGTTTCCTTTTTGGCAGCTAGCCCAATGTGTGATGCCCCCATAGTGGCTTGTGTGCTGCAGTAGCGCCATTGCAAGCTGTAATTAGCCAGAGGTGCCTGAAGTAGGAAGTATTTTACTGAAAAGGATACACCACTAGTCTACTAGTTTATGACAAGACATGGTCATTTTTTTTTTTTTTTGTAAAGATTTTAGGTGGTGTTTTTTGAATTTGTAGATTGAAGGTTTTGGCCTAGGTCATTGATTTAAATTGTATTTTCCTTATGTAATTATAAGTGGTGAAGGGTATTTAAAAATTTATATGAAAATTTATTGTAATGGTAGATCTAAGCTGGCTGTCTGCAGTGAGCTAGGCTATGGCAGTTGACGTGTTTCTATAGAACTTTACCTGCTGAACAAGAATTTAAAGTAATATTTTGTCGCTCGGCTGTAATTAAGCTGTAATTATCTGAGAACTGGTGTGGTAAAACCCTTTCGAGAATAGCAAACAGTATGGGGGACCCGTTGGGAATTTGGGGTTTTTGGTGGGGTAAGTAACTTGGAAAAAGGTATGGGTACCTTATTGTTGTATTTCCTGCGTAATTCTTTACAAAAGGTCCGCATCAATATTTGGGGTTTGTTTGATGTGTTGGGTTGTGGCCTTAAGGGGGGGCGAAGCCCCCCCCGCTAGGCCTAGGTAGGGGCACGGCGCCCTAGGTTAGGTTAGGTGGTTGTGTTAAGTTACTGTACATATTAAGGGGTTTTGTATTATTTTAGTAAGGTCAAACACCAAATATTGATGCGGACCTTTTGTAAAGAATTACCATTTCCTGTTAAAAATATCATTTGGAACATGAAAAAGAAGTGTAAAAAGAAGGGCAGTAGATTTAAGCCGGCTGTCCGCGGTGAGCTAGGCTATGGCAGTTGACGTTTTTCCATTTAACTTTACCTGCTGATCAAGAATTTAAAGTAATATTTTGGCGGTCAAGTGTAAGTAAGCTGTAAATTACCTTAGAACTGTAGCAGACAGTACAGGGATCCCGTTGGGAATTGGGGTTTTGGGTGTGGTAAAACCCTTTCGAGAATAGCTAACAGTATGGGGGACCTGTTGGGAATTCGGGTTTTTTGGTGGGGTAAATAACTTAGGGAAAAGGTTTGGGTACCTAATTGTTGTATTTCCTGTTATGTCATTTGAAACATGAAAAACAAGCGTAAAAAGAAGGGCGAATAAATAGATAGCGGGAGCCATTTCAAAGGCACTTTCCATTCATTACTAATACTGCTGATTCTAAGACTTAACATGCATGCGCTAGCTTCCTGTTCACGAATCAGGAGCTGCCGGTTTTTTGTGCTTAGTGAGAGCTGGAAGAGACTGGCAACCGACGTTTTCCTGTGTTATTTTGTTTGCTGAACAAGAATTTAATGTAATTAACGCTTGCCAGAACATACGAGCTTGCCAGAATCTTTAAAAATGCAAATAGAGGCCACCAAAGTTGAAAGCAGGAATGGTAATGTTTTGTTTCCCGTTTACGAAATACGAAAGCTTCGAATAGTGTGCAGTGGAGACAGACTATGGCAATTGACATTTGTTATTTTACTTGCTTTACAAGAGTTTAAGGTAATATTTTGCCAGTCGGCTGCTGCTAAACTGTAATTTATCCTTGAGCCGTGTGCGACCCACTGGTACAGACGTGCAGTTTTCAAGGGTCAGTTACATTTTAGTTACAGCCGACTGCCAAAATATCATTTTAAATTCTTGTTCAGCAGGTAAAATAACATAGGAAAACATCAATTGCCATAGGCTAGCTCACCGCGGACATCCGGCTTAGAATTACCAGAAGGGCGAATAAATGGATAGTGGGAGGAGTTCCAAAGGCACTTTTCATTCATTACTAGTAATTCCTAGCCTTTAACACGCATACGCTAGCTTTCAGTTCACGAATCGGCAGCTACCAGTTTTCTGCGCTTAGCGAGAGAATGGCAGATGTGTTCCAGAGTTATTTTACTTGCTGAACAAGAATTTAAAGTAATTACCTGTTGCCAGAACATGAGAGCTTGTCAGGAATCTTTAAAAATGCAGATAAGGTGCGCAGCACCATTCTGCCACGGCGACCTATAGAGGCCACCCAAGTTGAAGTGGAAATGGTAATGTTTTGTTTCCTGTTTACGAAAGCTTCGAATAGTGTGCAGTGGAGCTAGACTATGGCAATTGATGTTTTTCTATGTTATTTTACTTGCTTTACAAGAGTTTAAGGTAATATTTTGCTGGTCTGCTGCTAAACTGTAATTTACCCTTGAGCTGTGTGCGACCCTCTGGTACTGATGTGCAGTTTTCAAGGGTCAATTACATTGTAGTTACAGCCGACTGCCAAAATATTATTTTAAATTCTTGTTCAGCAGGTAAAATAACAGGAAACCCTCAATTACCATAGGCTAGCTCACCGCGGACAGCCGGCTTAGAATTACCATTGTAATAAATGCATTTTACAGTGATTATGTCTGTCCCTCATCCAGCTTACTTGAAAATTCATCCTTGACATATTGTGGCGACCGATGTAAAGATCTTTTTATATTCAGTTAACAAATCGTAAGTTTGATGAGGTGATCAGTGTTAAGGAAATATTTCAATAGGCACTGAAGGTGTATGCTTTAGAGGAGATCTGTGTATTTGTGCATAGGGCAATAGGTTAGTTAGGATACTGAGGGGCAGGGTCCAGAAGGCTAACTGTTGCAGATTGCAGTTTATTAGTACACTTGTTTAGTATTGTACTACAGGTATAAAGCATAAATGAGCAGTTTGTAGTTTACTGGAAGTTGTTTACATTGTAAGTAATACCAGAGTGGAAGCTAGTTCTAATTCGCAATGGAGTCCTATAGTTCTTGGGAAGAGAAAGGTAAAGGTCTTGGATTACATGGGGAACAACTCTTAAAGTTTATAGAGATGAAAGAAAAAGAAGCTAGAGATAGGGAAATGGCAGCTAGGGAGAGAGAGGAGAGATATGAAAAGCGACTATTAGAGAAACAAAAAATAGAAAGGGAGGAAGCTCAGAAACAGAGGGATCATGATTTGGCATTAGCACAAATTCGAGGTAATACCCAGTCGGGACCAGTAAGAGCGACCTTAGTTCAAACTAGACCATTACCCTATAAAGATGGTGAGGATATTACTAATTATATACAGAGATTTGAGATGATTGCTGAACTGCTTAAATGGGATCAGACAACTTGGGCTGTAAAGCTAGGAGCTTTACTTCAGGGTAGGGCTTTGACTATATTTAAGTCTCTTGATGAAACGGTGATCACTAATTATGATAGTCTTAAGGCAGCTTTGCTAAAGGGTTTTGGAAAAATCCGGACCAATATCGAAAGGATTTCAGGAGTACCTGTATTGGAACTGATATGAATTATGAACACTTCATGTTTTCCCTTTTCAGGCTATTTGACCATTGGTGTATAATAGTAAAAAGTTTAAAAACTGTATGAGGGAGTTCAACAACTTGTGGTTATGGATCAATTTATGTCTTCCATTTCATCTGATATGAGATTATATATTAAGGAAAGAAATCCCGAGACTTCAAAAGAAATTTCTAGGTTAGCAGATAATTATGCTTCAGCTAGGAAACTTTATCCTAAATCAGGTTCAAAGGCTACTGGTAATAAGGCTGACACCAAGAATGAAAGTGTAAAAACAGAAACACAAGAGAGCAATGTTGTGACTCGACCTAAACAATGGAAAATATTGAGAAAATGTTTTGTATGTGGGGATGATAATCATTTTAAAGTAAATTGTCCAAAAGTTGTAACTTCTCATGAAACCAAAAATGTATTATCTTATAATGGAGTGAATGGGCCAATGATATCTGGTACTATTAATGGAAAATGTTTCTACCACTCTTAGAGACACAGTGTGTACTGGTGTAGTAGTTTCTGTAGTTTCTGAAGATGTAGTAAGTTTACCTGAGGGTAAACCCCTCACTTTTGCAAAATTGATTGATTACCTTGGTAGAGAAGACCATTATCCTATTGTTAGTGTTATATTAATTGTCCACTATTTACTGGATGGGTTGAAGCGGTGAGAGCCCCCATCAAATACTGGACTGTATTGTCAGGTAATATTGCAGGTGTTGCCCCTATGTCAGTATTAGAGAGCGATATTGAACAATGTACACATATAAAGGCAGTTACAAGAGCAAGTATTAGGAGAGAAGTTTGTCATCCACTGGTTGTATCTGAATTAGGAAATGTAAATCTTACCTTCTCAGATTTTAAGCTAGCACAACATACTTACCCAACTTTAACCAAATGTTGGGAACAATACCATAATTCTGCAGAGGTTTATGGAAAAGGTGGTTTAGTGATGAAATATGCACGTGAAAATTATCTTTTCAGAAAAGTTGTCTCCCAATAAAACTCAAATTGGCACTAAGGTACTGGTGGTTCCTGTGAAGTGTAGGCCTACTGTTCTCAAGGTCTCTCATGAAATTCCAGTTGCAGCAAATTTTTCCCACAGGAAAATTTTAAATAAATTTTGGTGGCCAGGTATGGCTCAAGATATAAGCAAATTTTGTCAGTCATGTGATGTATGCCAGAGGTAAGGTGAAGTCTGTTCCTTTGGAAAAGATTCCAGTTATATAGACACCTTTTTACAGAATTGGAATGGATGTTGTCGGTCCTATTGTTCCCCCATCAGCAGAAGGTCATAAATATATACTATCCCTAGTAGATTATGCTTCGTTTCCCAGAAGCTGTACCCTCGAAAAATATCACATCCATTGATATTGCAGAAGCCATAATATCTATTTTTGCTAGAGTTGGAATTCCTAAGGAGGCATTAACTGACAGAGGTCCTCAGTTTACTTCAGATAGAGGTCCTCAGTTTACTTCAGATATCATGTTTCAAATTCACAGGTTGATTGGAGTTAAACCTTTATTTACTACACCTTACCATCCTGCCTGCAATTGAAGGATACAGACACAGCATTCCACACTGAAGGCAATTTTAAGGAAACTGTGTTTACTGAAACCCGGAGACTGGCATAGGTATGTACCTGTAGCACTGTTTGCAATGAGAGAATTACCTAGTGACAGTCTAAGATTTTCCCCATTTGAATTGTTGTATGGACGCCAAATGCGTGGCCCCATAGCCGTTTTGCACGAATTGTGGGCTAATCCAGATTTACTGTAGACATTGATACCAGTTATAATTTTCTTTTTGAATTGAGACAGGTTAGCTGAATCCGCTGAAGTTGCTAAACAATATGGAGATATCTTCTCAAAAGTACAAAACTTACTTTGATCTCAAGACTGGTAAACGTAATCTCAAGGTTGGTGATGAAGTTCTTGTTCTTTTACCTGTATCCAATAATAAATTACGGATGACTTGGAGTGGACCATACAAAGTTACAGGAAGAAAAGGAAATGTTGATTATTATGTAGACGTGAAAGGTAAAACCAAGCTGTTTCACATATGTTAAAGAAGTATTTCAGACGGGTTACTGCATATAATCTTCACGTTTCAGATGATGTTTGGCCTGAGGAACTAGGAATAAAATTTCAGGTGCATAAAGTATGCATTATTGAAGAAGAGGAAGACTTCTCTCCCGAAATTGTTGTAGTAGAGGCGGAAGAAAGTAAAGTAAATGTGAATCCAGAATTATCTAAGATTTCCAGCAAGACATTTTGTAGTTAGTTCATGAATTTTCTGATGTTTTCTGACATTCCAGGATCTGTAACTACAATAGAGAAACAGCCAAATGAACAATTCTCAAAGAAGTTACCCAATTCCATTACATTTAAGGAATGAATTTGACAAGGGGGTAAAATCATTGCTTGAACTCGGAATTATTGAACAGTCATCATCATCTTATTCATCCCCTCCATGATAACTCCTATAGATTGGTTATTGATTTTCGTGCCTTAAACAGTATTTCAGAGAAGGATGCTGAGCCTATGCCAATATTGGAGGAGAACCTCTACAAGTTTAGTAATGTACAGTATTTTACGGAGATCGATATAACAAAAGCATATCATCAGGTTCCACTAGAGGAAAACAGTCGTAGATGCATCTTCTACTGGACTAGGAGCGGTTCTTTTCCAGTACTATGATGGTTATCCCATGCCAGTGGCCTATGCTAGTAAGAAACTATTGGAACGTGAGTGAAAATACTCTGCTATAGAGCGAGAATGTCTTGCGATAGTCTGGGGTGTGAAGCATTTCATGTACTATCTTTATGCAAGAAAGTTTATCTTAGAGACAGATCATAAGCCTCTAAAAGTATATTGAAAATTTAAAGGGTTCTAACAGTTGGTTAATGAGATGGTCACTGTCATTCCAGCCTTTTAATTTTCAGGTGGTTCATGTATCGGGTATCAACAACCACATTGCTGACTTGCTGAGTTGACTAAATTTATACATTATATTATAAATATTTGTATTTACTTAGTGAGTAATCTTGATAATGAGGTAATGTAAGGGAAATATTTATACTCTAGGCAATAGATGGCATTAGAGGCTGAGTAGTTAGTTGCTTCTTCTGTTGGTGGAATAGGAGATCCATGTTATGGGAACTGTATTGGAAGAATTGTGTTCTGGGAATTATGTATTCTGGTTTACCAACCCACCTGGCCTACTTTATGCAGTAAGTAAAAGTTGGTAATATTAAAGTGGTAATCTGGCAATCTCAAAATTATGATAATCAAATTGAAAGTGATGTTTCCTTTTTGGCAGCTAGCCCAATGTGTGATGCCCAGCATAGTGGCTTGTGTGCTGCAGTAGCGCCATTGCAAGCTGTAATTATCCTGAGGTGCCTGAAGTATGAAGTATTTTACTGAAAAGGATATACCACTAGTCTACTTTTTTTTTTTTAAGTGTTTTTTGAAATTGCAGATTGGTTTTGGCCTAGGGTATTGTCATTGATTTAAATTGTATTTTCCTTATGTAATTATGATAAATGGTGAAGGGTATTTAAAAATTTATATGAAAATTTATTAAATGCATTTTACAGTGGTTATGTCTATTCCTCATCCAACTTACTTGAAAATTTTGTTAATTGAATATCCCTGACACTATGGCCTCTGACATCTCTTTTGTCAGCATTTTTCAAAAGTGCAATCTTGAATATTTATACTTGTGATTGTATAGTGTATTTCTGATTGTATAAAAGTCATGTTCTTACAGATAAGTATACATATACAATGTTCATGCCTGTGGATTTATCTTTACTTTAGTTGCTTTTAAATGTAATAAGTGGCTATTACTGGGATTCTTTGAAAGTACAAGGTGTATTCTTACCTTCTATCTTTATGGTGGCCAAGTGTGATTTCCAGGACACCGTCCTCACAATATCCTATCTTACTTTACCTCACCTGTAATATACCTAGACCAAGGTAAGCTACCTTTTCAGCCCCCATACCTATGCTTGCTTTATTTTCCCAGTAGATTAAAGTAATTCTTGCATAATTGGTTTCTAGTTCATGATAAGCACTTAATATAAAGAATTCATACCAAATTACAGTACTCTCTGGTATTTAACTTATGAGGTTGAAGCATGGCAGTTGCTCAGTCAACTGTGTTGATATGCTTGGCATAACGCTGGGGACATAAATACTCCACAATATGCTTGTCCTTTTGGACTGTTCAAGCACTGTCTAATGCTACTCGTGTAAACCAATAGGATTTTAGTAATTAGGTACCAAGTCTAAAGTATTTTTAAGTTCCCTAACATACCAAGTCACATTTTGCAAAAGTGGCATCTTTCCAACCCAAAACAAGTTAAGTCTTCACAAAAGGGGAACAAACAGATCTACCAGTCAATAAGCAAAGACTTCACTAACAGCTCACCCAAAGTCTGGCAGTACTGCATGATAATTAATCATTCAAGAGTTTTGTGAATTTGAATGCTTGATCAGACTTCTAATATTTTAAGGCACACGCAAGTGAAAAATTGCCTGAGCACATACAGTAAATACAAAAAAAAAAAAAACCCTTACAGGTAGGAAACACCTTACCCATAATGGCTTCAAAAGTTTATACATTAGAATCAAATCGCCTACAAATGTGTCAAGTTTTATAGTCATTTCAGTTTAATAAAACAATCAAGTTGAATACTGAACTCAAAGACCAAAAATTTTGCATTTGCATTTTATATTTAGTAATAATAATACTAGGAATCTACATAAGTGATATCAAATTTTTTGTGTAATCTGTATGTTTGGAATAATTATGAGTATGTGGCAGTACAATGTATTCATCCCAAACCTACAACATTCAAACCTAACCACATGAAAGCTGTCATATCAAATTGATTAAGGACAGGGTAACTCTTCTGACTCAATACTGTATTGGAAATGGTCTAGAGATTTAAGATTGAACAAACATGTCCCCAAAGCTGAAATATTAACAGGATGGAACTACTCAAAATCTCATAAAATTAACCAAATAAATTTTTGAAGTAACTTGCTTTTTTCTTTGGTATACAAAACAGAGCCATTCACATATGGAGTATCTTATGGCACAAGCTGGAACGGCCATTGAACATTGGTAACAAGGTAGTTAACTGGTAGTGATGAGGGTGAGAGGCAGGTAACCGCTCACACCTCCCTCTCACCACTTCACTCTTTCCTTTGGCTGCAGGGACAAAGCAGGGCAGTTGAAGTGGGTACAACCTATATAAAAGGCTCTGGTTTGTACACCTGGAAAAAATACAAATTGCTTAAAAAATTTGCTATTTGTTCCAACTAGGATACAACCATTGTCTTTCATATATGAGACTTACCCCTTAGGATCCCTGCCAGAATCTGGAGTTTGATTCCATCTGAAAATGTCATGCTCTTGGTTGTGCATGCAAGCGAGGGATACCATGATTTCTGGAATCTCCTACCAGTCTTGTGAAAAAGTTGACCAGGGCAATAAGGCCCTGGGCCTGAGGTCCCTGAAACGAGAGGCAACTCAATTAAGGAACAATATTTCAGAGAACCATGACATTTCCCAAGAAAGTCGTAATGTTGGTGGGCAGCTTTGTTCTGGTTATTGGCTATTACCATGTCCTTCCTCCCCTTGTTAAAAGAGGAAGGACATGGGGCGATGCATTCTTAACTACTTAGAACAGTGCTCTGTGTACTTACCTGTATTTTATTCAATTCAAGCCTGAACACAGCTTGGGAAGAGGAAAACGAAAGGAAGGGGGACCAGGAAAACGAAAGGAAGGGGGACCATTCACTACACAATCCACACTTCCAAAAAACCAAAGAACGTAAGCTTATTGTACTTGAATGAGACATGGCATGTCCAATCAGGTCTCAGTATCTACACAACTTACTGAGCAGTCACCACAGGTTCAAAGATGTTCAAGGACTTGCCAATGACAACCCTCAGTACCAGAAACACCAAGAGGTTCTTTGAAAAGGTGAGAGGCAGTCCCATCCCCTAACTTCTTATGCTCTCAGGCAAAAAGGGAGGGCAGAATCCTTCAGAGGAATCATAACCTCACAAAGCCACTAAGAAAGGGTGTTCTTAGACACCAACTTCTTGCATCTAACTTTATTAACAAAGTCTCCTACACACACCGACCTCAAGGAGTAGGTTCTTTTCAGATAGTACTTGAGGGCATAGACCAGGCACAACAGCATTTCATCCAGGTCTCCAACATTGAAGTCCCGAAGGGAGGAAAATGGGAAACTCAAAACCCCTGTCCAGAACCAACAGGCTTTGAGTCTTGACTTACAAACTATGGAATGAAAGCGAGAGAGGAAACTCTACCTCTTCATATGCCAAACAAGATGAGACAGGCCATGTAACTCCCACACTTTCCTTACCAGAGGCAAAGCTGAGAGAGTCTTCTCTGTGAAGTTGTGTCCACGGAGCTCAACAGCATCACAGAAGACCTCATAAGTCTTGGCAAAACTAATGATACACCCCACTACAGAGGCTGAAGCTCTCACCTTCTGAGGAGAGTAAGACCGCTTTAAGTTCCTCATAAGCATGAGGAAGAGAGATCCAACCCCTTCAGCTTGAAGACCCGAGGTAAGGCAGTAAGTCTGTGATCCACTGAAAAGAAAGGTATTCAAAGGAAAGATATCCCCCTACTGGCTTCCTTGTCCTCAGATGAGGGATGAACAGGTTTGTAGGTAACAGGAAAGCTATCCCTCCTAGGAAAGGAAAATCTAGGTGCAGGTGGAAGGGGAATGGCAGCTGGTGGCAAGAAGGAACCAAAAAGGTTTGGTGTTGTCACTGGAGAACTGTTGCCCACTCCCCTCCATAAAAAAGGAGCCCAGCAAAATCTTCCTGACCCCCTTCCTCCTCTGACCATAATTCTCCCACTGAGATAAGCTCCAAGGAGCAAATTTATCACACACAAAGGAACAAGTACATTCCCTGCCCTCACACCAAGAGCAAAGTAAATGTTGGTCTACCAATATGGGACACATGAAGTGACAGCAGTGTCATGTCATCTTTTAAGAAAAAACTGGAAAAGACAAGTAAAAAAAAAAATCAGAGTACACAAAAGGAGGTGAAAGAACAATAAGAAGAAGCTACTCGTCCATATCCAAGAGTCTAACGAGCCTACAGGTGAAAAGGGAGCAGACACTCCCTCTCACAATGGTGTCCAAAGAAAGAGGGAGGCAAGTGAGGGGTTACCTCCTCTCCTTTCATCTCCACCAGTAACTACCTTGTTACCAGATGCAACAGCCATTCCAACTTGCATTGAAGGACACTTCATATATGAAAAGCAGTTCTATCCTATAGGAACAAATATTTGCAATAGCTGTAGGCACTAACTACATAAAATAAAAATTTGGCTCTACACTCAAGCCAGTTTTCATCCACATCTTTAAATACCTTAACTATGAAATCCATCCCAAACCTTCAAAAGTTATGTAGTATAAAAATTGAGAGCAAAGGCTAATGCATCACAATACTGTTCTTTTGCATACTTTCAAATTTGCTCAACATGGCGAGTATGTTCCACAAAGACAGTGGCACAAAATGTATTGGCAGGTCTTCCAAATGTATTGTGGGAAAGTAGAAAAATATATGTTCTTCTGTCATGATTAATAGAGAAGCATGTCATGTACATACAAAAAATTAAATAGCTGAGGAAAGACAGAAATCAACAGGTTTTAAGGATTCAAAAAATTTACAGGACACTACATAGTACAATATATACAAATCAATCTGTATCTAAGGCAGTTTGTGTTGTATCCCATTTTGCACACTGACAAAATTACCAAAACAGAAATAGTGTCTTAGGTTACAATTCAAGAAACAAGTCTTCAAAAAGGTTATTGGGGGAATACAGATTCAACCTCTGGCTTTTTTACTCTTCAAAATTTTACAAAATGCTGCACCACTGTCTGGTACATTGTCTTTAAAACATTTACTGGTCTTGGTAGCAAAAGGTGTCTACATAACACTTAACATCTGGACTATTTACATAGTTTAAAAACAGCAGCAAACAAGTTTAAATGAATAGGAAATAACAATTTGTGTAGCCTTAATGTGTGGTAAATATTTTTAAATGCCTCACACAAAACATATGTCAAATATTAATTCCACTTGCACATAAGCCCCTAAGCATTTCCTATTAAGTGTACTACATATGGTTGTCTAGAATGTGTTGAAAGTAGTCAACATAAGGAAATGCGTAACCTTACTTTCTCTTTCTCTATACATTACACTGGCAGTCATTTCTTTGTCAAGATACTGTTTCCAAAGTTTTACAAACAGCTTATTGTAAGTACAATATGGTGTACAGTATCCATAGTGTTTATTGCAATGCTATGGAGACATGCATAAATTGTTTTTAGTGGATTTTTTCTCATTTTTCAACAAAGGTCACAGTATTAACTGCGATGTCTCAACACACAAAATATACTTTACAATAGTTTCTTACTTTTTGTTTTCAAATTTTGTAAAGTATGAGTTCATAAACCACCACCACTCAACTATATAAGTACAGCACTGTACAGTACTCCAGTTTTCAAAGGTAGTACTGTACAGTCTATAGAGAAATGGCTTGAAAAGACAAAGGGCCAATCTGACCTTCAAACTGGACATTACCCACTGTATTTTGATCCAACACAATACAAATTCAAAATAAGCTTTTAGTTCTTATTTCCTAACAGGTCCTGTTATTACACAGCATCCAAAAATAATTGTATGATTAAACACAGCCAAGTTTACGGATCTAAATAACATGTCAGTTTCAGTTACTGACATCTGCATTTCACAAAGATATGTTCTTGCAGATTATTCTTTATTATTATTAGTTGCTGTTGAAACCACAAAGTCCAGCAGACTTGCACAGATACTGCCTGAAGGATTTTCATTTAAATAATATATAAATATGAAAGGGGTACTGCATACTTATAGACGATTTTCATTTAAATATCTAAATGTGGAAGGGGTATACTTACAGTCGTTGGACAGCTATGTGGAAGAGACCAAAGAAAACGAATGAAAAGCAAAAGGCAAGAAAAAACACAGCTAAGGATGAAGGGATGCTGCAAAGAACCCACAGTGAGCTGCACCAGGTACACTGTAAGTGCTATTTCCCACAGCCTGTTTGTTGGGAACATCCTTATCCACACTTGATTACAAACACTCACACTCCTCAACATCTATTAAGCCAAAAATCAGAAAGAATCCGAATAAAAAACTGCCAATAAGATATGTATTAGCTCTTTTCATTTATTCATAATCTGTTACAACTTTTTTTATTTTTTATATATTTAGCCCTGTATTCATGGGAGATATGTTCCTCCATCTACTGCAAATGTCAGAAACATGAATAGTAGCTAACCATCTGCAGACCCCAAAAATAATGTGTTTTATATACTTTACAAAAGTTATGCTTGAGAAATTATCAATATTAAATATGGTAGTAATAAAGACCTGCACATCATATACACCTCAAGAGGATAAATGAACTGAAAACTATACACTTCAAGGGATGAAGGAAATACAACCTGTAACCTTTTACAATGAAAAATAGTGCATCATGTAGCTGTACGTAACCTGTTATGTGAAAATCTCTTTGCCTACTTAGGTACTCACCAACTTCATCCTTCTTTGTTGCTGCCATGATCCTTGATGATGGTGGCATGATAATGCTGTGCAATCAATATGATGGCAAGATGGATTAGATCTCCACTTATAGTCACCGACTCATGATAAACTGCCAACGAATGTTTAGGACGTTTTACTGTCGTGAGGACAAGCCCTTAAATGTACCTCATGATAGTGTTATTGTTAAGTGTTACTGCTTACAACTTATCGTTCATTAAATATGTCCAAATGAACTTATCTTTCAAACTAGGTATAATGCAGCACTTTGGGCCATTATTCCTTTTCCCTTATTCAAGAGTACACTTGGCTGGTTCATTTTCAGTTCCTTCTCCTTCCTCATCTTACCTAGATAACTTGACAAGGTCTTCCAACTCTTCATTTGTCAAAACTAAACAGAGCTTTTCAACATGATCTTCCACTTTCTACCATATCAGAATCTTTTTACCTTTGTCAACATCTGGGATGTTTTTGAAATTCCATACAAGTTCCATCCATAAATTCCGTTAGCATGTATCCACAAGTTTTGGCTTTAATTCATCTTTACTCCTTTGTACCAGCAGTGGTTAATGTTTTCCAGTACAGGCAGTCCTTGCTTATTGGTGATGTCAGTTAACAGCCTTTCAGTTTACGACGCTTGGCTAACGACGTTGTTAACCAGATTTTCAGCAACGGTTTCAACATCGGTAAGCGGTCTATCGGCATCACTAAGTGATTTCTTGGTGCCAAAAAGCAGTTAATGGCAGATAAGTGTTTTATTGGTGTTTAAAACGTCGTAAATGCCAATTATTACCATAATTATCAGCGATTTTTTAATACTGGCAATTTTCGGTTATCGCCGTTCAGCCAGGAACTGAACCCCTGCCGTTAACCGGGGACTGCCTGTAGTCTGTGCTTTAATATAAAGTTCAACATCAATCACTATTCAAATTATCTCAAATACCTGTCGAGAGAATGAGGCCTTGGCTCCTCTAATACACCCTAGTCCAGTGATTAATTAGTGAGGTTATGTTCAGTGGCAAAAATAGCCACATGAACACTTTTGATGCTGATCAACTGAGGCTGGCCAGGCTCATTACTCATGATTAATAAAACCTTGTAGGGCAACCCGTCCTTCTCCATGAGATTTTATATATCAGGGATGATACCCTTCTGAGGATAACACTGCTGTGACCCATCTTTGTGGTTGCGTTGCTTGAAAACAGGCTGGTAGTTTTTGTTTTTCAAAGTGACCATTCTTTGCTCGGTAAAAGTCAAGCTTCTATCATGGTAAACATAAGGCTTTTATTATGTACCTATTTGTATTACTGCTTGGTACCAATGTTAACCTTTTGGGTCCGACACCTGACTTGCGCCTTTATAGGTAAAGTTCTGTTGGGATCCTTTTATAGAACAGGCCTGTTATGTTAACAGTTAAAAACTTTTTTAGAGTTTAACCTTATCCTCAATCATTTTCTTCAACCGTGCTCATGTCTTGGTTACCCTTCCACTGTTTTTCCTTAACTAATGTGGGCTTAAAGAAAGCCTTCTGTCATAGCACATTGCAGACATCAGCACATATCAGTCAGTGAGCATCATTTTTCTATTCATATCTTCCATTCAGAATTTTTACACCTTTTCATACACTGCAAAGCAAACATACCACATTCTAAAGTAATTTGTATTTTTCTTCATATATGGAGTACTCATGCCAAGCGTGAGTATTCCACGTATGAAAGAGTAGGTTTGTATCCATGTCGGAGCAATTTGCTATTTGAGGTACAGTACAGCAGATAAAGTTGCATGAAGTTAACCTTTAATCTTCATCACTTCACAAATAGGTTTGTCCTAGCCATACACCTTATGAATCTCCACATGAATTTTTCCTATTCTGAGTATACCAGAATGTTTCTCACAAACGGGTTTACGACCACTGCTGCACAAGAAAAATGATAAAAGAATGAACGAAAAAAATTTAACTGGAAATATTACAAAGCAATCCTAAATGGTTCCAAAAGCCTGGAAACATAAGGAGGACTTGACTGGTTAGCACACTACAGCAAAAATCATGGGCAACAGCAGCTACCCAAGTGGGATACGAACTGAAAACTTAGAACATCTTTGATACATGGTAGACACAGGAACCTCCCTTCCTTTCCAGGAAAAGTCATCACCTATTAAACTTTGAAGACAGTACAACACATAAGGGCTTTTTGAACACAGACACTGTGATGCTGCAGCAACATATGCAACCACTGAGAATGTTACAGGGTGCCTGGATGCTAGCTTTGGAGGGAATTATGGGTGTGGGATAAAACAAAGAATCATATCGACTTTTGGTGCAGCAGTACACATCAGATAATCAGAACCATGGTCATAAACATTATACAGACGTCTGTATTCATCTTTAAAGCAAATTCTTTTTCGTAGTTCTTTAACACACATTTTCATACTTATTTTGCAAGGTGGTTTTTTTTAATTATTGCCTTCCATACTGTACCAAATGCAGTGTGCCTTGCATGACACACTTGAGACAGTACTAAAGTTCTTAACAGCAACCCTTTAGCCCCAACTACATTCCTTTCTGCTTTTTACTTGAATCTATTTCTCTCAAGCTGTTCAGGCTATTTATTTTTCTTCTAATTTTAGTTCTCTGTAATGAAAAAACCCTTCAGGCAAGCCCTAAAATTGTTACCTTGTTAAACTATTTAAAAAAATACCAACATTTTTTTGGAGTGTCAGTATTATAATGTTGATGACTACAAGATGGAATGTTTGTATTTTTTTCAGAAGCAAATCTTTCAAAATATTTGGTAGATGACACACAAGACTTGGAATTACACAAGGGCCAGATCTGTCGTAAGTGATGACCTAGACACTATGGACATTCTGGCAAAATGTGGACTTGACAAAAAAAAATCTAACCCTGTCAATGGAAAGTCTGGCACTAATATTTAAAATAATGATTGTATCAAGATTTACATCACTATAGATTTAGGACTGCTGAATATCCAATCCACTCGCTTCAACCAGTACTCTGTTTTTTACAATTAACAGCCTGAACTTGAAATCAAAACAAATGACTACAAAAGGACTTTTTAATACCTCAACATCTCTGGGTTTTCTGACCAACTGTTCCTCATCCCTTCTCATCATAGGTCCAAACCATCTCGGTCTATTTGTCAGCCTCTCAACGACACCTCTCTGCTACTTCCTCATTTATAATACAGCCTTTCTGTCTATTTTGGCCGTAATTTAACTCTCTTAAGCCACATCTTTTTTTACATTATCTACATCTTTTTTTATCAGTTCCTGGTCCACTGCATTGAGTAGTACAGGCCTTAGATAGGAAATATATCACTGATCTCCAATCTTTTTCTATTTCATCAACACATCTGAAACACATGTTCTACTACATCTAAGACCTGCCAGACTACCTTAACATGGTTCTTTGGTTCTCTCTCTTCCCCCACTAGCCCTTCTAATTCACTTTGGGCACGGTGAGTCTTTTACTCTGCATATATTTCATTATCCTGTCTATCTTTTGTGATACTATCTGTTACATTCAGGACAACAGTGATTTCACCCCACAACATCTTTCCAATAGCAGTCACATGGTCACATTCCTACCTGTACTTTTTCCTTTGCTTCCTTTACTGTTACCAAAGCTTTTTATTCACACTAACTGCAGGCCTCTCTTCTCCAATTTTTCACCTATTTGAAGATTTTCACAGCCTCTACCTCAAATTCTGACATCACATGTGCATAACAGCCCCCAGGGGCCTTATTTTGCACTAATACACAGAATGCTAAATTCTGAAAAGTCAAAAGATTGTAATACTTGGCTATGCCTATCCCTCACATAAGCTTCCTGGTAACATTTCTGTTAATATCCAACTCAAACACCAAAATTTTTCTCCACTGTAATCTTACATTTTAATTCTTAAAGGAATGAGACAAAAAATTAAATTTTTATCATCTCAGTAGGTACATTCTCACATCTTGAATATCTTAAGGTGGAACATTTCAAAATCAAAGTACAGGCAGTCCCCAGTTATCGGCGGGGGTTCTGTTCCAACGGCGTGACGATAAGCGAAAATCGCCGATAACAGAAAATCAGCAATTTTCAGCACTTTTTCAGCGATTTTCGGCACTTATCAGCCTCTGTTAGGTATGTATCAGTCCCAATACGCAATTATCAGTGCCAATAAGCAGAAATCGGTGCCAAAAATTGCTGATTTTCGTCACTAGACAAGCGCCGAAAAACTGGGTCGCAGATAACCGAGCCCGCCAATAACCGGGGACTGCCTATATATGAACTATAAAAATTCAAGCTATACTAAACAAATTAGGCCATGAACATGGAAATTACCTAACTGAGTGCATCCACACTACACTAAAACGTCAAACACATGGAAGCAACTTATCTTACAAATTACAAACAGGTTGAAAGTAAGTCAATGACCGTTGGATAATGAACCATTGGCCAATGCTGGATAATCATATGAAGCAATACATCAATCACTTATATTCAACCTGTTTTTGATGTCTTTGCCATGTGTTTATAACACCTTTTACTGATATAAGGATGCGCTCTAAGACTTCATATAATACTTAAGTAGTAAACTTTTGAAAGAAAATCATTACAGTGACCTACAAAAATATTACTATACAAATATTCCTTTGACCTATGACGTGAGGTGCATCCCCCATACATTTCTTATAGTGGTAAAGTATACAAAACAAAGCTAAAAAGCTGTAACATATGTGGCATCATGAATGGTGTTGTTACCAAGTAAAATATGCAATAACACCTATTATAAAATAGTGATCAAGTTCTGCTGTAACAATTACAGGGCAATCTTCACCCTTCCAGTGTTCTGTAAGGGTGTTAAAAAACACATTTACACGGGTTATTTATGCTTGAAAAAATTTGCTTTACATTACTATCACTACTATATGATTCTGAATATCTGACAATACTTGCATTACCCTCGCCACAATCTACAGTATTTTATCATCAATGCCAGAAAAATAGTTATTGTAAGATTTCTTACAATAACTATTACTAAGATGATAATACCACAAGCTTCAGATCTTTTTTTCTACCACTGTTTAATAATTCAATAAATTCAAGTGCCTATAATTACCTATGTTATTTCTCTAATAGTTCCTTTACATCATTAATTTGTACACCTATTCTTCTATACTTCTGTCACAGATGAATAGTTACCTAGATACTATTAGTCAATGTTGCACCAATTTTAAAGTTATTGCACTTAGTTTACAAATCATGCCATTAGTACAGTCACATGAAGTATAATGTTCAGCCAATCTTATTTGTGGTTGCAACCAAATATCCTCATAAAGTTGTGGGGTTATGATTTATTATATAGAGAATCATACAAATGTCATGATGAAATTAGTAAATGAACAAAGTGCTTTAAAAGATTTTAAATTTTTCAACAGTTTACAGTGACAAATGGAATTTTACACATTATACAAAAAGGCATATTTTTTTTAAGGTTCTGAAGTGCTGAGAGCAATTTTAATAACTGCTTCTCTAACAGAGAAAGGCAAATTCACAAGGATACAGGCTAACTTAGCCTGATAAAGTCTGCTCTAGAGCACCTGTGGTATTTGACTTGGGTGGCTTTCCCCAACCCCTAACTTTATTTCAGGCAAAGGTAAGGTACCTGCTGTTCTTTCAGGATGTACACAGTCCCATGTGATAGTTTAATTTTTCGGACAATATCATTGAAAATACATGAAATTTTAATAGACTAATGCTACTAATGTTGCCTTAATTATCTGACTTGTTTTGTTGTTACTGTACATGTCTGCTCTGTTATTCATTTGTTATTTCTTGTTTATATTTTTCACAGATGAGCAGATTATTCTGTAATTATCTTTTAGGCTTGTACTTTATGAAAAATAATACATATCACACTTGTAACCTTCCCCACTAAAAATTCAGCAGCCAACATCTATTAAATCCTTAAAAACCTTACAAGAAATTTGGAGTATAAAAAAAACTTTAGTCTGCGAGCAAGCAAACTATTTTGCTAAGTATAACTTCAACCCTGCCTAGGTTACCAAGCAGCCATCTCCATATATTTTGGCCTTAGACTGCTCCATATATTTTGGTGTAAAAGAATAATGAAAACCTGGAAAATGAGTTCTGTACTCAATCTATATAAGCATTTTATAGCTTTGTAAATTTTCAACCTTCTTTAATTATCAATACTCAAATATGGAGTTTCCAAAAGAATAAGATGTAATTTGTACACAAACTCAATACACAAAGCATTACTGAAACCAACACTTAATTCTCTCATAATTCCACCAAAATTTACAGTTGACAAATTATCATACAGACTATTCAAGAGGTGCAGTATCTGGGAGACCAATCACACCAGAAAATTATCAAAAGACCTCTAAAAACTTGCTGGCACATCCTTTTACCACCTATCGGCAGAATTTTGAGCAAAAAGTTCCAAAATGTTTAACCTCAAACAACATACTAATAAATCATAATCTGAATTAAAACCAACACACTGCAATAATGAAATAGTCAAAGAGTGATACAACAACTTAAGTGCAACAGGCACTGTATATCCAAACTATCACAAAATTCTTGTTAATTTATCTACGGATGATGGCCTTCCGAAATACTGTATATGAATTATTATACAACTAATGGTTGAGTAATGATAGACTAAACTTTATATTAACTGTATGTTCATACACAAATTACTGTTCCACAAATCTCAAAGAGGCACTGATGAAGCAGAGTACTAGTACTAGGTCTATTATTTTGCGTATTGATCAGTATAAAAAAATTACTGTTTTCCTGGAGAAGGAGACGGTCTCCAATATTTTGATAATCTAAATAGCCAAGCACTTGGTGACATCATGCTTAATAACCTGATATAAAAAAGCAGCTCTGCAAGTTTGGAAAGCTACAAGATGCCTTAGTGACTGCTAATCAAGGACAAGAGATCTGAGAAGGATGCAAGCTGATGCCTCTCGCCGACCTAAGTAACAGGGAAAAAATTGTATATATTTGCAAAATGATTTTGGGCCAAAAGCTTGCAAATACTAGTACCTGAGAGAGTTTAATAAAGCAAGAAAGTCTTATTCAGGAAAGATAAGGTTCAATGATTTTAACATTACACAAACTAGTAGAACTTTCTTTTTAAACTTGGGAATGATGTACTTGATGCTAATATTCATCAGTGTCACAAGGTTATTCCATTTCATGAGGTGCTTAGCATTCTGATAACTTGAAAAACTAATGAACAAAAATAGCAGAGCTCTATTACTCTCAGACATCTTAATCATGATCTCATTTAACCAAATGAAGCACTGACTGTGGCAATAAACATGTTGACTTGGACAATCTCAAAATCAAATAAAAGACATTTTCTGAAAGTATTATATAGGAAATACATTGATTTATTAAAAATAACCATGCATGTACAGTATACAGTAAGGACACATGAAGTACAGACACTGCAAAAATCTGAGCATGCTGTCAATCATTATACCTTTAAACTTCTACTTGAGCACATTTCAGCCAACACGGCAGTCTGTGAAACCAAGTTACCTAAACAGGCAATAAAAGTAAATATAGTACAGAAAAAAATAATTTTCAATATTTATCACCAAAATACACTCAAAAGGTTGTACTGAGTAAAGATAAGTAAGATTTTTACTATTACTGTACTTATTTTCTCACTTTAAACATAGGATTTATCTAGAAAGATAAAAAGAGACAAGGAAAAACCACTCATTCCCTAAATTTAACTTTTAAGTATCTTTATACTCCAAATATTAATATTACAAAAGGAAAAAATGTGAGAATGTACCTATGAACATCCCAAGTAATATCTTCCATTCTATCTAAATTCCAGACAATAAATCTCTATGTAGGCATAAGTCCTATTTCAGTAAAAATTAACAACATTATTTGTAGCTGGGGACAATTTACAAAACCAAGCTTAGTTAAAGCTTGTTTCCTTCATACAATAGTATGAACAGTCATCCTACCAAAAGATAAATTGCTTTTTTCAGTGTTACCCTGAACACTGAGACTTGACTATGTAAATATCACCATACACCTGCATTTTTAAAACCATCAGTAAGAAACTGTACATGGAGAAAAAGCAAAAAAGAAAACACACACACTTGAGGCTCTTCAGAAGTTTATAATGTGCAAGTAAAATTAATCATTAAGTGACTGGCTTTCATTCAACAAGAAACTCTGAAGTTTGAATATATTATAAACACCACCTTTCTCCTGTATCCTCTTTGGTACTGACTAAAGATAAGAAAAATATGGGCTTATGACTTTAAACAGGGATACATTGAATAGTATTTCATTCAGTAAGCATCTGAGACATACCAGCTTGAACATGTCAGAGAGAATTTGTTCACTAATAGCCTGAAATGACATGACAACGCTTGCACGCCGAGACCATATAACAAAGTCATTATGGATGGATTCGGTAAAATTAGATTTATCACTGGTGATAAGTGAACTACTGTTATGAATAATCTCAGTGAAAATGTGCTTACTGAACTTTTATTCTAAATTAAGAAAACAATAAACATCAGCCATAGATCATCATCTTTCTGCAATGACCTAACCTCACTGAAAAAAAATAGTATTCATATACAGTACATTTCATCAATGAACATATTTTCCTTTTCCTAACTTAACATACTGTACAATTAGTTGAAAGGAAAAAGGAACGAGATTTCACTATTATTACATACTCACAGAAATGACACTCAATAAATCTGTTACAGCATCCCTAAATACCAAAGATATTAGTCTAACTCCTCTGAAGTGAGGGGTTGCCGTGATGTTAAACCATCCATGCCAACCTCATCCTCAGAATCATCATCTCCAAGTCCACCTCCAAGCAACCCTTGCAGTAAATTTCCTGTTAAGAAAATGTCATTATAGCAAGAAACTGTCCAAATTTAATTTTTTTCAAATGCAGAAATACAATGGTATGCAGGCAGTTCTGTTTCTCAGATGCTTTGAGAATATAAGCAGCTGAAACATTCAATTTAATTCCATAAAACTTCTTGCCTGATCAAGACTGGACTTTTTACTTTACTCCCTAAATTCAGTATAAAATTTAACCGAAAGTTATTAATACTAACTCATTTGTCATAAAATAGCCTTTCACTATGCATAGCACATCCAGGTACATGAAACAAAGCATTTCACACAAAAATGTTCCAGTGTCATAAATAAAAAAAATGGCAGATCTTGCTAACATGTTGAAGTGGAAAATATATTAACAAATTAGTGGAACATGTTGAGGGAAAGCTAAGATTAATAGGGTTAGAAGCACAAGCAGCACTTTTAAGAGGAAGAGGAGGAGGAAAAAATGTAAAAAGTAAAGGAGTTAGTTGGTATGCTCTCAAAAACTACATTTGAGCTAGAAGTTATGGACTCAAATGTTCAACTGGTTCATGAAAATGAAACGGCAAATAAATAAACTTTCAATATGCTATCAAGAAATTTATGAAGAAAAAATGTCACATTTTTTAAGTAATTTGTATTTTTATACAAATCTCAGCCATTCATATGTGGAGTACCCTTCTGCACATGCACTGGTCAGTTGTGTATTGACTAAACAAGAGTGGTATCTAGGTAGAGATGGGAGAAAAGGGATGCCTATTCTCACCCAAACAATGCTACACATTGTCCTTCCAGCCTGCATTCAAAATGAAAAACTGATGGGAAAAAATGAAGCTGGGGGATGAGGTAGGTTACCTCCAATATGAAAGGCTATGGTTTGTATGACTAGAAAAAATACTAATTACTTTAAAAAATTTGGCATTTGTTCCTACAAGGTACAGCTGCGCACCATAGTGATCAGAGAGAAATGTCGCCATGCAGAAAAATGGCACTGGTGCCACTCTAATGGCACTGCCCTAGAGGACAGAGCAGTGCTGCTCCACTGGCACTACTTAAAAGGCAGGGGAGAGCTTTCCTTTATCCCTGCTCTTTATGTTATGGACCTGAATCATGTCAAACTAATTCTGAATAACTCAGTCCCCTTCTGGGGGTTAGAAACAGTCAGTCTGCAGACTTTGCTATGGATAAAAGGCTCTAGCTTGCTTCACCCTCCCTTGTTACAGAAGGGGTGACAGGGGCTTGCATTCTAGATTAGTAGAACAGGAGCTTGTAAGTTCCACTTACCAGTACTCACTTGGGTTTAAGTTGTACTCTAGCAAGAATGTTTGCAAGTGTGGTCATGGGAGAGAGAACAGGTCAGTGCACACCATCTCTTCCCTAAACACTCTAGCCAAAGTACTTGAATGAGCCATGGGATACCTGGGTGATTCTCAATAGTAACACTATTTGTTGAGCCACCACCACAAGCCGCAAAAAAAGGTTTCACAGGACTTGTGGGTGATCTCCTTCCAGAAGAATATGGTGAAGGTAGTTTGGCAGTGCCAGACTGCCACCCTCCTCCTGGACCAGGAAGTTCTTCTGGAAGGCAGGAGAGGGCCTAAAGCCCCTAAAATCCTAAGCTCGTGGGTAGGCCGGAGGGTTTTCTGCACTATGGAGGGACTAATAGGCTTTGGAGATTACCTCCTGCAACCAAGAGATGTTATTTTTGGATACCTCCTCCTTGCAAAGTCCCTTACTCACAAAAAGGCGCAAGCACTCTGGTCTAAGGTTCTTCATCCTTCTTAAGTAGCAATCACAGCCAGAATTGGGTACATCATCATCTGGTCTTGCTATCCACCAACAAATTCTCAAAGGGCAGTGATCTGAGAAACTCTAAGCTTGGGTTCAGGACTGAGAATTTTGTCTTAGCCATGAATTCTAGAATGAAAGAGAACGAGAGATGAAGCCATAGGAAAGACTTCCTAGACAAGTCTCTCTAGCACTAGCTGGTACTAATGAAAGAAAAAAACACTCCAAACTCCATGAGTGGATAACTTCAAATAGGACTGAAAAGTGCAGGCCAGAGAAGTGCTATCTCATCCAGATTTCCACCTTAGATTCAGAGGGAAGAACTGAGGACACTGGCACCCAGGCACTAAAACTGAGTTGAACTGTAATAACATCCTGCTGTGCAGAAAGCATGATGCAGACAACCCGATGGCAGCAAACTACCAACTCAAGCACCTGCACTGTTCAGGGAAGTAAAGCATGGCACCATTCACCTTTACACTACTTGAAACAAACCACGACAATCGTGAACCACTCATCCACCATTGAGACTCTCAACTACTACAAAAAATCTGCAAGATTCAACATGCTGTAAACTCAATAAGAATGGTGCAGTGCAAATGAGATGGCCCTGAAAGGCACATACCTAAGACAAGAACTCATCCCAAGTGCGCAATTCCCTTCAGACACTTCCAAAACCAAAGTGATACTGCTAGCAAACAGTAAGGAAAGCCTTACAAAGATTTCTGTTACCAAAGAAAAGCAAAAGTATCTTTAAAACTTACTTTAATAAGGCAAAGTGGCAAGAAGTCTCAAATGGCATTTCCATACCATATCAGACAAGGAAATAAACAAGAAAGGTTTGTACAGGTGTACAAGCAATATGAGATAACTGGCAACAGTAGACCTAACACCACCTGCCAAGGCTGAGAGGGCTATTCTTTCTGGGACAGGAACTGTGTCATCACCTCCCTAAGCTCATTAACACAAGAGGCCTTCAAAAAGGTACTTTCCACTGTCAAGTGTCAGTAAACTCAGGTACTTGACCAGCTGCTTGGGGACGAAGTTGGACTAGACTGATCACAAACCCGTCTATGACGAAAGCATAAGAAGTCCATCAAGACCTGAAGGAGTCATGCCCTACAACTCCATAACTTAAGGGAGCAGCAAAGGTGAATACCATTATAAGACTCTACGCCAAGCTAAAAGCAGAAAGCATACTGTATAATATTCCTGGGAAAAGGCACTGGTCCAAAAGAGCATCTTAAACTAATATACGATTCTGCCTCAGTCAAAATCAAGGTACTTCCCAGAGTTATGGAGAATGGGTACTCAAAAAAGTATGAGGTCCCCTCTCTCTTTGATAGGTATTTGATCCATGGCCATCAAATTGACTAGTAAAATGGGGTTTGTGACAAATTTGATAAGGGAGAGATCAAACATCAGTCTCTAACCCCTGGTTGTGTTTCCTGACAGGGAACTTGACATTAGACTGGGGAACCACTATTAAATGACTTCTAATGACCCTTTTCTCCAAAATCGCTTCCACTCCTACCAACAAGATATTATGCAAATTCAGTGTATTATGGAAGGGAGGGCAAAGTTCTAACTGCTAAGAAAACAGTTCTGCTCCCTACACTCAACATTAAAGGTAAGAGAGGTTACCCCCCACCATGGCAGCAGAGGAGGGGAATAGCTACTCTATTAACCCCTCCCCTTTTCTTCCTTCTCCAAACCTGGCACTAGAGGGAGACAGTAAAAAGCATAAAAGGATGGGCTTCATGTCTACCAAATATCATATAATTCTTAAATGAGAAGCAACTTATAATCTTGTCTTGTTTTCAGAAAAAGAGAAAAAATGCAAACTCTCTTACAGAGAATCAACTTGGCCCAGTGGAAATGCGCTTTGGAGTGTCAGGGCCAAGAATCATACCCCTGACTTCACTCATCTCTTTAGTTGCATCTCATAATAGACAGGATGCCCACCATGATGCAGATCAATGAAGAACAATAAACCATAGGTTAAACCAATAAACAGCCTACAGGAAAGTCATAAAGAAAGTCTCCAACACTGCAAATATTATTGCAGTGAATGCAAACCATCCTGATAAAACCTCTTGGGAAAGAGAGACCGATAAACAACTCACAGGTTGGTTCACACACCATCACAGGAGTCATCTCTGCCACCCCTGATATGGACACCCCATCTGGCATGAAAACAGCGGGGAAGAACTTTGCATGACCTAGAGACAAAGGCACTTCCTGACCTGCAGATCATACATTAACCTTCTCCAAACACCACATACTGACTATGACTACGGCAATGAGCACAGGATGTGCCTCTGGTATATACCCAAAGATCAACTTTGTACATGAAACCAAGATCTGAATGAATCCATAGTTGCCTCCCTAGGATATTTTGCTTGTGTTGAGAGAAAGAAACTCTGATAGCTGTCCCACCCACATAGTCTGCAAGAAATCCAGAAAAACAGGACTGTTTGGTCCTATTCGTTCTTTAGAGAACCATGCTGCTCCTCCCTCAGCTACAGGAAGCGATCCTACAGAACTCTGCTTCCTAGGGCATTCCCATACCCAGACGAGCCTCAACAGAAAACATATGAAATATGGCAAAGTCGCTGTCAGAGCCCTGTTCCAACTTAAAACAACAATGCCCCAGCTTTGAGACTCGGTAAAACCAAGAAAGGAAAAGAACAATCCCTGGCACTGTTCCTCCAACTACCACCTTACCTGCTGCACAGCTAGCCATGCCCATAAAAGGTGGAAGAGTTCAAAGAACTCTCCCTGAAGGATTACTCAGACTGCACATGCTCCAGAGAGTGTGAACATCCCAAGCATGGAAGTGATGCAGGTTCACCTCCAAAACCTCCAAGAGGAGGCTGGGAATGAGAAACTTTCCCACTGCCACCAGGTGCACAACTAGCGAATATCCCAAGCAAACCCTACACCAAGAAGTTACACAGACCTCCCTTTGTGCAACCCAGAGGAGTCATGGTGAGAAGAGTCACTCTGCTCACCTGTCCACTACAATCGTCCAACCGGAGATGGATTGAGAGCAATATCCCACTGCCAGCGGTAAACATGATCTACAGAACAGGTACATGATTAGTGAAAGGGCCACACAAACCCCTCTCCGTGCAACTCTGAGAGGTGCAATGGCGGGGGAGGGGGGGATGACTCGTGCACCAGGCAAATGAACCAAACAGCCCCAACTCGATGTGAGCTCAAGAGTTCACTGACAGACAAAACACAAGCAGACCTTAAGTCTAAGAGGACCGGCAGAGCAATGCCAATCCTACCTGGGGATAGCTAATTACCTTGGGTGATCATGTGCCCCAACCCTCCCCCAAGTGGGAGAGTACACAGCAGCAGCCTATCAAGACTTCTTGCATGAGGACTAGACTTCCCATTCTCAATGCCCACCTGCACAGAAAACAGAGTAGGGTTGAGTTGGTGGTAGGCGACCAGGTAAAAAAGACGAAAAAGAGGAATGCTAACGGCTCTTGTATTCTCCCCTCTACTGTCCTTACTCTCCTCGCACCACAGGGGTGGTTGAGTTAGGGACTAAAGACTAAGTCACACCAATCAGATGAATCTCCCCAGGAAGGACTACTGCAACCAGAAAAACCTATTCCAATGAGCAGTCAATAAAGCCTAGATCACTGTAACTGTCAGTAACTACCTCGGGAGATTGTGAAAGCCACCTTCCTCCATCATGTTACACTAAGAGGGCCATGACAAAGGTCTACCTAATCCTGGTACAACAAACTCTCACAGAAACTTCCATAATGACTACACCTTACAGACACCCTTCATTAAATGCTCTATGTCCCCCATCGAAAGCAATTCCAAGGTTGACAAGGACCCTCACACAGTGTTGACCTTGTTTCCTCTTCAAGATAAAAGAACCAGAAACACACAAAAGCACTGAAAAAAACACGCCTACAACATTAGCTCTCTTGGGCACAAAAAGGCACCAGTAACATAAGAAAGCAATTAGGGTGGACAAATCCCTATCTCAACCTGCATGTGCAGGAGTATACTGTACTTCATAAACAAAAGGCATAGTGATTGTATCACCAAAGTAACAAAAGAAAATTACAAAGCAGACCACGCTAACAGGATTCTTCTAAAAAGTTACACCCAAGACCCGTACCCATATCCCTACAAGTCCTTTCTTTTCCTCAATTGGGCCTGATAAGAATGCTGATGACCACACTTTGAAGGATTCAGTGACAAAAATGTTAACCTGAATGTCTTTTTTTATAACTATTTTTATACCATTTTTATATTTTTTGCTCACTGTATTTTCATGTTCTGTAATATGTTTTGCAAATTAAAAGATATCAAGTTAAGGTTTCCTTTTGAACTTTTCTTTATTAGAATACATAAAATTAAATATCTGCCTTTACACTTTGCAAACATAAATAATGTACAGTATACTGAAAGCTAATTTACTCTACATGTATTCTGGTTATCACAGTACAGTAAACAATACATTACTGTATAAACAATTGAAAATATATTAATCTTATATAAATAGTGCAAAGTAACATTAAAAATATATCATTATATGGCTGACACAAACCCACTACCAATGGTAGGTGTTCTTGGCTGGGAACACCAAGTTCCTCCACCAAAATGGTTTCTTCACTTGGACATTTGCAGGCCCAGTGGCAGATATGGGGAACACCCTTTTTGAATCTGTTGTCCACATCACTGAATACCAGATTTCTTTCATAGTGTTTTCTACAGGTTGGGCAGTGGAGTATGGGACAGCCTGGACCCTACTAGTTTTCTCCATTCAGTCTGTTGAGAAAGGTAATGGCAAAGTTCTGAGCCTCAGTGAGCTCTCATATAATGTTCACTGATCCTATTTAACCTCCAGGGTGATTTCTGGACATTCGACTACTCGCCATGGATTTTCCCATGTCTCTCTCCACTCGGAAGTTTCTTCTGAAGCAACCTCATTTCCCCAGGTTTCATCCTCACCCTCAGTCATTACATCTTCGTCTGGTAGTTAACAAGTATAGCCACAGAGCACTAGTGGATCCAGGGGGCGGGGGGACCCAGGCATGTGCCCCCTTGAAAAATAATGATAATAATAATATTGAAGATTTAGATACTAGTAACATAAATGAGAAAAATAAAAATGGGAAAAAATTTAAAATCTGTTATAAAAATAAGATTTTGAGAATAATATATATATATATATATATATATATATATATATATATATATATATATATATATATATATATATATATATATATATATATATATATATATATATATATATATATATATATATATATATATATATATATATATATATATATATATATGTATATATATATGTATATATATATATATATATATATATATATATATATATATATATATATATATATATATATATATATATATATATATATATATATATATATATATATAATATATATAATATATATATATATATATATATATATATATATATATATATATATATATATATATATATATATATATATATATATATACAGGCAGTCTCCGGTTATCAGTGGGGTTCTGTTCTGACGGTGTGACAACTGAAAATCGGCGATTTTCGGTGGCCTTTTTGACAATTTTCGTCGCTTGACTTTTGGTTATTGGTGCCTCCGTTGGGTACGTATCAGCACTGATAAGTGGACATTGGCGATTTCCGGCACTGAAAACTGCCGTTTTTCGTTGCTAGACAAATACCGTAAAACCAGATCGCTGATAACAGGGGACTGCCTGTATGTATAATATGAAAATGGGTGGCCCTTCATGAAATTTTTCCAGATCCGCTAGTGACAGAAATATTTTCAGAGGTTGCTACAGCCATAATCTACACTCCCTGTGGATCATCCTCCACAATTTTTCATCAGGCAAAATAGGCAAGACCTGTGGCTTCATGTAACCAATGGGGTTCTCATCCCCTTGAAGCCACTATTCCTGCCTTAAGGACTGTTTTTGTCAATTTGAGAAATAACAGAAAGGTCTCTCACTAATATGGGTTACCGCTCTGCCTTGTCTTCAGTCCTTATTCTGCATGGCCTCGACTTGCAGGAAGTTCCATGCTCTTTCAGGAGGGTTGATTCTCTTTTTGGTTACTCGCTATTCATGCTCTGCCTTCAAAATCTCAAGAGGTCGGTCTCTTACGTCTAGTAAGACATAGGGCTCTTCAGTCCTATTATCAGAACACAGAGTCCATTCATCCTTCTCCCTCTCATCTGTTTCTGGATATGCACCGCCAGGATCACCCTGCATCTAAGAATTTCACTGAGCAGTCGACCCTGCCGTGGTTTTGTCAGCAACGGGCTGCTGGCATGAACGTTTACAGTGCCGAGTTGAAGGCTGCAGCTATGAAGTTCGCAGGCTTGCATAAGGTTGTGGACTTTAAGGCATTAGAATGTTGGCTGTTTCAGTTCAAGATCTGACATGGGATTTCTAACAAGAGGAGAAGGCTTTGATTTAGGGCAAATCTACAATGTTTGATAAACTGGTCTATTCTATTGCTCCTTACTAACAAAACCTTGGCTGATGAGAAGGTAAAATTGCTGGTATTCATGCTCATGTGTATGTCACTGAGACACAGAACCACAAGACTCATGAGAGAATGTTTTGTTAGTAAATTTAGTATACAATCTGGCATCTGCAGTACAGTATTCTTAATCAAGTTTTACTAGTAATGAGCAAAATTGTGTTGAGTGTGCAAATTTCCAGTGTTTGATTGATGATTCAAGCAATTCAGTGTAGAGTGCTGAACTCGAGGCTAGTATAAAACTGATTACTGTCATGTAAAGAAATTACTACTGAATAGCTCCAAATTCTTGTGGCCTAAATGTGCTGTGCATCCAAACTAGAAACAATTAGTTTGAGAGTGTATAAGAAGTGAATAAGAAGAAACCGAATATTAATTAATTTAGTCTTGATGCACATTGTTTATATTTATTGTGACCTGTTCATATTGCTAAAACTGTCAGAAGACTGTTGTAAAAATAATTTATAAAGAAATTATCAGTAGATTAATGTAAGCATGATTGAAGGACTGATTTATTTAATGTTCTCTGGCATTGGGACAGTCATTAACATCTATATCATTTGTCAATAATGACAAAACTTATATAAAACCTATAGACGTAATGAGATTATATATAAAAAATAAATTATAGTTTTTGCAGAAGACCTACTTCTGATACATATCTAAAATGCCACTTTGGCTAGAATGTACAGACCATTCTAGTCTTGGGTCTCAGAGAGAAGGCTTTTCCTGAGGTCCCTAAGACTGGAGTATTCAATTACGTAGTAAATGTTGACAGTCAAAAGAACTAAGCAGTCATCACAATAAGGTTGATTTTCATTTGCTACTAAAAATTGGTATGTGAGGCTGGAACACCCCATCCTTAGACAGTAGAGAACAGTTTCCCATTTTCTGGGCATTTTCCTATACTTCCAAGGGAGTATGGCACTTATAATTTCTTTCATTTTGTTTGCCTGACTTTATTCCAACTTTCCTGCCATATATTCCTAACAAGTGATCTGATATCTGGTAAGAAGTTGCTGCATGGAAATCTCTATTTCCTTGGAAGCATATCAGCTGCAGCTACTTCTGCTAGTTTGTCAGCCTTTTCACCCAACAAAATTTTACTCTAGTCCTCTGCAATTCATTATGTAAAGTCATTCTTGAATTTTTAAAACCAATGCATTAGTAGAATTAAAAGCACTTAGACTTTGTGAAACACTTTTTGAGTCACCAAAAATAGTAGTTTCCCTCATCAATTGTTGCTATTCTCTCAATAGCAGTTAAAATCCCATGCAATTCCTCAGTAAAACTAGACATAATTTCAAACAGTGTACTTCTACAATAAAAATTATCACTATATATTCCAATTTCAATGCCAGCACTGGATTTGGAGCTGTCAGTAAATATATAAAAGTTGAGCTTTTATGTTCTTCAACATGTTCCATAAAAATCAAGCAGGTAGCTACCTCTGTCATAATACTTTTAGTGCCCATAAAGCAATGGCAAAATATTACTTCTGGTAACTTCCATACAAGGGTAGTTGTTATCTTGAATGGAAGTACCCCATTCCTAGCAATAAGAAGATTATTCAAAATCTGTTTTACGAAGACCTATGATGTGACTTATAGTACATAAAATACTTGGCTGTTAGCAGTCTGAAAGGCTCTAGAGTTTGGAAGTCTTTGTAATTTGTACCTATATTGTGCAATGAAGACTGGCGATTAAGGTCTAAAGGTAGTTCGCCAGCATCTACTTGAAGGCTTGGAATAGGTGAATAGGTGAAGTTCTAACATCACCTTTGGCCAAGCTAATTCCAGCATGGTGTACAGTCTAAAATCTTTAATCGATTTGGTGTCTGATGAATATATTTCACACGCATAGTTCAATTTTGAAAAGATGAGGGCTTTATAAGATTTTAAAGGTACTTTGTGATCAGCACCCCATAATGTGTGTGCCAGTACTTTCAATATATTCAAGGCTTCCAGACACCTGATTTTTAGGTCTTTCCCATGTCATCCTATGGTCAAAAGTTAATCCAAAGGCTGGGTTACTTCTACACATGGCCTTTGATGTATATATCTGGATCTGGAAGCATCCCACAAATATGGCAAAGTGCACTAAAAGTTTTACTAGAAGAAAATGTAAAACCATTCAGCTCTGACCACCGAAAAATTTTATTCACTAGCAGTTGAAGTTTCCTTTTCAACCACTGCCATTCATTTTCCAGCAAATGATATGGATAGGTCATCTACAAAAAGTGTGGATAAAATGTCACCATGGATAACAGAGGATATCCCATTCATGGCTAAGGCAAATAGTCACACTCAGCACGCTACCTTCTTGCTGGCATTATCTCTCAGACAGGGTGTCACCTCCTCTGACTTGGAAAAATTTATGTGCTACAAAAGCCTAGATGAATAAAGACAATTCTCCTCTTATACCTGATTCATGTATACTTTTAAGTGTACCATGCCTCCGAGCTGTATCATATGCCTTTTCGAGGTCAATAAACACAGTCACATGATGCTTCTTGGATGCAAATGCTTCACATATGGAGGACTCAAGATGGATCAGAACATGAGTGGCTGAATGCATTATACATAAATCACACTGGATAGGTGATACAATACCTCTCTTCTCTAAGGACTGTACCAGTCTTGTTTACCATCTTCTCCATGATTTTACATAAATAGGTTGTCAGAGCAACTAGTCAATAATTTGCTGCTAAAAATTCATCTTTTCCAGGGTTTAAAAAAGCAAAGAAGAAGGGTAATTCCCAAATTGCAGGGTAATTGGTATCATGCCATATGCTGTTAATAACACTTAATGTAAATAACTGTATTTATAGATGAATGCTTCATTGCATATGGAATCTTGTCAGGGTCTAGGGTTGTCTGTTGCCAGAGTTGAAGTGAACTCTCTTTCAATAAAGGGAAGTTTGTAAGAGTCCTCTCTTTCTGTTCTAAAATCGAGTAATTTCTGTTCAACATATCTATGCTGGTGTTCTGGAGCAACTTCAGATTTACATGATTTACTGGAAAAATGTTCAGCAAGGGCACTACTCACTTCAGATGTCCATGTCATGTACTGACCATTCACTTTTAAAGTAGGAGGTGGATTTGGTGTGCATCTGCGCCAGCTATTTTTCTCAACTTCCTCCAAGCAGCGGTAAATCCACAGACTACGGATTTATCTCACCAGTTTTCACTACCCCACACTTCTACAGAGAATAAAAATGCTGCTTGAATGCTGTTTATATTCACCAGTTATTGACCAATATTAGTGTGCAAGAGAAGCGAGTCATAAGAAAAATTGAGAAAACTCAATATAAAATCAATTCACATGATGCAGCCACCCTTTTTAAGAAGACATATTTAACCCTTAATGGGCAGGCATCATCACATGAGTATCTATAACATGTTTTGAGTGATGAACAGGCTAACTCATTTGAGTATTGATACTACGCGGCATACAATTTGGATGAATTTAGTGGGAAAGATGTTCATATTACTACAATGGTTGAGAAACGACTTATGGCAACTGTGGTAGCTCAGCACAGGACAGAGGGAGATCAGTATGCCTTGATATTTCATGGGGAGATGTACTGCTTTTCTGTAGCTCCAGGATGTCTTTTTATTTATTTGCTCACAAATATACCAAGGGATTGCTGTCGGTTTTAGTTCTCCTCTTTTATAACAGTATGTCAACTATAATTGTGATTTTGCAAATAAAAGTGCAAAGAAATAAATACAGAAAAAACATGTATACATCACAAAAAATTACTGCATCTCCCCATCTCAGTAAATCTCGTAAATATTTTAAAACAAATATATAGTACTTAGAATTTGTTAATGATTTTAGTTCTTATCTGTTATGATATTGTGTGTGCTGTAATTATAATTTTACTAAATAAAATAAAATGTGTAACTTGGTAAAATTAGCATATTTTTATGAGTGTCTTAAAAGAGGCCCCACACAAGGTTGTAAATACAGGCAGTCCCCGGTTTACAACAGGTCCGGCTTACGATGTTCCAAGGTTACAACGCTTTTCAGATATATTCATCAGAAATTATTTCCTGGTTTATGACGCATGTTCCAGGGTTACGACGTGCTGTACGCCGATCTGAAGGAAAAAATATGGCTCAAAAACAGCAGAATAATCAAAAAATAATTTTGAGTTTTTTTTATGAAAAACTCAATAAAAATGCAGTTTACATCATTTTCAATACATCCAGAGCATTAAAAGTAAGGTTTTCTTAGGATTTTTGATGATTTTTCAGTCTATGATGATTTTCGACTTACAAGGTAGCGTAAGAACAGAACCCCCATCGTAAACCGGGGACTGCCTGTAGTCACTTTCAAGCTTCCCGTGAAAGATAGGGGAAAATTTTTTAGATTTTTTTCTTTCACCATGTGCATTTGCATATCTTCCTCTTTCCATTGATATGTTTTTTTCTTAAATTGGCCAACTTTAAAGTTTGCCTGGTCTGGGGGTGTGTTTAATATATATTTAGCCCATCCCTTAAAGGTTAACAGAGGGTCTGCTTCCTTATAATAATAATAATAATAATAATAATAATAATAATAATAATAATAATAATAATAATAATAATAATAATAATAATAATAATAATGTTTAGTAGCCCTCTCCCCCTCTTCCTTTTGTGTTATGTATAATCTGTCTGTATTTGCCCTTGGGTGAGGTGCTTTGTGTATTGTCATGTGTTTTCTAGTTTTCTGGTCTATGCTGCGGAGTTCAGCCTTCGTCCACTCCACTACTCCTGCGCTGTATCTGATTACTGGTACTGCCCATGCATTTGTGCCTTTTGTCATGTTTCTGGCATTGAGTTTTTATTTGAGTATCACCCTAAGTCTCTGCATATATTCTTTCCTGATCGTGTCCTTCATCTCTTGGTGTTTTATATCCTCTCCTATTATTCCCAGGTATTTGTATCCTGTCTCAACTATGTCTCTGATGCTATAGCTTTATCCCTTCAGTCCTGGTTAGCATTTTTTATCCCTTCAGTCCTGGATTGTTACTTTGCCTGTTTGCTTTATCCCTTCAGTCCTTGTTACTCTGCCTTTTTGTAAGGTGCATTTTTCTATTCCAAACTCCATCCTGGTGTCCCCAGATACAATCATTACAGTCTGGATTAGGGTATCTTATTTCCTTGATGCTCCTACCGTACAGCTTGATGTCGTCCATAACATCAAATGGTTAATTCTGCTGCCTCCTTTCTTGAGTTGGTACCTAGCATCCATCTTCTGCAGCACTTTTGCCATGGGAATGATGGCTACTACGAAGAGTAGTGGGGACAGTGAGTCACCTTGAAAGATCCCTCTCCTCAAATAACTTCTGCTAGTCTTATCCCATAGCTTGTAAGTACTGTATTCCAGTTGCGCATTCTATTTTTAAAGAAGCTGATGGTGTTTCCTCTGCCCCATATATTTTCAGGCCTTCTATTAGCCACGTGTGCAGTATCATGTCGAAGGCTTTCTTGTAATCAATCCATGCCATGCTTAGGTTGGTTCTCCTTCTCTTACTATTCTTCATTATCATTTTGTCCATTAGGAGCTGGTCTTTTGTGCCCCTACACTTCCTTCTGCAGCCTTTCTGTTGGTGGGGAATGGTGTTTGTATCCTCTAGGTAGTTGTATAGCCTTTCACTGATGATACCTGTTAGTAACATCCACATTATTAGTAGGCAGGTGACAGGCCTGTAGTTATTTGCTATATTTCTCTTGTTCTTGTCTTTCTGTACTAAGGATGTTCTCCCAGTGGTCATCCATTTGGGTGCATGGTGGTTTGTGATACAATGCTGGAGTTGTTCTGCTATTCATGGGTGTAGGGCCTTGAAGTTTTTCAGCCAGTATCCATGGACTTCATCAGGACCTGGGGCTTTCCAGTTGGGCATTTTCTTTAGTTGGTGTCTGACTGTGTCTGTTGTGATCTCGGTGAATCTTTGTTTTATTCTCCCCATTTCTTCTGCCTTGATTTCCTGGAGCCATGTTGCATGTTTGTGTGAGGCCAGATTGTTCCATATGTTTTCCTAGAGTCTCTTACTTGGTTTGGCTCCAGGAATTTCCAGGTGGTTGTCTTCCCCTCTTAGTTGGCTGTATAGTTTTTTCTGGTTGGTTCCGAAGAGTTTGTTCTGTTGGTATCCTTTATTCCTGTTCATGTACCATTGGATCTATTTACTTTGGCTTTAAGCCTCTGTTTTATATCTTCTACTGAGTTGTTTAGTCCCTTCTCCTGTACTCTGTATTTCTCATTCAGTTCCTCTCTTGTTTTCTTGCTTCTTAGCCTCTTTTCTGCCATCTCTTTCAGTTTACTCAAGTAATATCTCATCGCCATGATTTGGTTTTCCATGCGCCTTTTCCAAGGCGGTTGCTGTTTTGGTTTCTGTTGGGTTGGTTGTGATGGTGGTGTTGGTGTTTGTATCCCCATGAGTTCTACTGCTAGTCTTGTTCCTGCGTATGTCATATTATTTGTTTCTGTGATACTGTGGTGTGGATTAGTCTCATTATTTCATTAACTTCACTAGTTTTTTCCCTTAGCTTCTTTGTGTTGTAGGCTTTCATGGAGGGGATCTTTGTTCTTTCTGTATCTGGGTTCATCCATTGTCTGATCTTTTCCACCCATTCCGACCTCTCTGTTACATCTTTGGTGTTTCTTCAACTGTCGTTGTTTGGTAGCTCATCATTCCTGTCGTTTGTAGTGTCATCGTCTCTTAGTTCGTCTTCTTGTCCTTTGTTGCTGGGTGTTATTTCTCTTTCCAGTTCCTCTCTTTCTGTTTGAGGGGTGTTATTTCTCTCATTCCAGATGTTGATCAGTCTTCTTCTGTATCCTCTTTCTGTCTGGTTGTTTCTGATGTAGCATCTCCATATTTCCTTATTTTCTTCTTTTGTCCATTTCTTCTTCTGGTTTGCCTCTGTAGCTCCAGTCTCTGGTTGCTGGTTACTGTCGTTGTGGTGGTCAGTTGCTGGATGACGACCTCCAAGTACCTGACCGTCCTCCCCGTCAACTGGGTTGCATACCTGGCTGCCAGACAAAGCTCCTCTGTTGCCAGAGATTCCATTTATGTCGTTTCGTTTATTCTTTCATTTCTTTCCATCACTGCTGAGTTTTGCTATTTAACCCATAGCTGGGACCCTGCCCCATCGAGAATAGGTACTCATTTATTGCTGAGTACACTGAGGAAATTATGGTAAAGATCCTTTCCCAAGGAATCAATGCCGAGGAGGGCAGTTACCCATCCAACAACTGATCAGCCCCAATGTTGCTTAACCCTTAAACGCCGAACCACTATTTACAAAAGTGTCTGCCGTATGCTGGCGGGGTTTGGGAGTTAGCGCCGAAGCAGAAAGAAAGTTTTTTTTTTAAAAATCACAGCACGCTTACTTTCTAAGATTAAGAGTTCATTTTTGGCTCCTTTTTTTCTCATTGCCTTAAGTTTAGTATGCAACCATCAGAAATGAAAAAAAAATATCATTATCATATATAAATATTGGAATATATGACAGGGTGAAAAAAATTTCATATATAATTGTATACAACTCACACTGTGAGCAAAACGGTTAAAGCTAATGAGCTATTTTTTTGTTGTATTGTACACTAAATTGCGATGATTTTGATACATAACAAATTGTAAAATGATCAAAGCAACACAGAGAAAACATTATCACAAAATGATGCATGAATTTGTTAACGCTGGATGTAAAAAAATTTTTTTTAAATTCACCATAAATCAAAATATTGTGCTAGAGACTTCCAGTTTGTTGCAAAATGAAGGTACATGATTGAATATTACTAGAATGTAAGTTTTAGCTCACAATTGCATTTTTATACCATTTTGGTCAATCAAAAGCTACAACCATGAGTTATTTTTTGTTGTATTCTACATGAAATTGTGCACATTTTCATATATAAAACTTTATGTAACAGCTAATATAAAACGGTGCAAAAATTACGACAAAGTGACTAAAGAAATTCTGAGATTTTCAGCAGAGTTAGCGCACATGGACGTAAGGAAAAAGTTTTTTTCAAAAATTCACCATAAATCGAAATATTGTCCTAGAGACTTCCAATTTGTTGCAAAATGAAGGTAAATGATTGAATATTACTAGAATGTAAGAGTTTTGGCTTACAATTGCATTTTTCTACCATTTCAGTCGAGTCAAAGTTGACCAAGGTTGAAATTTTGGCACTTACCGTGATTTATATGAAAATATTTCAAAACTGATAAAAGCTACAACCATGGGGTTTTTTTGTTGTATTTTACATGAAATTGCACACATTTTCATATATAAAACTTTATGTAACGGCTAATATAAAACAGTGCAAACATTACGACAAAGTGACTAAAGAATTTCTGAGATTTTCGGCCGAGTTACAGCGAGGACGTAGGGAAAAAGTTTTTTTTTCAAAAATTCACCAAAAATTGAAATATTGTGCTAGAGACTTCCAATTTGTTGCAAAATGAAGGTAAATGATTGAATATTACTAGAATGTAAGAGTTTTAGCCTACAATCAATTGCATTTTTCGACCATTTCGGTCGAGTCAAAGTTGACCGAAGGTTGAAATTTTGGCACTTACCGTGATTTATATGAAAATATGTCAAAACTGATAAAAGCTACAACCATGAGTTATTTTTTGTTGTATTCTACATGAAATTGCACATATTTTCATATATAAAACTTTATGTAATGACTAATATAAAACTGTGCAAAAATTACGACACAGTAACTAAAGAATTTCTGAGATTGTAAGAGCCTGACGTTGTCTCTTCCAAACACGTGTGTGTTCGTGTGTTCATCGTCCATCGGAGTGGCGTGACATTTGGCGTCTTCACAAACAGAAACATACACACAGTTTGATAAAGAAGATTCGTTGGAACATTATGAGTACATGATTAGAATGCTTGCATGGCAATGCAAGTAGTGGTGATTGTACATACATCAAGACAACAATGGTTGGGGAGAAACAGACGGAAATATTGTATGGTTGAAATCGCGCTTTAGAGAAAGAAAACGAGATGCTCTTGTTGTCTTGTCCACTCTGATGGACGACAAACACACACGTGTTTGGAAGAGACGGCGTCAGGCTCTTACAAGATTTTCAGCAGAGTTAGCGGACGTAAGGAAAAGTTTTATAAAAATTCACCATAAATTGAAATATTGTGCTAGAGACTTCTCGCTTGTTGCAAAATGAAGGTAAATAATTGAATATTACTAGAATGTAAGAGTTTTAGCTTACAATTGCATTTTTTCGACCATTTCGGTCGAGTCAAAGTTGACCGAAGGTTGAAATTTTGGCACTTATCGTAATTTATATGAAAATATGTCAAAATTGATAAAAGCTACAACCATGAGTTATTTTTTGTTGTATTCTAAATGAAATTGTGCACATTTTTATATATAAAACTTTATGTAACGGCTAATACAAAACAGTGCAAAAATTACGACAAAGTGACTAAAGAATTCTTTATTTCTGAGATTTTCAGCAGAGTTAGCAAGGACATAAGGAAAAAGTTTTTTCAAAATTCACCATAAATCAAAACATTGCGCAAGAGACTTCTCATTTGTTGCAAAATGAAGATAAATGATTGAATATTACTAGAATGGAAGAGTTTTAGCATACAATTGCATTTTTCTACCATTTCGGTCACGTCAAAGTTGACCGAAGGTTGAAAATTTGGCACTTATCGTGATTTATATGAAAATATGCCAAAATTGATAAATGCTACAACCATGAGTTATTTTTTGTTGTATTCCACATGAAATTGCACACATTTTCATATATAAAACTTTATGTAAAGGCTAATAGAAAATGGTGCAAAAATTATGACAAAGTGACTAAAGAATTTCTGAGATTTTCTGCAGAGTTAGCTGATGCTTTCTTTCGGGATAAGAAAGAAATTCGTGCATGTGCAGCTGGGTCACCCTTGTAAACAAAACAACAGTGTGATCCGTGAACTCTCAGCATCCCTCAAGGCGCGTGATTTAAAATTTTTTGCAAACGAGGCCTATAAGTATTTTTCTGCAAATATTTAAAAAAACTATTTGTAGTCGACGTATTTTACGTCCACTTGGCACCCGACAGACAAATTTTGTCGACGTAAAATACGTCCAGTCGGCGTTAAAGGGTTAACCAGTTCCTTGATGAGCTAAACCACTCTGCAATAATCTTAGGAACACTAGGCATGATCCCATGATCTCTGAAAAGGAATTTGAAAAAACCAGATGCCGAAGTAGCTCCAGGCATGAAAAGTGTGCTGACAAAGTGACTTACGACCTATGCGACTTTACGACTGACCGACTTTACGACGGCTCACGACAATATAAATAATAATAATATTTAATTTTATATTTTTGTCGAGCTAAGGCGAGATTTCATATCCGAGAGATGCTGCAGCATAGTGTGTTTGTGTCGTTCGAAAATGGTAAAAGATTCATATTTTTGTAATGTATTTTGTATTTCTATTTTTTGCAAATAAACCAAAGGTAATAACAAATTACCGTATTTGATGGCTTATAATACGCAACCCCAATTTCAGCAGGACACTGAGGGAAAAAATAAGGCTTCTAGCCTATGCTCATATGAATTTGTAAGTAAAAACTGCAGTATTAGGTTATCATATGCATATTGTTTCTTACCAACAGAATCAACAAAAACATTAATAAAAAGTTATTTACCATATTTATATTTAAAAAATGTATTGTACAATCAGCCATTTACTATGATCGAATATTTCGTCTGCTGCTGAAAGCTACCTCATAGGTTTAACAATAGATCATAACACATTCATTTGTAAACATTGTTTCTTACCGCCAGAATCAACAAAAACATTAATAAAGATGTTACCTATGGTAATATATGTTATATATGTCCATTATATATTATAAAAGTATGCAATCAAGGGGTAAAATTCAATAAATAAAAATGTTTCCTATGTAACAATACAGCAAATGAGCAACTGAACAAAGCCATGTTATTATTCTTAAAAGAGAATGCTAGCACGAAAGTTACTGAGTATCAACTCAACGAAGCCCTGTTAATATGCCTAAAGAGAATGGTAGCAGGAATTGTCAACCACCAATTGATCGAAGCCATGTTGTTATGCGAGAAATGTTAGCAGGAATTGCCAACTACCAACTGAACGAAGCCTTGTTATCCGTAAAGCTCTCGAGATAATCACCAATAGGTGGCAGCACACGTACTGTTTATATCAATAAATGTGGAATGCGCGACAGACAACGATAATGATATTAACATTTTAATGAAAATATCGATAATAACAACGTAGATATTGATTATAATACTAGCAGTAGTAATTGCGGTGATGGTAAGTGTGATAATGATAAATAATTATAATAAACTTTGTTTTTAATAGGTTATTAGGATAACACCGAATTTTACGCTAGGCTACAACATCTACGTGACGTTTCATGTATAATTTCGGCCAAAATTCTTAAATTTTGAGCCTACATTATGTACATAGGGACGCAGGGGATTTTTTAGGCCATTTTTTTGTTAAAAATGCGTCTTATAGGACGGTATGTATTTAATTCAAACCTATAAATAAACAGAAGTAAATAATACGTCATGTAACCGATTGGCAATGCAAATGGCGGATAAGAAAATGTAAACAGACCAGACAGATGGTTTGAAACAATAAAAATGTTAAATACCAGTATTAATCAAGGAGTTCAAGCATGATAAGATTTCATATGCTAAATGTAAAAATAGGCATGCACATTTTTGGATAATATAAAATGTATATGTAGGCTAGTCATACTTAGGATATATGATGGATAATAACGTAGGTACAGAATACATGTAATCGAAACACCGCTCTGTCAGAACCTAACACAGTGAAGTCGACGACTACCTGTACTAGAAACAGCACACACAGTAGAAAATTGATGGACTCCTAAGGAGGAAGTATGCAACCTGGAACCCCACATTATAAAAACCACCCAGTCGAATAGGATGACTGTGACAGACAAAATAAATAAATAAATAAATAAATAAATAAAAATAAATAACAATAATAATAATAATAATAATAATCCATATGGCAGTCATGAAACCAAAAAGATCACATAGCCATTAACAAAGAGAGAAAAAGAACACTAAGGAATGTTAAAAGCTACAAAGGAGCAGATGCTGTAAGTGATCACCAACTTGTCATTGCTACAATAAAAATGAAATTAAAAGTATCCAACAAAAATAATGGCAGAGTATCTGAGTTTGCTACCATAAAGCTTCTCGAGGATGAACATCGAGAGGCTTTTGTACATATCTGGGGAGGGGTAGACAATGAATGGGGAAATGATTTGACATCAAGAATGTATATCAATTTGCTAGAAAAGAACTTGGATATGGGGTAACATGGTTTCTGCCTTGTTACCCCATATCCAAGGTATCATAAAGGTATCAAAAAGGCTATAGAGACGTAAAAGGTACATGTAGACAAATATCAGGGATGAGATGAAGAATGCAACATAAAACAAGAGAAATACTCAAGTTTAGCTAGGAAGTTAAACAACACTCAAGAAGAGCTTAGAGAGAATACTTAGACAAATGGGCTGATGATTTTGACAAAGCCATGTATTCAAGAAGTGGCATTGGTGTTATGGAAGCCTGCAGAATTGTTAATGAAATATCCATGGGTGAAAATAAAGAGGAAAATCCCTCTAAAAAGAGCGGTGGATTAATAATAACATCATTATAAGACAAATTGCTGCATTGAGTTGAACATTTGTGCGTCTAGAATAAGTGATGTATATGAAGTGAATCATGTAACTGATATACCAGAAGCTGAAAAAGGCCTAAATGAACTTAAGAATAAACAGTTTTGGATATGAAATGAATAATAAGACACTTAGGCAATTCAAAACACAAAGTTATGATGGGATCACATAAGTTAATATGTTTTATATACCTGTCCACATGCTAGCCCACATCAAATGTCAAAGTGAACAATAATACACCATAAAAGAATACTTGCCTAAATCTAAAAAATTTAAGATATTTTCTTGCTTAACAAAAGAAGTCCCTCTGCAAGCACTCTAATTTTACAATTTTTTACTTTGTAATCTTGTCAGCTATTTACTATTATGCTGAGACCAAGATGTTACTTTGTGTGTTGCAGTTACCTCTATGCTTTTACTCTTCCCTTCATATTCCTTATGAACTTTTTAATGATACAGTTTTCACTTTTATTGTAACTACCTGTTTTTTATGTCACAATACTCTTCAGATACATACCAAATATACCCCCAGGCCCATGTTGAGGTCGTGGGGCAGGAAGGTTAAAGAAAAGCTGACCAATGCGATCCAAATATTCTCGGTATAATGGATCTCTTTTCAGACTTGGCTGGTACTGTTCACACAACACAGTAAACTGCATCACCTTTCCCCTAAATTAAGAAATATAAGATCCTACATAAAATCAAGTTCTGTGTAAGCAATCAGTATTGAAAAAATATTTATCAATCCCATTACTGTACTTTATTTTTCAAATTGGACATAAAATCGAAAGTACATACGTTTCTATTGCTGATAATAGAAGCCACAAGAAATTGAGTAGGGGCAGAAGAAATGGTGGTCCACGTTGCTTAGTTATGTTGGGATGCTTTTTCGTGTAAGTTTCAAATACTTCTGAGGCTTCTACTTTCTTTTGTAGACATAAGTACCTGAAACGGAGAATGACATTCTATGGACCAATACTACAATTGCCTTGCGTTTCCATGACAGTTAGGAATGATAACAGTATAAGATTTAAAATTCAGTAATAGTAATAACGTACAAATCAAACAGTCCAGGCTCAACAGGACTGACTGGGTGCTGGACTAGCAAAAATGCCAGACTAACAACTAGCCCTTAAAATTACTGGTTAGCCTATATAAAATCCTGTATCCAACTGTCACTGTAACTTATTTTCCTTTGTAACATCTTAGTTACTGTGTACTTGTTTAATTTTTTCCCAAAAAAGAGATCAAGCTGTGAAACAGATTACGCTACATGATATTTCTTAAAAAGTGCATGTAAAAAAGGCATCAAAACTAGCTGTTCTACCTCCAGATTAGAGAAAGAGAGAGCAGTACGTACTCTGTAATGGAACATTACTGTTGTTACATTATCTAAATAGACAAAGCAGTCATAATATATATGTTTTACATATAATACTTCTTAATTATGATTCTATTCAATAACTGATGCTTTTCTAAGCATCCTTTGACTGTATCACACTAAACTGTAACAAATAGCATGTGTACACACACATCTACATAAAGATATTATAAATATTTAACATATTACATTTCTAAATTGTCTGTTCCTGTTCTAAAATCTTATTTTTAAAAACTTTTATGAGTGACTGATACAGTATAGCTTGTGTGCTGTATAAGTTTCAAAATGATCTGCAAACTCACACTTGTGCAAGCATATATCACATAGCTTTGCCTATTCTTCCTATACTATACACAAGCAATACAGACAGAAGCTTGTGACCTTGTGAGTGGTCTAAGCATACTACAGTATAAACAAAATGATATTTTCATAATAAAATAAATTTTTGAACATACTTACCTGGTAGTTATATATATAGCTTAAGTCCCTGACGCGCGGCAGAATTTCAAAATTCGCGGCTTTCGCCGATGGGTAGTCAGGTGTACCACCTGTGCGCCCTCTACCCAGGTACCTGGAACTGTTCCAACTATTCCTCAGATCTTCCATGCCCCTAGTCTCTAAAGGGGAGGAGGGAGGGAATTTAATTATATATAACTACCAGGTAAGTAAGTTCAAAAATTTATTTTATTATGAAAATATCATTTTTAAACATCTGACTTACCCGGTAGTTATATATATATAGCTGATTGACACCTTTGGTGGAGGGTCAGAGACAGCCAACATCGTTGGAATTTTTGTAAGGGTTAATAAACCAGCAAGGTTCTTACCTGGGTTAAGGCCCCAGCTTCAATAGACTCCCCCTCATTATGTCTGCTTTCCTTAAGAAGGTCCAGCGATCCACTCAAGGGGCACAGAAGACCTCTAGGAGCTGCCAACGATGTACCAACGCCTCTATGTGACGGGCAACCTATAATACCCTTGTTCGGGGCTACCAAGGAACAAATAATACCAGCTAAAATCAATGATTGTGGAAGACTGCGTCCAATCTTCACAAACAACCATAAATTTCCAACATTCAAGGCAAAGAATCAAGGGTATTGTTTTATGGGAATGTAGGGAGTAGTCCTTCTCCCACTACTGAGTTAGCTGCTATAAAGGGTCCCAGTGTATAGCAGTCGTCATAAAGCGTTTGTACTTGTAAGTAATTGTGGTAAACACTGACTTGCTTCTTACTCAGAAGGTAGCGTCCATAATACTTTGTAGGGACCTATTCTGTCTAAAGGCTACAGAGGTTGCAACTGCCCTGACCTCATGAGTTTTAACCTTTAGAAGTTTGAGGTCCACCTCACTACATTCTGAATGCGGCATATCAGCATGAAAAGGATAGCATTCTTTGACATTGGCAGAGAGAGGGAGCTTCTTAACTGAACACCAAAGCGCCTCTGACTTGCTACGTAAATCTTTCGTCCTTTGCAGGTAAGCTCTCAGAGCTCTTACCGGGCACAGGACTCTCTCTAACTCCTCACCTGCGATGTCTGCCATATTTGTAATCTCGAACGCCTTGGGCCAGGGTTGTGAAGGACGTTCATTCTTAGCTAAAAACCTCAGTTGTAGAGAGCAGATGCTTTGCTGTTCCTAAAACCAACAGTTTTATTGAAGGCATATTACTTCACGCAGCTCTTTTAGCTGTTGCTAAGCATGCCAAAACAGAGTCTTCATGGTGATATCTTTAAATGAAATCTCATGTAAAGGTTTGAACCTCTCTCCAGGCATGAGAAACTTTAGGACCACGTCTAGGTTCCACGCTGAGTGAATGTACCTTTTCTCCTTAGTAGTCTCGAATGATCTGAGAAGATCTTGGAAGATCATGATGACAGACAAATCCAAGTTTCTGTGTCTGAAGACAGCTGCTAACATGCTCTGTATCATAATGGTGAGACTGAAAAGCTACGTATCCTCTTGAGATAAAAGGAAATCCAGCTATCACAGGTCACAGAGGTACTGGAAGAGGAAGCGAGGTTGTCCTTCACACCATCTCTAAAATATCCCACTTGGATTGGTACACCCTGATGGTAGATGACCTCCTTGCTCTTGCATTAAGCTCTAGCTGCCTCCTTCGAAAAACCTCTAGCTCTTGCGAGTTTTTCGATAGTCTGAAGGCAGTCAGCTGTAGACCTTGGAGGTTTTGGTGATACTTTTCCAAGTGGGGTTGTTTGAGTAGATCTGGTCTCAGAGGCAGACTTCTTGGTGTGTCCACCATCCATTCGCACCTCACCTTGAGCCATTCTCTTATCGGCCCAAAAGGGGACCACTAGAGTCATCCTGGTGTTCTCATGGGACACGAACTTCTGAATGACTTTGTTTATAATTTTGAGCGGGGAAAAGCGTGGCGTCTAGAGTTGGACCAGTTTAAAAAGGCAGCATCTATATACGTTGCCTCGGGATCTGAGTGCGGGAGGCAGTAAATCTCCATCCTCTTCGTTGTGCTGTGGCGGTCTATGCATGGGCGTCCATGTACCGTCTCTGCGAGCGTCTTGATGAAGAGTCCATTCTGTTGCAGGACTTGGCCTTTTCTGCTCAGACTGTCTGCTCTCACATTCCTTTCCCCTTGAATGAACCGTGTCAACAAAGTCACATTCTTCTCTTTCGCCCAGAGAAGGAGTTGCCTCGATGTCTCGTACAACGACCTGGAGTGGGTTCCGCCTTGCTTGTTTATGTAGGCTAGCATGATCGTGTTGTGAATTGACCTGCGACTTTGTCCTGAACCCGAGTGCTCGCTGTGAACTCTTTGAGGCTAAAATATTGCAGCCAGCTCCTTTTTGGTTTATCTTGGGCCTCTGTTTGCTCTCTGGTCCAGGACCCCGATACCTCCATCTTTTCCAATGTTGCTCCCACCCGAGTGGCCCAGCGTCGAAGAACAACACTAGGTCTAGGTTCACTCTGTTTTAATGAAGGCCTTCCTGGAAGCTTGATTGGGTCGTTCCACTACTGAAGGCATCGTTTCATTGTCTCGGAAATGAGGATACACTCTGTCTCTAACCCCTTTTCTCTGCTCCAACACCGATTGAGGTGGAATTGGAGTGGGTGAAGGTTTAGTCTTCCCAGGGAAACAAACTGCTCTAGCGAGGAAAGGGTCCCTAGTAGACTCATCCATTCCCTACTTGACACATCTGTTCCCTAAGAAAGGGATCTGTAGTTTACCAAGGCTTGTTCCATCCTTGATGGTGACGGAAAAGCCCGAAAATCCCGAGACTGAATCCTCATCCCAAGGTACAGGATCTCTTGGGAAGGGGTTAGTTGTGACTTCTGTCTGTTTACCAGAAGTCCTAGTTCCTCTGATAAACAGATTGTCGTTTGAAGATCCTCCAGGCAGCGATTGAAGGAAGGAGCTCTGAGGCCAGTCGTCCAGATACAGAGAAGCCCTGATGCCTCGTGTGTGAAACATTCCCTTCCATTTTGACATCCAGTCTCATGAATATTTGGGGCGCAGTGCTTGGGGCCGAGAAGCAAGGGCGAAACTGGAATACCTCTTCCTTGAAGATGAATCTCAGGTATTTCTTGGAGCCCGGGTGGATAGGGATGTGGAAATATGCATCCTGAAGATCCAAGGAAACCATCCAGTCGTGTTGTCTGACTGCTGCTAACACTGATTTTGCTGTCTCCATGGTGAACCGTCTTCTGTACAAAGGCGTTGGGGAGTATCCACGTCCAGTACTGGTCTCCACCCCAGCTCTTGGGAGCCAGGAAAGGCGGTTATAAAAACTGGTGAATCCAGATTTAGTATTTTCTCTATTGCGTTCTTCTGCAATAATATGGAGCTTGTTGTTGAATTGCCTGTACTTGTGGATTGGAAATCTGTATCTGAGAGACAGATCTATTGGTCCTATCCCAAAGGGAGCTTCTTAGGAAAGGATTTTGTATCCATCCTTGAGTAGTTGAATGGACCAAAGATCCGCTCCTCTTTTCTTCCATACCTGCCAGAAGTTGGAAAGCCTGGCACCTACCGCTGCCTGCAGGAGAAGATAGTCAGGTCCTGCTTCTTCCCTGTCTAGAGCCACTTCTCGTTGAAGTTCTTCTACCCGCTCTAGAGGAACCTCTACCTGAGGGCCGACCACGAAAGGGCTGAGATACCTGAAACAAAGGAGCCTCAGCCTTACTCTTTTTAGTGGTGAAAGTCGTTGGTAGGACTTTCCTTGCTGTTTTCGATATCAGATTTTGCGTGGTTTTCTGGGCCAAGGATGCAGAGACCTCTTTTACTAGTTCTTGAGGGAAGAGGTAGAGAAGAAAAGGGATAAATCAGTTCCAGATTTTGACTGGGCGTGACCCCATTAGCTAGGAAAGAGCAAAAGATGGGCCTTTCTTCCAGGATTCCGCTGAGAAAAGCGCTGCTGGTCATTAGCACCATCTCTGATCCTTATCCATACACAAAATCAGATATACAAGTTCTTCGATTGTCAGTCGTGTTGAATAATTCCATCTTTCTTCCTAAAGCTCCCAGGGTCAGTCCAGAAAATTAAAGAACCTCAAAGGCCCTAAGATTCCTTTGAGGAGGTGGTCCCCAGCTCTGATGTTGACCAACAAAACTTAGATTCTTCCCATTGCCACTCATTGAGCGTCCAACAAGATTGAAAGTCTCCCTGGGAAGAGGCAGAATTCCAAAAGACGAGCGATTCTCAGTTTGATACCAAACGTAGACCTTGAAGCCTAGTTTGCTGGAGGAAAAGCAAGCGACCATTTTCCTTGTTCCTTCTTTAAAAGCATCCATTCATTCATCATTTTAAAGCGCTCTCTTGAATGGCCGGGGACAAAACCATCTTCGTAAAATGCTGCTGCCTTAGAGGTCTTCCCAAGAGTAAATTCTGAAGGTGAGGGCGAGGCAGTCGGGATGAAGTTCTCTGGAAAAACTTCGAAAATAGTTTCATAAGCCTTTTCAGGTCGATGAAAGTTGCTGGCCTTTAATATTGTCTTCTTCTGATATCTTCAGCCAGGATCCACAGGAGACTGCGGAATATCCTCATTTTCTTCTGACTGTCCGAGACCGAGTAGCGGCGTCTTTTTCAAATATCATGTTGGCGCTTCGGGCGTCCTGGCGTCAATCTCTTGACGCCTGGCGCCTTGGCGTCCATCTTCTTGCAGCTTGACGTCCTGGCGTCCAGCCTCATGACGCTTGACATCCTGGCGTCCAATTTTTTGACGCCTGGCGTCCTGGCGTCCTGACGTCCAACGTCCCGATGAACTACGTTCTGGCGTCCAGCTACTTGGGCGTCTTGGCGGCCAGAATCTTGACGCCTGGCATCCTGGTGTCAATCTCTTGGTTCGACATTCTTCAGCAAACTGTAAGGTAAGCGAGAACTGGCCGCCTGTGCGACATCTGTCAAAAAGCTTCCTCAGGTTGACATACAATGTCGGTGGACGAAATCTGCTAAAAGTTGCCAGACTTGCATCAGAAGAGAAGTTTCGCTTTGCATGTCTTTAATTAGACGATTTGCGGGCTACCTGCTATTGAGGATGGAAGGCAGGGGAGCCTCCATATCATCTACTAATTCTTTCTCGCGTTGAGGCGTTGGAAATGACGTTCGGGGACGCTGGTTTCATTTTAGTAAGTCGGCCCGAGCGAGCGACCGCCCGTGCGACAGCATCGTCTGCTTTTTCGCGGAGCAATCATCAGAGCTAAGAGGAGCGCTCTGGACTGCTCAATGACTACATCCCGAGTCGGAGGCGTCACTTCCGGCCTTGCGCTCCTGAAGAAGTTTTCTCTTGAGGGGTCTGAACCGCGGACGTGTATTGCCAGTCCGTCTGGGAATTCGTCCTCCGGCGAAAGGGCGAAAACACTTTAACCTCGCCTTTTCTGCTCATGAGGCGAGTACGTCCTGGGAGGCGTCAACAGAGTACCTTTCGATGGGGCGACTTCTAACTCATTAGCTAAAGCCTCTCGCCTCCCTTCGTCTGTCGACATTCCTTCTCACAGGGGTTGGTGAGCTTGGAAGAGGTCTAGGACTAGGAGCACGACAGGACCGAGCAATCGCACCCTCCACAACACTTGCACTTTTATTTTTCCTTGAGTGTTTAAGATCTCATTAGACCACAAACACCTCTCCTCTGTGTCTCTTGCGAGGATTCAACCTTTTGTCCAAGGGTTTGAATGGCTGTCATCATATCCTTCAAGGTAGGTTCATTATCCAGTATCAATTAGGGGATCTGGAACTACCACTACTGGGAAAGGAATAGCAGGATTGTTAAAAGAGAGGGTGTAAACTCCTGACTATCTCTAGAAGCGAGATCTACTACTCCGGCTCTTCACATCCTATCCCTTTCAAGCTTCGAAACATAGCGATAGTAAACCATCCACTCTTTCTCTGATAAACCCAAACATTCATCACATCTGTCCTTTAACTCACAATTCTTACCTCTGCAATTTACACAAATCGAGTGGGGATCTAACGCGGCTTTTGTAGCTTGGGTTTACATCCCCTCACACACGATCTCACACTTTCGAGCAAGTCAGACATCTTGGAAAAGAAAATCATAGAGAGATCAAAGCGAGCAAGAGTCAAAACCAACAATATCTAAAAAGTCAAGAAAAATCCAAAGCAAATCCAAAAGAAAGCGAAAGCCAAGCCAAATGTAATTCACCAAAACTCTGTGGCATCTGGGCCAAATGAGTAGAAATTCTAACGATGCAACCGGTAGTGGCAGAAGATCTGAGGAATAGTTGGAACAGTTCCAGAGTACCTGGGTAGGCGCACAGGTGGTACCTGACTACCCATCAGCGAAAGCCGCGAGTTTTGAAATTCTGCTGCGCGTCAGGGACTTAAGCTATATATATAACTACCGGGTAAGTCAGATGTTTAAAAATAAAATTTTTGTAACAATGCTATGAGGTCAAAAGAAAATGTCATTCAGTGATACAGTACTTATAGAAATGACAAAAAAAAAAAAAAGAGAATGTTTCAGATGTTAATTTCATTAGTAAACACCAAACACACCTTTCCAACATCAGAGCAGACACAGATGCTGTGACATGGTCGTTTCTCAGGTGTTGTGAGCTACGTTTCTTAGAGTGTTGTTACTCATGTATGAGTCTCAGAAGATACACTGGGCGAAACACCAATTCAGACTAGCCAAATTTACCAAGTGAGAGCTGAGTGTTTTCCTACCAACAGAGCAGAATGACCAAAGTAGACCCACATGGCATAATATACAATCTGTTTGGTAGTATACTAACTTGCAAAAACTTGCACAATTTCTGATTTGTTATCATGAACATATAAATTATTGCTTCTATAGTCTTTGACATCAGATGCAGTAAATTTTTTTTACTGAAAATTGACAAGGTATATATCCACAACTTATCACAATGACCCACTTCAGAGGCTTCATCAAATGGACATTGAATGAATGACTGTTTGATACAAATTGTCGCTGCACCATTTGAAGTTTTCGATATAGTACCTCATTTATAAAGTAAATTCGCGCAATACAAAGTCGATTCAATACGACTGTGTTCTTTCTTGTGTGTTGTGTAACGTAAGTTTGCTGATAGACCACTGCGTACATTATACTATAGAGAAACAACGCACTTATAAACAATGCACACACCCGCAGAAGCTTTGCAAATACAGTCGACACCCGTGTCGCAGAGGATACATCACAACCACCCACTAATAATGAAACCACCAAATGCCAAAATCCCTCTAAAGAAATGCTTATAACTGCTTATGTTGAAAGTTCAAATACCAAATGTATACTTAAAAAGTATCATCCTAAATCAAATATACCTTAAACTGTTATCTTACTACTGTAGTATTATCTTTGAAATGATATTATTAACCCTTAAACGCCGAGCCTCTATTTACAAAAACGTCTCCCGTATGCCGGCGGCGTTCGGTGAGCTAGCGCCGAAGCTGAAAAAAAGTTTTCAATCTGCTGCAGCTTAGTTTTTTTAAGATTAAGAGTTCATTTTTGGCTACTTTTTTTGTCATTGCCTGAAGTTTAGTATGCAACCATCAGAAATGAAAAAAATATCATTATCATATATAAATATTGGAATATATGACAGCGAAAAAAAATTTTCATATATAATTGTATCTAAGGTAGCTGTAAGCACAGTTAAAAGCTAATGAGTTAATTTTTTTAAGTTGTACTGTACACACTAAATTGCAATGATTTTGGTATATAACAAATTATCAAAACCATCAAAGCAACACAGAAAATATTATCACAAATGATGCATGAATTAAGTAGTAGACATTAAAAAATGTTTTTCAAAATTCACCATAAATCGAAATATTGTGCTAGGAACTTCCCGTTTGTTGAAAAATGAAGCTAATTGATTGAGTATTAATAGACTGTAAGTGTTTTAGCTTACAATTGCAGTTTTAAGCCATTGATCGAGTTAAAGTTGACGAAAGTGAATTTTTCTATTTATCATGATTTATATGAAAATATTTCAAAACTGATAAAGCTACAACCATGAAGTTATTTTCTGTTGTATTGTACATGAAATTGCGCACATTTTCACATATAAAACTTTATGTAACGACTAATATAAGCGGTGCAAATATCACAACAACGAGGCCAGAAAGAATTTCTGAGATGTTCGGCAAGTTACCATGCAGGCGTTGGGAAAATGTTTTCAAAAATTCACCATAAATCGAAATATTGTGCTAGAGACTTCCAATTTATTGCAAAATGAAGGTAAACGATTGAATATTACTAGAATGTAAGAGTTTTAGCTTACAATTGCGTTTTTTACCATTTCGGTCGAGTTAAAGTTGACCGAAGGTTGAAATTTTGGCAGTTATCGTGATTTATGTGAAAATATTTCAAAACTGATACAAGCTACAACCATGAGCTATCTTCTGTTGTATTCTACATGAAATTGCGCACATTTTCATATATAAAAGTTTATGTAACGACTAATGTCAAACGATGCAAACATTACGACAACATGACGAAAGAATTTCTGAGATGTTCGGCCGAGTTACCGCGCGCGACGTAGGAAAAGTTTTTTCAAAAATTCACCATAAATCGAAATATTGTGCTAGAGACTTCCAGTTTGTTGCAAAATGAAGGTACATGATTGAATATTACTAGAATGTAAGAGTTTTAGCTTATAATTGTGTTTTTTGACCATTTCAGTCGAGTTAAAGTTGACCGAAGCTTGAAATTTTGGCAGTTATCGTGATTTATATGAAAATATTTCAAAACTGATAAAAGCTACAACCATGAGTAACAATGCTATGAGGTCAAAAGAAAATGTCATTCAGTGATACAGTACTTATAGAAAATGACAAAAAAAAAAAAAAAAAAGAGAATGTTTCAGGAATGTAAATTTCATTAGCAAACACCAAACACACACTTTCCAACATCAGAGCAGACACAGATGCTGTGACTTGTAGACTCGTTTCTCAGGTGTTGTAGACTCGTTTCTTAACTGTTGTTACTCATGTATGAGTCTCAGAAGATACACTGTGCGAAACACCAATTCAGACTGGCCAAATTTACCAAGTGAGACGAGTGTTTTCCTACCAACCAGAGCAGAATGACCAAAGTAGACCCACATGGCATAATATACAATCTGTTTATTTAGTATACTAACTTGCAAAAACTTGCACAATTTCTGATTTGTTATCATGAACATATAAATTATTGCTTCTATAGTCTTTGACATCAGATGCAGTAAATTTTTTTTACTGAAAATTGACAAGGTATATATCCACAACTTATCACAATGACCCACTTCAGGCTTCATCAATGGACATTCGAATGGACGGCTGTTTTGATACAAATTGTTTCGGTACCATTTGAAGTTTCCAATGTACTTCATTTATAGTTAATTCACTAAATTCAAAGTCAATTAGATACACCACATTCTTTCTTGTGTGTTGTGTAATTTGAGGTCATTGATAGATCACTAAGCACCTTATATTACAGAGACAATGCACTTGTAAACAATGCACACACCCATAAAAGCTTTGCAAATACAGTCGACACCCCGTATTCGCAGGGGATACATCCACAACCACCCACTAATAGCTGAAACCCGCAAATACTTAAAAATCCCTCTAAAAATGCTTATAACTGCTTATGTTGAAAGTTCAAATACCAAATGTATACTTAAAGTATCATCCTAAATCAAATATACCTTAAACTATTATCTTACTACTATAGTATTATCTTTGAAATGATATTATTAATATCTTTTCAAGGTAATCTTAAACATTTTACCCTTTAAAATATATATGTATGCACTTCTAACCCTTCCAGCCAATAACAGAGAGAGAGAGAGAGAGAGAGAGAGAGAGAGAGAGCAACATATATTTGACCAAGAGTGGTCAACACTTTCTACCCTTTGTGGTCAATTTGTCATGATATTTGACATATTTGACAAGTTACACCCTCCCCCCTTGTTCCAAAGCTTTCGACAAGACTGGGAAAAAGATGAGGGAAAAAATTTATTGAACTAAAATCTTACTAATTCACTATTTTCTTTAATGACTTGATGTTTTGCTGTGTTTACATTAATATTAATGTCTGAAACTTAGTAAATCATTTATTTATCATACAAAACAAATAAACATACATATTACATATTAAGAGTAGCAAGACTTCGCTAGAAAATTGATTCCTCCTTTTTTTTGTTTTCATTTACTGCCTGCCGATTGATATTTCGCAGGGTCAGAATACAAGGGATTAAAACCAATTGTAGGCCACTCCCTTTAAGTAGATAATTTCTGATTTCCGAGGCAAAAGTGAAGCTGTCTGGTTGTCCTTTTCAGGCAAAAAACCCCTGCGGCCATCAGCTGAACATGACTCAACCCCCCTATATGTTGGACGTCCCCCTGCCCCATAGGAGGAGATAAAAGCGGAAACCAGATAGAGGTTTGCTCTCACACGCGCGCTGGATGGGATGGAGTAGAGTCGACACCCCAAATCACCGCCATGCCCTGGCCCAAATATGCCCTTAGCTCCTAACCACGTGGCTTTCAAAGTATACTTTTCCTTTGTGAACTCCGGCCACCTCCCACGTGTTCCCTTGGCTGCTGGCCTGACCGATGACCCACTCCATTTGCTTGGCGTAGCTTGGAGTTCCCATCACCTTGCCCTTTACGGAAGCCCCTGCATCTTACCACGTGGAAGAAAACTTGCCCTCGGAAATCGCAAGTCATCCACAGACCGCTTTCTGCACTGGAACCAAATCTCCCTTACGGTAACGTGCCCTGGAAAGACATCCATTCAGTCACGCTTTTCCTCGTAACATTTACTCAAGTTCAGTGCCAGTAATCACCGAATCTCTTGTCGAATGTCCGTGCTCCTCGAGTGTCGGCAGTGCTAAGCTATTATTAATTCATCGAAGCCCCTTGGCACCCTCAGTACAACTTCGAATCCATTATTCTTTTGTCTATTTTCATTACTGGCATATAATGCGCATATCTCTCATTTCAGAGGGACCCTATATCGTGGAAGCTTCTTGGACTGTGTCTGGAATCCCCCCAGTTTCACTCATCCCGTAGGAATCCCCTTCAGGATCAATAATCTACTTGCATTCCTCTTTCCCGTACTAATGTTATTTATGTAAATACACTCCTGCAAGTTTGCCCACGTGTTTATGTAATATTTTCCTCAGTAGTAAGAGCCTTACGCTCATATGAAATTCCCCCTTTTTCCTCTTGTTTTATGTTTCCCTGGCCCCCACGAAGTCGGAATCACAAGGCTAAATTATCTGAAATTGTTGCTACCTACCTGTCTCACAGAGAATATTTCAAACTAGATTGCCAGGGAAAACGTAAAAATATACATAAAAATTCTCTCATCAGAGAGAGAGAGAGAGAAATTATTATTTTTAATATTTAATGTTATTTAATCTTATTAAACTTAATATTTCAAAATTAGTACTGAAAATCATTGTTATCATAAATGTAAGTACATACAGTCCCCAGTCATCGGCGGGCTCGGTTATCGGCAATCCAGTTTTCAGCTTGTCTAGCAACGAAAATCGGGGATTTTTGCAGCTGATATGCACCAATATCCACTTATCGGCACCAATAACTGGGTATTGGCGCCGATACATACCTAACAGAGGAGCCGATAACTGATTTTTGCTATCACCACGCCATCGGAACAGAAATCCCACCGATAACCGGAACTGCCTGTATATGTAGGTACAGTACAGTATTTAGTCATGAAAATATGAATATTGCTCTACGGAAAAAATCCGCGAATATGTGAGTTTCCCGTGAATAATTTATAAATAAGTTCCACAGAAAATTCCGCAAATTGGCGGGTTCACGAATCATGAGTCTGTGAAAAGCAGGGGTAGATTGTAGTTTTAATTATTATGCTCTTGGGTATTGTTGCATTTAGTTTTTGTTTACTTGATGTTACGTGCAGTACTTGTTTTTTAAGTCATACTAATGCAGTCACCACCCTACTTATAATCATTCAATTTGTGAACATTCAGAGATATGAATAGACAGGGTCACATGTTCAAAATTTTCTGTGTGCCTATTCTGCTATTAAGAATTTTTGCAAAGAACAGAAGAACATGAAGAAGAAGAACCTGTTCCTTTAACCCTTTCCTGATTATCCTGAGTATTCTCGTGATTAACTAACTTGTATTCTTCTTAAAATCACAAGAATACTTGTTCATACTCGTAAAATATTTATTCCTATTTCTATCTTCCCGGTTTAACTCGTTCTTTGATGAATTTCAATTTTCTATATTTCATTTTCCCATAGAAAACATTTAGTAAGCATCTTTGTCAATAGATGGCAGCGTGCATTGTTTACTTGTGAATTTCCAATGTCGGACGCTGCTCCTGCAAAATTCTCTCCAAGTTCATAACTTTCAAAGCATGGAAAAAATACTAAATTTTGAATGTTGCATAAATCTAAATTTCATTTTCTTCATTTTACCTTTCTAGCATCTTAAGTAATTTTTTATAATACTGCATAATTTAAAAATGCAATGTAAATAGTATAATCTATGACTCCCAGTTAACTTGAGAATGTAAACTTCATAAAAAATTATACACTACGTATTAAAAACCAACTTACAAACAATTCACGATAAGAACAGCTGTCCGGAATGTAACTTGTTTGTAAGCAGGGTGGCAACTGTATACTTAACAACAATTGGTTATTAAGGCACAATTGCTTAATGTGCGTACATACACACCATAAGTAGATTTCTGTAAAACGAATCAACGAATACCTGCAGTAGCTATCCACAGAATTGTTAGTAGAGACAGCGAATGAATGAAGGTATTGCATGTGATTCTCTTTGGCTGAGGGTTGGTTAATGATGCATACATCATCATTAACTGCTCTTATACATTACACTTTTCATTTTTATCATAAAAATAAGTACTGTTGCATTTATTTCAAAATTAATGTTTTTTTTATAGTTCTAAAGGCTTATTTTATCAACACAGGGTCACATAATATATTTTAGCTTTTTGTGTCATTTTCAGACAGATTCACATGCATACTTCTCACTTTGGAAGTCTTCTGAATTCAGAGCACAAGTATCTCAGAGATCAGGAGAATGGACTGTAATGCATAATTTAAAATTGTGTTTTTCTCCTGGCAAAACAAATTTGAGTGAGAGGCTCTTATGTTGTTGTTGTATTGTGGTTTGTAAATAATTCCTGCCTTGAAAATATGAAATGGAGATGCTGTTAACTATTTATTAAATGCAGCAGTTAGTGGAAAGTGCGAAACCAGTAGTTTTCATCTGGAATGGGACTTTCAGATCCAAATGCCATACCAGCAGGCTTTCTGGACTAAAAGGTGCTGGCAAACTAGACTTTTACTGTACAATAATGGTCTACAACCTGTGTACATGGGCAACAAAGAAAATGTTACAACTGGCAAACAAATCCCTCTGTTGCATAAAGAAAGACAATTTCATAATATAAAATTTTATCAAACTCACCAAATGAAGAATGGAGGCTTAAATCTCTCTAAAAATAAACATCCTAGAGAGCATTATCACAATTTCCATTACTGCCTCAATAATCAAAGCAGCTGCTGAGATGAAACAAACCAGCAAGAGGCAAGAAGGGAACTCCCAGTATAATTACAGGTTTGTTTTTCAGGAACATAAAAGATCCTGTTAATCTTATATGCAACCTCACTATGTATACAGTCAATCCCCACCTATTCGCGGTTCAAGATTCATGGCTTCACCTACTTGCAAATTTTTGTGGAATCTATCAATAATTTATTTATGGAAAATTCCCCAATTTGCAGATTTTTTCGTAGAGCAATATGTATTCTGTATTTTCATATTACTTTCGTGACTAAATACTGGACAGTATGTATGTATAAATTTTTTATGATACAATAATGATTTACAGTAAATTTTCAAATATAAAGTTTAATAAAATTAAATAATAAGATTAAATAATAATAATACTGTACCTGTAATAATATGTACAAGTAAATAAGTATGTACTGTACTAATTTTCAAATATTAATAATAATAATAATAATAATAATAATAACAATAATAATAATAATACAGTACCTGTAATAATAGTAGTAAATTTATATAATATGATTAAATAACCTTAGCTAATAATAATAATAATAATAACAATTCTTCATACAGGTACTCACCAGTCATGAATGTTGATTAAATCTGATGAATTTGCCGTGCAGTCGGATGAATGACGAAGATATGACTGCACAGCAAAGCAGAGGAGTTACATCTCCTCTGGGGGTGCCTCTTCCCCTTTGTCAGGCACTTCTTCAGGCTCTTGGTGAGGCATTTTTTCAGGCACTAGGGGAGGCATTTCTTCAGGTGCTTGGGGAGGCACTTCTTCAGGTGCTTGGGGAGGCACTTCTTCAGGTGCTTGGGGAGGCACTTCTTCAGGTGCTTGGGGAGGCACTTCTTCAGGTGCTTAGGAGGCACTTCTTCAGGCATTTGGGGAGGCACTTCTTCAGGCACTTCAGGGGTTTGGGGAGGTTTTGGAAGGTCCTTCTTCCTTCATTTGATAAACATGGTGATAGGCAGCTGCTGTTGCTGCTTCTTCATGCTGATGAGAGCATTATTACAGGGTGCCGCTGCTGCATCAAGGGCATTTGAAAACTTTAAGGAGCATTCCACATAAGGATCCCATGCCATAGCCAACTCCTGCACCTGCTTGATTATCCTCTAAATTGTGACAGATGTTCCAGAGACAGGTCCTCATCCTCCTCCTCATCCCCTGAACCTGGCATGTCTTCTTCCTCGCTGGCAGACTTCACTGGCTCTTCCAAATCCTGGTCCATCAGTGGGTCAGAGTGGGCATCAATGAGGGTGCCTACTTCATCCTCAGTGATGTCTTTGAAACCTTCTCCACCAAGTATCCTTCCCAACTGGACTGCCTTCTCAGTGGCTGAATGTTGAATTTCTTCAGGAGAGAAGCCTTTACAATCGTGCAAAGACTCTGGCCACAACTTCTTCCAGAAGGTGTTCAGGGTCTCCTCCATGTCCTTCACGATCAGTCGATGATGGTCAGACAAGTGGCAACTGAATTTCCGCCAATACTCCTTCAGCGTAAATTCACTGTCAGCATCCATTGCACTCACAGTGCTTGAGGGAGTTCTGGGTGCAGAGTGCCTTGAAGGCACGGGTCACGCCCTGGTCCATAGGCTGAAGGAGAGAGGTGGCGTTGGCAGGGAGGAACTCGAGCTGGACTCCCTCGCAATCTTTATTACGAGGTGGCCACCAGCATTATCCATAATCAACAAGACCTTGAACTCAATGCACAAGTAGCTGAACTTGAGGGATGAAGTTCTGAATGAACCAGTGATCTGTAAGGACTTTGGTGATCCAGGTCTTGGGTTTGTGCATCCAAAACACAGGCAGCAACCCCTTGTTCCTATTCTTGAGGGCCCTGGGGTTTGCAACCTTGTAAATGAAGCCTAGTTTCAGCATGAAGCTGGCCACATTCCCACACATTATGAGGGTAACCCTATCCTTCTGGGCCTTGAACCCGGGGGCTCTGGCTTCATCCTTCATGAGGTATGTCTGGGAAGGCATGTTCTCCCAGAACAAGCTAGTCTCGTCCATACTGAACACCTGTTCTGGATGGTAGCCCTTGTCTGCCAATGCTGCTTCCCCGTGCAGAGAAACACTAGAATTGCAACTGCCTCTGAAAATGGTGGAACCACCCCTTGCTGGCCTGAAAACCTTGAGGAGCTGACGATGGTGCTGCTTGCGGCCCTGCCTCTTCTTCTTCCGTGGGTTCATCAACGTCAAAGAAGTCTGCTTGCTGTATATCATCGCCTTCCTGTATGTTGCCGCCTTCCATAACAGTCAAAAACTGCTGATACAGTTGTCGTGCCTTCTCATGAATGATGTTGGTGTCGAGGGGGATGCTCCTCTTACGGCAGTCCTTCATCCAATAAGGCATTGCAGTCCACCTTAACAATTGTCTTATCACGCACTGTAGAAACTGTTCTTGCACTACCAAAGAAGCTAACACAAGGCCTTTCTTATCTCCACCTCTCTTTCTTGATGTACCGCATGGTACAGTTGGCCCCCGTGTTTGCGGGGGATGCATACCAGACCCTCCCTACGAATAGTTAAAATATGCGAACAGTTAACCACCCCTCCTCTACAAATGCTTATAACTGCCTATCTTGAAAGTTCAAATACCAAATGTATACCTTAAAGTATCATCCTACATCAAGTATACCTTAAATTATTATCCTATTACTGTATTAATCTTTGAAATTATATTATTTAAATAATTTCAAAGTCATCTTAAACATTTCACACTTAAAAATATAAGTATGTACTGTATGGCTTACAGCTACATGTGAATATAATCCAGTCCCCCACCAACATATTCAGGCAAGCATATTTTCTTTCATACAGTTACTATTCAAGCTGTCCCATTTTCTTTACAGGGGAAACATTGGTATGTACATAATGAGAGAGAGAGAGAGAGAGAGAGAGAGAGAGAGAGAGAAATATGTATGCTGGGCCGCCTAACTCATTCTGCCGTGCCGAGATCCCTCCGCCAAGGTAAGTAGTTCCACCCAAACAGCTGACGACCAACGATCCGAAATGCCTCGCGACCTTCCTCACTCCTCAGTCTCTTCCAGGTTCAAGAGTTGCTAACATGGCTATTTTCGTGTCTTCCGTGTCGTATCCGACCCACGTGGAATTTGCGGCTAAGAATCCAGTGACCCTTATGGATTTAGGCGTTTTGTGTCACGAAGAGCGTTCATTGCTGGTTTACCTAATGAAAAGTGGCCTACTTGGCGATTTCAGCGGGACTTGTGGCAAGTGTGACGAAGGCAGCGTCGTCCCTTGCCCCTTTAAAGCTTTCCTTGAATTAATTAAACGTGCATATCCCTTAAATAGAGCCGTTTCAACCCCCGCCAAAATGCGGTCTAATGTCGCTGAATCACAACAATCACGGGATGCCACCATCCAAACGGATTGGTCAATTCCATGAGGTCCTGCGTCCCCCAGTTCCAGTTGTCCAGATCCCGCTGAAAGCCAGTGTCCCAGCACCAAAACGAAGAAGAATGGAGCTACCATTATCGGCCATTCCGGATTTCTCAGACGATTCCGACTTCGGATGATGTACGTGCTATTTCGAAAAGTTATAGATTCACTAATTCCACGGCCCTTCCGGCCAGGTAAGGGCATGCCGTCCTATGTTAGGTTAGGTCGGTTTCGTTAGTTTTGGTCGCGACCTAGGTTTGTGGGGGGGTCCAGGGGGGGCGAAGCCCCCCAGCCAGGTAAGGGCACGCCGTCCTAGGTTCGGTTAGGTTGGTTTCGTCAGGTTGGGTTGCCATCTTTTTGTATCCGTCCGCCGATTCTCTAGCCGGTGCCCACTGCCACCTGGTGGTGGGTCACGGCTAGGAAATCGGCAGACGAAACCCACAGCACACGAAACGGTAACCACGCCAAACAATTTAATTCCCACATACATATTAAGACTAAGTAAATTCAGAGAGAGAGAGAGAGAGAGAGAGAGAGAGAGAGAGAGAGAGAGAGAGAGAGAGAGAAACAAAAATGCATACAGATATTAAAAATACAATATTTAATAAGATTACTTACATAAATCATACGGGTACTCACAGGTGATGAATGTTGATTATAGATGAAAATAACGAGGAATTAGCTGTGCAGTCTGATGACTGACGAAGATGTGACTGCACAGCAAAGCAGAGGAGTTACACCTTCTCTATGGGTGCCCCTTCCCTTTCTTCAGGCAGTTAGGGAGGCTCTTCTTCGGGTGCTCGGGGAGCCATTTCAGGCGCTTGGGGAGGCACTTCAGGCACTTGGAAAAAGCACTTTATCAGGCACTTCAATCATTTCAGGCACTTCTTCAGGGGGTTTGGGGGGGGCTTAGGAGGGTCCTCCTTTGTCCGTTTGATGAACAAGGCAATAGGCGGCTGCTCTTGCTGCTTCTCTATGCTGATGAGGGCTTGATTATAGGGCTCCAGTGCCGCATCAAGGGCATTTGAAAACTTTAAGGAGCATTCCATGTAAGGATCCCATAACATAGCTGCAACCTGTGCCTCCTTGATTGTCCTCTTAAGTTGGGACAGATGTTCCAAAGACAGGTTCTCATCCTTCTCCTTGTCTCCTGAACCTGGTGTGTCTTCTTCCTCGCTGGAAGACTTCGTCAGCTCTTGCAAATACTGGTCCATCAGGGGGTCAGAATGGGCATCAATGAGGGTGCCTACTTCATCCGGGGTGATGTCCTTCAAGCCTTCTCCACCCAGAATCCTCACCAACTGGACTGCCTTGTCAATGGCCAGATGTTGAATTTCTTCTGGAGAGAAGTCCTTATAATCGTGAACACACACTGGCCACAATTTCTTCCAGCATGTCTTCAGGGTCTCTTTCTTCATGTCCTTCAACGATTGATCAATGATGGACAGAAATGTGGCAATCATGAATTTACACCAATAGTCTTTCAGAGTAAGTTCACGTTCAGTGTCCACTGCAATTCACAAGGTGCTGGAGGGAGTTCCAGGTGTAGAGTGCCTTAAAGGGATGGATCACGCCCTGGTCCACAGGCTGCAGGAGAGAGGTCGTGTTGGCAGGGAGGAACTCGAGCTGGACTCCTCATAATAAAGATCAAGAGGGTGGCCACCAACATTATCCATGATCAACAACACAAACTCCTTACACAAGTCACTGAGATATTACCGAACTTGAGGATGAAGCTTTGGACGAACCAGTGATCCATAAGGGCTTTGGTGATCCAGGCCTCGGGGTTGTGCATCCAAAATACAGGCAGCAAGTGGTTTGTATAATTCTGGAGGGCCCTGGGGTTTGCAGACTTGTAAATGAGGCCTGGTTTTTGCATGAAGCCAGCTGCATTGCCACAAATGAGGAGGGATAACCCTATCCTTCTGGGCCTTAAATCCGGAGGCTTTCACTTTGTCCTTCATGAGGAATGTCCGAGACAGCCTCTTTTTCCAGAACAGGCCAGTCTTGTCCATGCTGAACACCTGTTCTGGATGGTGGCCCCTCTCCTTTACAAGTTTCTTGAAGGCCTCCAGATATTTTGTGGCGGCTTCCGTATCTGCGGATGCTGCTTCTTAAATCTGTCAAACCACCCCTTGCTGGCCTGAAAGTCTTGAGGAGCTGACGAAGGTCCTGCTTGTACCTCTTCCTCCTCCTCCACCTCTTCTCCTTCCATGGGTTTGTCGAACCCCAAAAATTCTAATTCCCCTTCACCATTGCCTTCCTGTGCCTGTACTACTACATCACTGCTTTCCATATCAGTTGAATACTGCTGGTATAGCTGTTAGGTTTTTTGCAAATAAGGTTTGAGTCCAGCAGTACGTTCTTCTTTCGGCAGTCCTTTATCCAAAATGCCATTGAAGACTCCATCTTCACGATTTTCTTATCCTGCACTGTTGAAACTGTTTTTTCACTACCAAAGAACCTCATACTTACAGCCTTTTGTACCTTGGGCTCTTTTTTTCCTGGTTTCCCACACCGTACTTTCGTTCACGTGGAAATGGTGGGCCACTGATGCAAAACTTCTGCCTTCTTTCAACATATCAAGAAGTTTTACCTTCTCGTCGAGCTTCATTACAACAGTTTTATTTTAGGCTCTTTGTCAGAAGCCTTAGAAGGAGCAGGGACACACACACTGCTTCGCTACGAGAGGAACTCGGGAGAGATGCGTAGTGATGCCTTCCCAGAATCGCCCATCTCGCAGACAAAGTCTTGAGATTCCAGCCAATCAGCCCCAAGGAAAATGAATGGCTTTTCTGGATTGGCTGCTTTGCAAATGACACCCAATACCGTGTTGAGTATCATTTCATCTATGTACACCCAGCATGCATTTTCTTTGCCCAAACTCTGAGATTTTCTGTTAGCTTGGGTGAAGCACATTTAAGAAAACAAAACTAATACATGTTGAAATCTCGCTGTTTACATTAATATATTACAGTACTGTAATATTTGAAAATTTGTAAATCTTTTTTTATCATAAGATTTATTTACAGTAGTCACGGCACAAAAATATACTTACTGCATAGTAATACATAACATGAAAATACCTGTAATCCGCAAATACAGACTTATGCTGCTAGTCGCGTATTTTAGATATGCTCTACGTACTACGTATCATCCTAAAACATTTTGTGTAATAAGTACTTAAAAATCATCTTACAACAAAACAAAACAACTATAAAATGTACAGTATGCGCAGAACATCAATGTTGTTATACACAATACCATGTATGTACGTACACTTGTACACATATGTACATAATACTGATACATATGGCCAAATGGCCAAGCATCACTGCTCAGCTTCTAATAGCACTGTACATATACATATCTCTGTTGCAAGTGTGTTGTGTACTATATGTAGTATTTATTATTATTATTATTATTATTATTATTATTATTATTATTATTATTTACTGTTATTACAGTACTAACCATATTATTAACACTATTTAAAAATTAGTACCTGTACGTATGTAACTGCAAAAATCTGCAGAAATTCTACAATTACCAGTATCCGCGAAAGGAAAAAACCCTTGAATGGGCGAGTTCTCCCACAAATAATTTTGTAACAGGTTCCATAGAAAATTCTGCGAAACACTGAGTCCGCAAATTGTGGGCCCGCGAATCCAGGGGACTGATCGTACTCTCATTCACGCCAAAATGGCAGGCTACAGCTGCATAACTCTTGCCTTCTTTTAACATATCCAGGAGTTTTACCTTCTCCTTGAGCATCATGACCTTCTTCTGGCACTTAAGCTGTTTGACAGAAGCCTTAGAAGGAGCAGGGCGTTTAGGAGCCATCTTAGAGCATTATTAAAAGAGATACACAAAGATTAAAAATGAGACACAAAGACGCAAAGTACACAGATACGAGGCACACTCGATCAGCAGAGGCTATACACAGTGAACTGGCAGAGGTGCGGGCTGGAGGAGCCCATCTCTGTGAGACAAAGTCTTGGGGGGTACAGCCAATGAGCGCCAAGGGTACAGCCAATGAGCGCCAAGGAAAATGAATGGAGTTCCTGGATTGGCTGCTTTGCAAATGATAGCCAATAGGGTGTTGAGAATCATTGCGCCTAGGTATACAGTATCAGCATCCATCCCAAGATGAATTTTCCTTCGCTAGAGCTTTGCTTTTTGCTTGGCTTGGGTTGAACATTTTTAAAGAAAAAAATTTTTTATTGATACTGTATTTAGCTGTTTACATTAATATACATATTACAAAACTGTAATATTTGAAAAATAGTAAATTTTTTTATCATAAAAAATGTATTTCGTCACAAAAATATGACAAGAAAACAAAACGACTGACAGGTTCCGTGGACATAAACATAGTCCCGTTGCTCTACAAACTACCTATGTATTTTAGATATGCTCTACTATCATCCTAAAACACTTTAATATGTCAAAACCATCTTACAACACAGCAAAATATCACAGAATATCAATGTTGTTATGCGCACTACCCTGTACATATGTATGTACTTTATATGATACGCAAATGACCCAGCATCTCTGCCCAGCTTCTCAGTTCAGTGCATATGCCCCTAGTGTTCTTGTGTTGTGTATGTACATATTGGTGCAGACTTCACGTATCTTTTTTTATTGCACCCTAAGATGCCTCCCAAACACCCTGCTGCTTCTACAGCATCTAGACAAGAGCCTAAGCACCAGAGAAGATCATGACCTATCAGGAGAAGGTAGGCATTATTGTAGTGTTAAGAGATGGCAAAATCACGGAGAAGCAGCAGCCTGTTATGGCGTGACAGAAAGTGCTGTCTCCTTCATCGAGAAGGGATACAAAGATGGTAGAATCCCTGCAAAGGCCCTTGGTGGAAAACAACTCGCGCACTCATTCATGTACTCTCTATCCCCCCAAAAGAGCAGGATTTTGAAGAATTCAAAGGTCTGTACCAAATTCTAAGGAAAGCCAAGGAGCTGCAGATGATGACAAAGGCATGAGATGACTAGCGAAAGATCCACTAATTTTTCAAAAGGCCTTAATGATCTCATGACGCCCTATCAAAACACCTTTATGAAAATGTAAAAGTACCCTAACATGATGGTGCCTCCCAAAACCCCTGATGAAGCCCTTCCTGAAGAAGGGGAAGAGGAGCCCCCAGAGGTGTAACTCCTCTGCTTTGCTGTGCTAATTCATCATCATTGCCATCATCATCATCTTCAGTCAACATTGATCACTGGTGAGTACAATGCCCAATATACATAGTCTACATATTAAATATTTTTAATCTCTCTGTGTGTGTGTGTGTGTGTGTGTGTGTGTGTGTGTGTGTGTGTGTGTAGAGAGAGAGAGAGAGAGAGAGAGAGAGAGAGAGAGAGAGAGAGAGAGAGAGAGAGAGAATTTGCAAAACTATGAAAAAAAATGTGAAGGCCTGAAAACAGCAGAGGGGAAACTTGATTAGTTTTCACATGTAGCTGTAAGCCATACAGTGCAGGCAGTCCCCGGTTTACGACAGGTCTGGCTTACGACGTTCTGAGGTTACGACGCTTTTCAAATATATTCATCAGAGATTATTTCCCGGTTTACGACGCATGTTCCGGGGTTACGACGCGTTGTACGCCGATCCGATGGGAGAAATATGGCTCCAAAATGGCAGAATAATAAAAATTTGGAGGCTTTTTTGATGAAAAACTCAATAAAAATGAAGTTTACATCGTTTTCAATACACCCAAAGCATTAAAGTAAGGTTTTCTTAGGATTTTTGACAATTTTTCGGTTTACAACGATTTTCAGTTTACGATGCGGCATAAAAACGGAACCCCCGTCATAAACTGGGGACTGCCTGTATATATTTTTCAGGGTAGTGTTGTAAGATGAATTTGGAATGATACTGAAGTGTTTTAGGATGATAGTTTAAGGTATATTTGGTGTTTGAACTATTAAAATAAGCAGTTATGAGCATTTTTAGAGAGAAGTGTCAAGTATTTGCAGATTTTGACTATCCACGGGTGGTTGTGGTCCCTATCCCCCGTGAATCCCAGGGGTCAACTGTAACTCTCTTATTTTACTTATAACATGGAAAACCATAAAGCAACACAGCAGTACATGTTGTTATTCAGAAGATAAACCCATACAGTGTAACCCCCCCTTTTTGTGCTTCACTTTATTGTGGATTTTGTGGAACATATTTTTCACTTTTACAAGGGAACTTTCACCAATTCGCATATTTTTCTATTTATCATATCTCTAAAATTATCCCAAATTCACTTTTTTTGTATTAAATTATAACTGTTGAAATAGGCAGTTGTAAGCGTTTTTAGAGGAGATTTTGCATTTTTGTGGATTTTGCATTTCCATGGTAGGTTCTGGAACCTATCCCTGCAAAAAAGTGGGGGAGCGCTGTATTCATATGGAAAAAGCCTACATGGGCCACAGGCTTGAAATTCACACTTCCAAAGAACATGGTGTTCATTTGAAAGAAATTACAGAATATAATACAATATAAAAATAGAAGAAATCAGTTACTTGATGTGAAAAAGATAAATCAACAAATTAATAGATGAATAATATAAATAAATTATTCATGACATGCTTTTCACATAAAAAGTCTATTAAGGACAAATGTTGATAAATATGTTACAGTTGAAGTAGTGGGGAATGAGAAAGGCAAGAAATTATGTAAAGCACTCAATGAAATTAAAACTGCGTGTAGATCTGGACTTAGGACCAGACAGCAGGCATTAATCGTGAAAGATCTTTTATAAGCAAAAGGGAAACAGGTTACATCAGGAAAGTGGAAGCATATTAGAGGAACTCCAAATATTCAGAATTCCAGTTTAGTAAATACTTAGCAAATCAGTAATTATAAAACACCCCTTATCCGCAGTTTACTGTATCCTGAAAAAAGAATTAACCGAAAATTCCACAGGTACAATAAATAATTCTTAATTTTCCATTCACCTATCAAATCAACACTTACCCTATATCATGATTACAATTCTTGGGTCATGCCACGCTCAGCACCATACAGTATGACTCATCTTCCTTCATTCCTAAACCAATGCTTGCCTGTTTCCCCACAGATCGCATTCAGTCTGCCCCTACTGTTCTCACTGTCCCCAGTCACCGAGAATGTGATTGCCATCAGCCACATGAGAAAAATTTTCATCTGCCATTCAGTGGCTTTTCCTTCTTACCATTTAAGGGGCAATTCCTTCCCGAAGGGGTCCACAACTAATTACTTTGAATTTCCCAAAGCATTATGATTAGGCTCAAACACCAGAATCCTTGTCTTTACGTAAGTTCTGGAACTTCAGATTACAGAAGACATGGAAGGGTTACTGAACATGCAATAATATTAATTGAATTATAAAACATAAAATATGAAACAGGTAATACATGGGTCTATTACTGTAACAGATTTTAATTATAAGATTCAGCTACCCAAATATATTCCAATACATGGTAGACAAATATAGCCTTCACACTAATGTAGTGAAGGACCTGACTGAAAAAGCAATGTTTTCACCTAAATGTCCAGCCTTACATACCAATATGTAATCACATTAAGTAACAGTAACGGAACTAATTAAAATTTATAAGTTTCAGTTCCTACTAAAATGGTGATTTTTGTGATAAAATCAATTTTTTGGGTACTTACCCTCTATCATTTGCTTCATGTGTGACTACTTGGCGCAGGTTTGACAAGTGTTAAGATTTAAACATTCATTAATGAATGTTTCCAATAGTTACCCCGACTCTTTGGGGGGGGGGTAAGACAGCAACAGTTTTGATTGCCATTCTTCTCTTAAACCCTTCAGAGAGGGGAGGAGGGTTCTCAATGATAGAGGACAAGTACCTAAAAAATTGATTTTATCCTAAAAATCACCATTTTTTGGGTGAAACTTACCCTCTATCATTTGCTGACTCCAACATTGTGTGCCAGAGGCAGTTAAGAGATCCCCTAAAACCAAATTACCAGATACTACAAATGTCTTCACTGCTGCTTACATGATGAATACGATCCCATGACAAGTACTTGTTGGATGAGGATCTTCAAGTGAGGTCCACTATCGTAGGTGGTGGAACATGGACCCTTAAAATGGCCATTGGTTGATGACATGCAACAAAGAATGGCAATAAGGCCCTTGTGCCTCAGGCCTGCAGAGCTGATGGGAGCTATAATCACAACAAAACTATGATCCCTAAAAAGTTACCACCTGCCTAATCAAGTTGCTGTGACACCTCACACAAATACAAGACTAATGTGGAAGAAAAGTGGTACTCAATCAGCTCAGGGTAGCTTTCTCCAATGAGGAGCAATGGCTCAGCAACTTAAGACAAACATTACTTACTCTAAAAAAAGACTTGGTATGCCCTCATCTAAGAGAAAACAAAGCACAGACAATTAGGCAAAATCATTAAAAACAAAAGAGTAAAATACCATGTACAAACTCAAACACATATGGTTCCCCACTTACCAAGAAAGAGGTTGATAGAGAGAACCTTTGCCTATTCATAACACATAGCGGGAAGACTAGGAGACAATCTCCCCTGCTGAGATACTAAAGGTGCTAGTGTGCGGCAGTCTTCACACTGGATCTCGACTTCCCTTAAGTAGTTAGAAGGGAACACAAGCTACAAATCCACTTTGCTGCCAAAACTAGACAGTCTAGAGAGAGAGAAGTGCTGATGGAAACTACTAGATGTAGCTGCTGCTCTGACATTGTGGTTTCACCTTCAAAAGGGGACAAACCTCTTGTGAGACTGCATTACGTGCCTCCAGGATTAAGGATTTAATAAAAAAAAAAAAAACCATGGCATTCTTAGATATAAGAACCTAAGGCTTCCTGACAGAGCAAAATAGGTTCCTACACTGCTTCCTTAATGGTTTAAGACAGGATGTATAAATCCTCAGAGTCCTAACAGGGCAGGAAAGTAGCTCTTTACCTCAGGAGCCACAGCTTCTAAAGAAGAGATAGAGACAACTCTCAGAAGAGCCTTGGCCTTGACATCACTCTTGGCACAAAAATATGCCAAAAAAGATAGCTCTGCTCCAGTGTGTGATAACTCCACTAATGATGATATCCTTGTAATTCACTTACTCTTTTGGCTGAAGCCAAGGCTATCAGAAAGTGTTTTCAAATAAAGAGCCTTGAGACAAGCCTCTCTCAGGGGCTCAAAAGAAGGGACTTAAAGGTGTCGAAAGAAAACATCCTAGTTCCATACAAGTGGCTTTTGCAGAACCTTCAGCCTTTCCAGCTGAAATGAGCAAACAGCTTTGCTTAAAGCTGAAGTCAACATCGTTTGAAATATCCAATCCAGTATGCCTTAAAACAGAAGCTAGCATGGATTTGCAGCCTTTGATGGAGGCAACAGATAAACCTTAGCATATCTCAAGAACTGCAGAAACTTTATTATATTATCAATGCTGGTGTGAAGATGGGAAATGTTCCATGTTCTGTTTAGCTCCAACTGTTTCTAAAATAATATTTTAGTGGACTTTCTCCCTGCAGCAAGGATAGAGTCCCTAAACAACCCTGAAAAGCCTCTAGAGCTGTCGACAGTTTCCATGCGATTAGACAAAGGAAGTCCATATTTTCGTGAAACCTCCGTCACCATCTGTTGAGGTAGATTTGTCCAAAAAGGTAACTGTCTGGAACTTCCACTGACATTTCCAGGAGGTCTGTGAACCAAAGCTTCTTCAACCACCAAGGAACGATTAGAATCATGGTGGTTTCCCAGGATTCCCTCAACTTCTTGAGCACCTCCAACAGCAGAAATGGAGGGAAGGCATATACAGATATGTAGGTTTGTCCAATCTAGAACCATAGCATCTACTGCCCAGGTTTGAGAGCCTGGAACTGGTGAGACGTACAACTGGAGATGATGATTCAGCTTCATTGCAGGGTTTAAAGTCCATTTGAGGGAGAGTACATGTCTCACATGACTAGCATGTCCACCAAACCTTCAGTTGACTGGACACAAACTGGGGTACTAAGACAATATTCCTCTACTCTGTCAAGAGGAGTAAATCCATTGTGATGGCTGATGGCTACCAAGGTTTCCAAGTTCATGCCCCCTTGTCTTATTAGATAAGCCAGAGATGCTGAGTTGTTTGAAAATATAGAACTTATTTTCTTGGTCACTCCACTTTCCAGGTCCTGCAGCCCTTCTGGATAGCCAAAAACTCCTTGCAGTTTATGAGAAGACTTGCTCTGACTGATGACCATACTCCTGAAGCGACCTGATTCCCATAACTGCACCCCAGCCTTCATCCGAGGCGTCTGAATATAAAGAGAGTTCTGGGCTTGAGGACTCTTAAGAGACTTCCCTACAAGCAGTGTATCTTCTGGCACCAACCAACATAGGTAAGGAAACAATTCTTGGCTGCATGGCACAACTGGTGGACTGGCTGTCTCTCACTGAGCCAGTGCCTCTTTAAGTGCAACTGAAGTAGTCTTGTCCATAGTCAAGCACCTGAGACTAACTTCTCCACTGAAGAAGTGTGACCTAACAGAGACAGCCAGCATTTGGCGGACATGCTCTCTGAGGAGAAGTCCCTCGCAATTGATAAGAGATTGTCTACTCGAGCACGTGTTGGAAAAACCTTGAAAAGAACTGAATCGATCACCATACCCATGATGTCACTCTTTGGGTCAGTTTCAGAAAAGACTTTGTGACGTTTTTAAGTAACTGTATGGCTTTCGCTAAGCCTAGCAATAGCTCTCTTGCCCTCAGGCAATCCTCCCTGGACTTCGCAATAAGCCAATCGTCCAGTTACAGAAGTATCTTTACACCTAGTAAGTGAAGCCATTTTGAGAAGAGGGATAGTATCCTGATAAAAACTTGAGGTGTGGAACTTAGCCCAAAACTAAGAGCTCGAAACTCATATGTCTTTCCCCCAAAGATAAAATAGGAACTTCCTTGAACATTGGTGAATACAAACATGGAAGTACGCATCTTTCATGTCCACCATAAACATCCACACCCACTTCTCCAAGGTGGCTGAGACCATAGAAGCTGACTCCACGGAAAAGAGGGGCAGCTGAACATGGATTTTGAGCTTGGATACCTCCAGGACAGGCCTCCAATCTCCCTTTGCCTTTGGAACTAAGAATAACGTGTTGTAAAACCTGGTGACGCAGCTGGTGTCTCCTCTATTGCTGCCTTCTCTAACAGAGAAGGGATTTTCTGACTCAACACCCGTCTCTTCTCTAGGTTGTCTCTGTATAACTAAAAGGAAGGTTATGTGATGGTTTGAAAGAGGAGGTGAACTTCCGAAAGGAGTTCACCTCCTTTCATGGGAAGGTTATTGCATTCCTAATAACCTTCCCATGCTTCATTCTTGCTACAAGACGAAGAGTTAAACTTCCCTCCCTTTACAGAACAAAGACCTGAAACTTTGTTGTCAAAAGGACACCTTCTTCCTTTCTGAGCTTGGAAAGGAAGACCTAGAAAAAGGGGCAGTACTGCCCGAAGAGTGTTTAAAGGAAAAGGAGGAGGCAGGAGACTTCCCTTCAGAGGCCCAGGACTAGTGGTTAGAAGTCCTATTTTCAGTTTTCTAAGTGTTTGCAGCTATAGATGCCAACAGCTTGTCGTCTATTATCTTCCCAAATCGATGAGCTCCAATTAACAACTATTTGCTGAGGAGGGAGACTGAAGGAACCAGTAGAGAACAAAGTTGCTATCTCCTACAAACTTTGATGTTGCTTGTGACATAGGACAGCTCCCCTATCACATCAAGAAAAGCCTTGTCTAGGGAAGCAAAAACCTTAAGGCCTTAACTAAAGGATCCCAAGCCAAAGGAGTAAGTTCACCAAACTTATTCAAACACTGTTCAACAGTATTCAGTACGATTTCACTCAAAAGACATAGCTTTGATGGCATTAGCCAAACACTTATACATGTGCTCGTCCTCTTGAATTAAGAAATGGGACAAATGAATGAATGAATGAACTTTGAGTTATCTGGCATTGTGACAACTAGGTCATTGATGCAGATATCAATTAAATGAACAACATAGCTGGTATAAAAACATACAGATAAAGGAAAATGAATGTAATATATTTTTGGGAGAAGACCGGCATTGATAATGAATTTAAAAATACCACTGGCATCATACACCACATCCAAGGATCTTGGCAAGAATGAACCTGCCATCCAGGAAAAGAGCCTCAGAAAGGTAACGGCTTCTATTATCCCCAAGACTGGGGCACTCAACCAGCAAGTGCCTCACAGTCAAGGGGACCTGACAATCCTCTCAAAAAGGCTGATTCTCCCCAGCCATCATAAAGCTGTGTCTTACGCGAGTATGCCCAATCCTTAAGCAGCAAAGAGCTGTCTCCCTCTTCTAGGAATATTGCCATACTGCCAAGGAAATATAACATCTGTAATTTCTTTAATTTTATTTTCTCCTATACTATTCCAGTGCTCTTGACACAAATTAATAATAAATTTTCTAATGCTTGAGAAGAAATCATTATGTAAAAGTGGACAACTCCTTGGAAGTAAATCTAGAGCTGCTGCTTTGGCCAATCTGTCAGCTTCTTCATTTCCATGCAAACCAGCATTTGCTGGAACCCAGCAAAACCTAATTTGTGTTCCTTTGTATAATAATAGGTGCACCCATTGCTGAATTTTTAAAACCATGGGGTTAGTCGAGTTATAAACATTAAGTGCCTGTAATGCACTCTTAGAATCACTAAAAATTGTAAAATATGTTTCATCAATAATTGCTATTTTTTCAATAGCATGTAAAATCCCAAGCAACTCTGCCATAAAAACAGATGTTAAAACAGGAAGTGCACGTTTGGTGCAAAACTTATTACTAAAAACTAAATCCTACACCAGCACTGATTTGGAGCCATCTGTGAATACAAAAGTTGAATCCTTATGAACCTCACTGTATTCCATAAATATGGAACAGATCTTTATATCTGTCATATTTTTCTTAAAACCATAAAAATATTTACAAAATGAAATTTCTGTTAATTTTCATGGTGGGGTTACTGACATTTTATAAGGAAGCACCTCATGTCTACTAATATCAGTAGTGACAAGTAACTGTTTAAGTCTATACCAGTAAGGTTGTGGACATTTAGGATGCATGTCATAGTGTCTAAAATGTCTTTCGTTTGTTACAATTTGAAAGGCTAGAGAACTGGGAAGTCTCTGCATCCTATACCAGTTGCGAAGGATGGATGGCTGGCGATGGAGTTGTAAAGGCAACTCCTTGGCATCAACTAACAAGCTTGATGTTGGCGAGGTCTTGAAAGCACCAGTGGCCAGTCTAATGCCTGCAAGATGTATAGTCAAGCATTTTCAGCCTGCTGCGGGTTGCAGAAGAATATACTTCCCACTCATATAGCACAAGAATATACAGTGGCCCCTCGTTTATCGCGGGAGATAGGTTCCGAGACCGGCTGCGATAATTGAAATTCCGCGAAGTATGAACAGCATATTTATTTATTTAACATGTACTGTATTTGGACTTTTTAAAACCCTCCTGTACTCTTAACAACCCACCCTTTACTCTATTAATAACAGGGACAACTGTTAAGCAATATGACTTCGGTAGGTAAGTTTACAGTACCATATAACAGGGAATAAATTACTGTGGTAAAGTAGCTATAGTATAAGACGTGATCGGCAAGCTTTAAATTAAAAAAATACAGTATATATACAGTAATAATATATATATAGTAATACAATACAGTATCATGTTACTGTACTGTATTACATGTAATACAGTACAGTAACAAGATTAAGAAAAAAAAAAAAAAAAAAAAAAGTTGTTACTGTACTCACCACAAAAGAAGTTGAAGTAAAACTTGAATGAAGATCGTGATGAATTTGCTGTGCAGTAAAAATGATGACGATGAAGGTGATGATGACTTTTACTGCACAGTCAATGATTGTATTTTACGTCTCTTCAGACGGCAGTGCCATTTCCTGGGGCACCTCTTCCACTTCTTCCGCGGTTTCCGAAGGTGTAACCGTAGCAGCAGCAGCAGCAGGAACTGGCTCTTTTTTGCAAGGCTGCAAAAACATTGTGATTGGCAGTTGCTGCCGCTGCTTCTTTTTCCGGTCGAAGAGCATCTTGTAGGGGGCCATGACGTCATCGACCATGTTGCAGAATTGAACCGATCAAACCATATCGTCGTCCCATTCCTGTGACCGCTCTTGCAGTTCCTAAGCCAGGTTGAAGAGCCCGCGAGCCGTTCCAAAGTCAAGCCAGTTTGGGAGACAACTTCTGTTTCTTGCTGCGCTGCTGCTTCTTCTTCTTCGCTCGCCGACTTCGTCAACTCTTCGAGGTCTTCGTCAGTTAGCTGGTGGGAGTGGCAGTCTAGAAGTTCGTCATGTCTGCAAAGCCCTTACCTCCAAGGATCGCAGCCAACTGCACAGCTTTCTGTACTGCCGCAAAGCCCTTACCTCCAAGGATCGCAGCCAACTGCACAGCTTTCTGTACTGCTGAGTATTGGATTTCATCAGGTGTAAATCCTTTGTTGTCATAAACAACCTCGGGCCACAACTTCTCCCAGCTGGCGTTAATGGTGGCAAGCTTCGTTTCTTCCAATGCTTTGTGGATATTTTGGAGGCACATAGCAATTGTGTACTGCTGCCAGTGTGCCTTCAAGTTGAAATCGTCGTCCTCTTGGGCGGCATCCACGGAAGCAACCAGGTTCGCCAGGGCATTCCTCATGTATAGGGCCTTGAACATCCTAATAACTCCCTGGTCCATTGGCTGAATAAGTGTAGTTGTGTTGGGCGGTAGGAACTCAACCTGAACCCCTGAATACGACAGATCAGTAGCATGGCCACCAGCATTATCCATAATGAGAAGGACTTTGAATGGCATGCCCTTTTCTGCTAGATACACCTTCACTTGCGGGATAAAACACTGGTGGAACCAGTCAGAGGTCAGCATCTTCGTTATCCAGGCCTTTGGATTGTGCATCCAATGTACAGGTAACAGATTCTTGTTTTTGTTTTTTAAAGCCCTTGGGTTTTTAGACTTGTAAATAAGTCCTGGCTTTAATAAAAATCCTGCAGCACCGCCACACATCAAGAGGGTCACACGATCCTTGTCTGCTTTAAAGCCAGAGGCTTTTGCTTCCTCTTTGAACAGGAAAGTTTGTGAGGGCATTCTTTTCCACAACAAGCCCGTCTCGTCCATATTAAAAACTTGTTCGGGCTGATATTCACCTGCAGAGATAATCTTCTTGAAGGTTTCATTGACGTATGTTTCAGCAGCGACTGTGTCAGCCGAAGCAGCCTAGCCAAGCAAGGAAGCGCTTTTTAGGCCGTAGCGTTTCTGAAACTTTGCAAACCATCCTTTGCTAGCAGAAAATTGCAGTTTCTTACGTGGTGAATGACTGGACGTCTCTGGTTGCGGATCATCTACGTCTTCTTCATCTTCTTCTGCTTCTTTGCGCTCGCCACTGTCGTCTTCTGGTTCCTTAGCGGCGAAGGTCTCGTGCAGGCTCCTAGCCTTTGTTTGGATAATGTTCGTATCCAAGGCTATGTTCTTCTTTCGGCAGTCGGCTATCCACACGGCCAAAGCAGCTTCCATACGGATGATAGTTTTATTACGAGCCATAACCACTCTCGTCGCCGACTTGTTAAAGGTGATGGCAGCTGTCTTCTTAATCTTCGCCTCGTCCTTGTAGATGTAGCGAATGGTGGATTCGTTCACGCCAAAATGGCAGGCTACAGCCGTGAACTTTCTCCCTTCCTTCAACATATCAAGAAGCTTCACCTTTTCAGCGATCGTCATCATTCTTCGATGGCGTTTAGGCTCAGTACCAGCCTTGGAAGAAGCAGCATGCTTGGGAGCCATTGCAGGGGGTGAAAATTGGAGCAAAGTTCAACAAAAACCACACAAAAAACACACAGCACAGCGTAAAGTAAACTGTTCGGTGAGAAAGCTTGAAGCAAAGTGGCCGCGAGCGAGAGACAAGGGGAGATGCTGCGGGTTCTGAGCATCAGTCTAAGCACCAATCACAGGCCCGATTAGAAATCAGGAAGCTGTGATTTGTTGTCTCCCTCCCATGCACCAATCACAGCCCGTGTTACAACGCACTTAGTCACCGAGATGGTACGCTTTGTGTTTTCCCAACAATGGAACACGTGGCACTGTACTGTAAAGGCATCACTTTCCATTTATCGGCATCACTTTCCAGATGGTTTTTTTTTTTGTCATAGGAGTTACAAGTGCAAATGTGTGTTTTTTTGCTATTTTACGCTTGTTTTGTTGTTCTTAGACTAGGAAATACTATTTATTATTAATATTTTAATGGATTTAATGAGAAATTTTGGGTGTTCATATATCTCGATTTTCTAGAATTTTCCAGAAAATCCGCGATATATTTTCCATTAACATATATTAAAAACTCAGTGAAGTCGTGAATTCGCGATAATCGAATCACGAAGTAGCGAGGGGTCACTGTACAGTACTTCACACCCATATAGGAATTTCGATAATATCAGGGCTTTATGCTACCTTACAAGTATTTGACGGTCTGCACCCCAGGACGTATGAGCTAAAACTTTAAAAATGTTTAAAATCTTTTGACACTTTGTCTTCGACATCTTTAGATGAGGCACCCATGCTAACACTTTCCCATCTGTATAGTTTGAGCGCCACGCCTACCTGAAACCCAAGGTGTCTGGGAGCGCTCGACAGTGCGAAAAAATAATTTCAAAAATTCAGCAAAAATAGAAATTTTATGCCGACAACGTTCATTTTGCTGTTCTTTTTTTCTCAATGTTTATATTTTATGCTGGAATAGTCAGAATAAGAGTCCCAGCCCTCTAAATACAAAAAAATTTGAGTTATTTAACGAAAAAAAATCTTTATTTTTATATTTTCGTTTGTAACCCAAAAACTATGAAAGTCAGGCGAATGAATTTTTTTTATGAGAGTTAACAAAATTCTCCAAATATCGATATAAAAAATAATGAAAAACAAATAAATACAGTTGGTGAAAAAATTGATAGAAAGGAGGGTAAGAAACAGAGCACACTGCCCGGCGTACGGTTAGAATTATCGCTAGAAATTTTTTTTTTTAAGAACCCTATCTCAGTTATTTTTCATAGAAATTACTTTGTAAATATACAAAAATGTAGAGGAAAGGTTGAGGAATAAAGTGAGAATCAAGAAAAATGGCTTTGGTAACGGCAAGTTTCATTTTGACATTATAAGTTGATCGAAATGAAAAAAAATTTTACTGTTGTCAACATTATCGTTTGTAGCTCAAAAACTATAACAGTTACGTGAATGAATTATTTTTATGAGAAAGTCAACAAAATTCTCTAAATATCGACATATAAAAGAATGAAAAACGAATAACTCCAGTTGGTGAAAAAAATTGATAGAAAAGAGGGTAAGAAACAGAACGCGCTGCCCTGCATACGGTGAGAATTATTGCTAGAAATTTTTTTTTAAGAGCCCTACCTCGGATATTTTTCATAGAAATTACTGTGTAAATATAAGAAAATGTAGAGGAAAGGTTGAGGAATAAAGTGAGAGTCAAGAAAAATGGGCAACAGTTTCATTTTGATGTTACAAGCTGATCAAAACGAAAAAAATGTTACAGTTGTCAACATTACAAAAAAGCTATAACAGTTAGGCGAATGAATTATTTTTTTATGAGAAAGCCAACAAAATTCTCTAAATATCAATAATGAAAAATGAGTTTCAGAGCCCTGCCTAAATCCAGACGTCTCTTATGTGAGGCACTAACGCCTTTTCCGCTAGTTTCAAAAAACTTTGCAAATGCATGTTGGAAAATTGATGTCACTGTATGTAAACAAAATCGTGTTTACCCTAGCTGACATGGTCTCTGACATAGAAGTGTGGCCTGCCCGGCCTGCGTGGGTGGGATCAGCTGATGTTGAGAATTGAGTACAGGAACTAAACAATTTATAGCTGAAACAGAGTGTTTCCATTAATGTAATCCCACATTTTAAAAAAATTAAGCGTGGGGGTAGGATCAGCTGATTTCATTGTGAGAAATTTACTATGCCAGGGATTTTGCATTTAGGAACTCTTACTGACATACTGATGCCTGAGTTACACGGTCCAAGGTATGTTTTAGCCTTGGAAACCACCAACTGTCCCAATAAAAAAATGAAAAATTTTTGTAAATTTTATGTAGCTGTATTTCAGTCGGGTAGGAAGGGGCGTAGGGTAATTTTACGACCACTACGTCAATTGGGTATGAATGTGTTAACCAATGATCAAAAATTAAACCAAAGAATTTGATTTCCTCTACACAGGGAATTCTTTGGCCTTTGATATATATATCTGGGTCTGGATGAAGTCCACAAATGCAGCAGAAATGGACAACAACTGTTTTGCTAGTCAAAAATTTACACCCATTTAAATCTGCCCATTTAGTGATGCTACTCACTGTAAATTGGAGCTTTCTTTCAATAACAGACATCCTTGATCCTGCAAATGATATAGAAAGATCATCAATGAAAAGTGTGTGCAATACATCATAAGGAATATGAGGGGAAATGCCACTCATAGCAAGTGCAAATAGGGTAACACTAAGAACGCTACCTTGCGGGACCCCTCCTTCTTGGAATTTACTTTCTGATGGAGTACTACCAACTCTAACCTGAAAGAGTCGACATGTCAGAAAAGACTTAATAAACAATGGCATTTCTCTCTAAGTCATGAATGATGGTTGGTATTAAGGATTCCATATCTCCGTGCCGTGTCATAAGCTTTTTCAAGGTCAAAGAATATAGAAACACGATACTGCTTTGATGCAAACGATTCACATGTAGATGACTTGAGACGAATCAAGACATCAGTAGTGGAATGTGTTTTTCAAAATCCACTCTGTGCAAGTGATAAAATACTGTTTTTTCTAATACCCAAACAAGCCTTGCATTGACCATCTTTTCCATAATCTTACAAAGACAAGATGTCTTGGCAACTGAGCGTTAGCTTGCAGATAAAAATTTCTCCTTTCACGGTTTTAAAAAGGCTAGAATTATAGCTAGTTCCCAAACTGATGGGAAACTGTGATCACACCAAATCCTGTTGATAATGGTAATTACGAAAAGCTTAGTGTTCTTACATACATGCTTAATCATTGCATATGGAACCTCATCAGGGCCTGGGGTTGTATCTGTACATGTTGACAAGGCAGAATCAAATTCTCTCTCAGTAAATGGAACATTGTAGGGTTCTTCTTTATTGGATGAAAAATAAAGTGACTTTTCTTCTTCCCTGGAACGATATTGGAATCCAGGAAATGTTTCCAATTTCTGGGAAACTTTTTCAAAATGGTCTGCTAACTTGTTACTCACTTCCAATGCAATTGTGATGTATTGCCCATTAGCCTTTAATATAGGGGGAAGGTTAGGAGTATATTTGTCTGCTATTTTATTGACTCTTCTCCATACAGCTGAAGGTGGAGTTCTTTTATTCACTGAAGAAGCAAAAGATAACCATGATTGGCGACAGGCTGCTTTTAATGCACGCCGGAACTATGCTCTACACTTTTTATATACTGTACTATGATGTTATGTTCTGTTCAATTTCATCAGAATCTAGTTAGAGCAGTTCTTGTGGCTCGGTGAAGTAACTGGAGTTCAGGTGAAACACCAAGGAACTGGTATAAGGCAGAATAAGCCAGTGGTTTTAGGAATGGAATGCAACCCAGCAGTGTGAAGAGTACCATTAGGTAAATCAGTGGCATCATCAACACTGCTAAACTCATATGCATCACCTTCGAGTTCACTTAACCCTTAAACGCCGAGCCTCTATTTACAAAAACGTCTCCGTATGCCGGCGGCGTTCGGTGAGTTAGCGCCGAAGCGGAAAAAAGTTTTTAAAAAATCACAGCATGCTTAGTTTTCAAGATTAAGAGTTCATTTTGGCTCCTTTTTTTGTCATTGCCTGAAGTTTAGTATGCAACCATCAGAAATGAAAAAAAATATCATATATAAATATTGGAATATATGACAGCGAAAAAAAAAACTCTTACATAATTGTATACAAATCGCTCTGTAAGCACAACAGTTAAAGCTAATGAGTTAATTTTTTTTAGTTGTATTGTAAACTAAATTGCAATGATTTTGGTATATAACAAATTGTAAAACGATCAAAGCAACACAGAGAAAATATTATCACAAAATGATGCATGAATTGTAACGCGCGGACGTAAAAAAAGTTTTTTCAAAAATTCACCATAAATCGAAATATTGTGCTAGAGATTTCCCGTTTGTTGAAAAAGAAGCTAATTGATTGAATATTACTAGACTGTAAGTGTTTTAGCTTACAATTGCAGTTTTCGACCATTTCGGTTGAGTTAAAGTTGACGAAAAGTCTAATTTTTTTCTATTTATCGTGATTTATATGAAAATATTTCAAAACTGATAAAAGCTACAACCATGATTTATTTTCTGTTGTATTGTACATGAAATTGCGCACATTTTCATATATAAAACTTTATGTAACGACTAATATAAAACGGTGCAAATATTACAACAACGAGACGAAAGAATTTCTGAGATGTTCGGCCGAGTTACCGCGCAGACGTAAGGAAAATGTTTTTTTCAAAAATTCACCATAAATCGAAATATTGTGCTAGAGACTTCCAATTTATTGCAAAATGAAGGTAAACGATTGAATATTACTAGAATGTAAGAGTTTTAGCTTACAATTGCGTTTTTTTACCATTTCGGTCGAGTTAAAGTTGACCAAAGGTTGAAATTTTGGCAGTTATCGTGATGTGAAAATATTTAAAAACTGATAAAAGCTACAACCATGAGCTATCTTCTGTTGTATTCTACATGAAATTGCGCACATTTTCATATATAAAAGTTTATGTAACGACTAATGTAAAACAATGCAAACATTATGACAACATGACGAAAGAATTTCTGAGATGTTCGGCCGAGTTACCACGCAGGCGTAAGGAAAAAGTTTTTTTTTTCAGAAATTCACCATAAATCGAAATATTGTGCTAGGGACTTCCAGTTTGTTGCAAAATGAAGGTACATGATTGAATATTACTAGAATGTAAGAGTTTTAGCTTATAATTGCGTTTTTACCATTTCGGTCGAGTTAAAGTTGACCAAGGTTGAAATTTTGGCAGTTATCGTGATTTATGTGAAAATATTTCCAAACTGATAAAAGCTACAACCATGATTTATTTTCTGTTGTATTCTACATGAAATTGCGCACATTTCCATATATAAAACTTTATGTAACAACTAATATAAAACAGTGCAAACATTACGACAACGTGTGACGTAAAGAATTTCTGGCGCGGACGTAAGGAAAAAGTTTTTTTCAAAAATTCACCATAAATCGAAATATTGTGCTAGAGACTTCCAATTGGTTGCAAAATGAAGGTAAATGATTGAATATTACTAGAATGTAAGAGTTTTAGCTTACAATTGTGATTTTTGACCATTTCGGTCGAGTCAAAGTTGACCGAAGGTTGAAATTTTGGCAGTTATCGTGATTTATATGAAAATATTTCAAAACTGATAAAAGCTATAACCATGAGTTATTTTCTGTTGTATTGTACATGAAATTGCGCACATTTTCACATATAAAACGTTATGTAACGGCTAATATAGAACAGTGCAAAAATTACGACAAAATGACAAAAGAATTTCTGAAATTTTCGGCCGAGTTAACAGCGGGCGTAAGAAAAAGTTTTTTTCAAAAATTCACCATAAATCGAAATATTGTGCTAGAGACTTCCAATTTGTTGCAAAATGAAGGTACATGATTGAATATTACTAGAATGTAAGAGTTTTAGCTTACAATTGCGTTTTTTACCATTTCAGTCGAGTCAAAGTTGACGAAGGTTGAAATTTTTGTAGTCGGCGTGCTGTACGTCCACCTGGCACCCAACAGACAATTTTAGTCAACGTATGATACGTCCAGTAGGCGTTTAAGGGTTAATTCCCTGAACTTAATCCAATTTACTTTATCCAAGCACCATTGAGAAGATCTATGCTCTGGTGGACTACTATTGCTTTTAATGACTACTGGTGCATGGTCACTAGTATGCCAGTCATCCTATGTTCTCCATTGAAAGTCAATGAGGCAGTTAGAACTAGCTATGGATAGGTCAATACATGACAAAGTGCTTGTTTGTATATGAACGTGAGCAGGCTTACCTGTATTAAGAATCCCTATATGTTCGTTTTCAACTAGTGATACTATGAGATTGTCTTTTCTATTAGCTAAAACATCACCCCACAATGGACGTCTACTGTTCATGTCTCCTACAAGAAGAAACGGTTGAGGCGGTTGATTAATCAACCCTACTACATCATCATAGCAGTCATCATCATTGGGAGGTAGATAGAGAGAGCAAACAGTACATTTTCTGGTTAATTCTACTTGCACTGCTACTGCCTGAAGGGATGTTTGCAGACTTAAAGATATCTGAGGAATGCCATGCCAAATGTAAACCAAACTCCCTCCATGACTTCCTACTTGAGGATTATAAGCAGTTCGGTATGCATTAGTGTATTCCCTTGAACAAGGAGTATTAATATCCAACATTGTTTCCTGTAAACAAAACATTGAACGAATTTTCCATTAGTGTATTCCCTTGAACAAATAAAACAAATAAAAACTAGAGAAAATTCATGAACGAGCATCTGAAGCTCTTCATACTTAGCCCTCACACCTTGACAGTTCCACTGCAAGATGGAGAAGAAAATACTGATTATTTTCTAGAGAACTCTTTGAAAGAAGTCCTCAAATCTGTAGTTTTCACTTTATTGCTATTTCCTGATGATTTTTTAAAGGATGGTCAAGATATTTTTGGTTTTACTCTCTTTATAACATTGTGTAGCTTGTCTGATTGGCAAAGATTGTGGTGTAGATCAACAGTGATTTTTGAGTGACTTATCTCATTAGGCGATTTTGATCCATCGACTTTGTTTAGAGAATATTTCATGCCTATTGCTTGGTATTTCAGCATATCTTGTAACTGGAGGGAAAAAGGAAAGTGGTCTCCCTCTTTTCCTACTGGAAAAGTGGGGAGGTGTGTTGGTATTTTCCCTCCATTATGAGAGCATCAACATGCTCTTGAGTATCAAGTTCCTCTCTTAAATCGAGCAGAGAGAGCACCCGAGATGACAGCCTAGGGCTTCTCATCTTAGGAGAAGGTGCAGAGGGATGAGGAGTAATATCCAAAATTGCAGGTACTGATCTCTGAATTGGAGGCTGAGCATTTTATATCTCAACTTATGTTTGCATTCATTGGCCTACCTGGCATTTTTGGTTTATCTTGCTTGCTGATATTTGATTTCAAGGCCTTAGCATAATTTTTTTCCTTACTTAGAAGTCTTCTGGCATAACCCACACCAATATGCTCTGCACCTGATTTTAGTAGAGCTGCTGTTTCCATTTGAAAATGTGGGCATTTTCTATCATTGGACTTGAGACCCAGATTACAATTAATGTACTGCATGCCTAATGTGCATTCGCCATGTGTTGGTGCAGAACTGTTGTCACACAACTTGTCATTTTTACGGACTCGAGAAGGATGACCATATCTGAAACAAATGAAGCATTGTAATGGGTTTTATTGTATGGGTGTACTGACACCCTTTCATTTTCTGTGTACAAATGAGAGGGAACATTATGATCCTCAAAAGTAATAATTATCATTGTAGTTTTTGGAATTTTATGTACCTGCCAAACCTGTTTTGGACACACATCTAATATCTCCTCTTCTTTGAAGTCATATAAATCCCTGTTGAAGATTACCCCTCATTCATAACTGAAATTAATATGGGTTTGATATCTACTAACATTTCATTGTCATCTACTTTTAAACTGCAAAGCATAAGTGATTGTGTCTTCGATTTTGCATGAATAAGAACAGATTTCTTACCAAATCTAGAAATGTCACCATTTCCTATAGTGTCTACTTTTTGTAAATATTTACTGAATTTAAAATAACTATAATTCTCCTCTTTTCCAGTTGCCGTAAGCCACTGGGGGAGTTTAGGTACAGTGCAGATTATTTTCAAGGGTCAGAGACTCATCTTAATTCCAGTCAGCTGTGCAATAAACATCTAAATTTCTGGGGACTTTGTTACAAAGTGCTCCCTTTATATTTCAATTATGAAGAAAAATACTTTCAATGTTACATGTGGCACCAAAGGCATCTTTATCAAAAGAGATCCAAGCTTCCCATTTCTCATCATCTTCATTGTAGTTCATACGTATTTCTAAAATTTTCCCATATTGTTTAAATGATGCAAAAATAGGCTTATAATGGCATTCCAGGGGTATTTCATATGCATGCAAAACTGTCAATTTTCTATGGTGACTTTCATCACTCTTAGATTCTTTCTTTTGTGGAGTTCCCTGTGGAGAGGCTGCATCAACCTAGTTTCTTCTTTCTGAGGTGGAATCTGTAAGCCAATAACAATATCCTTTTCCAAGCCAGAAGTCGTTGCCTGTGCCAGTGAGTTGTCAGATCCAGGGGAGGGAAAACTAGTAGCCAAACCCATAAATTACTACCAGTTCAAGTGCATACATCCAAAAAGTGCACACCTGACACCCAAGAGCCCCCAAACAGACCCCAACAGCACATCAGAAAGGGAACAACAGGCAGCTTTTACTGCCTAGTCTCCCCAACCCAAATACACTGCCAGAGCTCGAGAAGAGAATCCAAGATGCCAAGCATGCACACACCAGACCACCACACAAACCGGCTTACCCACCCATCCAAAACTGCTTGGTTATATCAAGAAAGTATCGTGAATCAATCAGGTATTTGTATTCTCCACCAATGGCACAAGTGAGAGTTGACTTCCAATAGTCCACCCCATACCCCACCCTTTTGGGATAGCACTAATACACACTTGCAGTGGCCCTGGTATAAGTCAATCTGCCTGCTGGGAATTCTGCCCCCACTAATGGGGACTAGCTTCCCACTCCAAACATATTTGGGCTGATCCCTGGAGATGGTTCCACCCACAAGATGGCAATGGGAAGATCCCACCACAACTCCCACAATTAGCTTTGAATGCGATCCCTTCTCAGACTCACCTAAGCAGAAAAATTTTTCGAAAGTGGAAATGTCCATGCCATTTAAACCAAAAACCTATGTAGGATGGTTCCTCAAGACCTGGGCACAAAGGCCAGGGTCCCCAAGCCCCTCACCTTGTCAAGGCATCCTACTCAAGGAGAAATGGGGCACCATCAACTGCCAGATCAGGAGAAAAGGGGAGAAACTCCCCTGTCCAATAAACTGCAGCATTCTTAGCATACAGGAAGGGAGACAAAAGAGAGGATCCTTAGAGATTTTTTTAAGCAAAGCCTTTGCAATAGAGTCAAATCTCCCAGACACAGAATTTGACAGCTTAAAGGAAGGGAGAGGCAATTAGTCAGACCCCAACCTAGAAGCTCCAATAGATTGAGGAGCCTTAGAAGACCCAACCAAAAAGGACGGCAGATATCTGTCTGAACACAACTGAAACAGTTCCTTAAAAACTGAGAAGACAGATTCTAAGTCTTCCTCTTCATTACCCAAAATCTGTAGAGGGGCGATGAAGAATGCTAACAGGAAGAGCCAGTCCTAAATGAGTCTTCCTCATCCAATTAAAAATAGTATCCTTGGAACCAGATGGTCTTGCAAGACTAGGAGCTAAAATGCTCGTAATCCACTCTGGTGGATACTTCAGCGTTGAAAGGTCTCTCTCAACACCACACAGAGACAATGGAGCAGACACCAGGGAGCAAGAAACCTTTTTCCTAGGTGACTTACCCTTTGCACAAAAGCCTGGCGCACCCCACTGAGGCCACTATGGTTAATGCATACTTACCAACTCACTCGTCCTACGACTTGAAGGCTCCCACCAACGCTAACTGCGAATCTTAACGAATCTCTACACCCTGCTGTCTCTTGCAGAGTCACCAATACTTCATGCAGACTCAATGACACCTTGCATGGCCTCAACGAAGACATACACGTAAGTGCATGTGGAACTTGACACCTCCTGTGGTGTTGAATGCTTAGCAGAACTCCACAGACTCACAAGCGAATGCAAATGTCTGGCACACTTAGTCTTTGCTTCGGACACACAGTCCATAAAAGCCGCAAAAGCCTCGGATGCAGACATACCTGCGGCTTTGATGAAATCAAAACTTGGACCATAGGTGACAGAATGGGAGACTTGGCATGAACGCTTACTACCTGAAAGCCTACCTACGGACTCAGGACTCCTAGAGACAGCTGCAGTAGCAACAGCAGCACTCACTACAGATTGTGATGTTACCTGGCTTGGACGAATCACTATAATAAACGTGTGACAACAGAGTCAAACACGAAGGTCTAGACCTTTTCACCCTACCATGTCTGTCCTTAGGCGAGCGTGATCTACTGTGTATTTGTCGATATTTGTCCACAGAGGACTGAGAAGCAAGGGCAGGAGACAGAGGGCACAGTCTTTGAACATCCTGGGATGTTAGTCCTTGTTCTGGACACCCCAGGACTACCATGCCTGTCAGCTGGGGGCACCAAGGTTACAGGCAAGGCTGTGTCGGCAGAGTGGCCAAAGGAATGAAGGGACACTGTCCCTGCCAATGCACTATAGATATTCAATGACTGCATTAACTCTAACCTACTACCCTGAGCTGACTTAGTGGGTGTAGAAGGACCTATCCACTAGAAACAAATCTATAGACATAACTCTATCTTCTTGACCATAAGTTAATTCTATAGAAGACCTAGATTCAAGACTAGCTGTTCTCTTTACTCTCTTAGGTTGTCCTTCTCTCTTCTAATTCAGCAATTTATCATCATCTCCATCTCTTCCAAAGACCAATTCTCGCAATGATCACAATGGTTGTCTGAATCCCAATTCACCCCCCGATGATCAATGCATATTTAGTAAGTGTTGTACTTCATTGAACTCAATCTGGTCTTACAACCATTTACCTTACAAAATCTAACAGACATTGATAGGGAAGACTGAGAAGAACAATCCATATTGCCAATAAAAAATAAAATCTAGACCATCCAATTTGTTAAACAAGAAAAACAAACCAAAATTGCAGACCACTTGTCTACATAGCCAGGCGGTTTCACTGACAAGAGAAGAATAGCAACCAAAACTATCGCTGTCTTACCCCCACCCTACGAAGAGTGGGGGTAACTGAGCTGGCACTATGTAGTCGCAGATAAAGCAAATGATAGAGGATAAGTTTCACCTTAAAAATTAAACTTATAATACTGTACAGAACTAAAACATTTTATTTTTAAATTTCTTAAATATCTAATTGCACCAATGAAGTTGGCAATCCACTTTAAAGGAGTTAACAAAAAAGCTAACGGTGACACCTGTCAATTCAAAAAACCTTTTTTTGTTCCATAAAAGTCATCCACCAGATGAGACATCTTACAGGTACAATGCAGACTTTTTATGTTTTAAAAGCAATAAAGAAAACATGTTTTCAAGAATCTTGGATCCAATAGCAGTTCACCTTTCAAGCATATGCAGAGGCTTTAAAAGAAAAGGCTAGTCTGCTAAGACCTCTCAACTCCCTTAACCTTCAATAGGAATTCTGAGATTTAAGCCATTTTTAATACTATACTTGAGGACACTAAGCTATTGTGGAGGCACCACCAAACACCAACTTATTAATTTGCTCTCAAGTCATGCAGTTACTTACAGAACCCCATGAATTTAGGCAAGAGATTTAGCAGTGGGGAATTCCAGCCTTTTAAAGGATGTGATGGATCCAGTGATGCACCTGAGGACAGTACAGGTTAAGAACTAAACTGAGTTCTTAACCTATACTTTCGTCAGGTGCACCACTGGTTCCATCACATCTTTTAAAAGGCTAGAATTTCCCACTACTAAATCTTTCACCTAACTCATGATTCAGGCATTATATAGCTGATGAGTTTGCCATGATACAAAGTTTTTTAATGACACATTTTTTTATAACCATCCCCCTGTTCTCATTGCATTATATAACCCCTGTTCTCACTGCATTATATAGAGTCTACAAGAAATGACAGGATAGTTACTATTTTCATTCTAAAGCCTACAAGAAATAAGACAGCACATCTGGGGATTTTCAGACAGTAAATTAAACTCTTACATGGTTGATGGGTTTATATGAAAAACTATTACTTACAGAAACTTCCTTTTCACAAACAAAATTTTAAAAACTATGTAAACACTGTAATGTAATTATATAAATACAAAACTAAGCCAAAACCCTGGATCTTTTATCATCAATTTCTCAGCTCCTACACAAATATACTTTTAACTAGTCACATACTGAACTGTTACAAACCATCTTTCAGTGGAAGGAAGCAGTAAACATCAAAACATGAAAATCAAGGAGCAGCAATGCCTTATGAACCACTAATAGGAAAAAACTCTTGCCCTTAACGAGCTCAATGATGTGGTTTCCAGCGAGTTAAAATTTGGATGAGCATTCTGGTTAAACCAACTGCAAATGAGAATAAACTTCATGACTGGGTAGAATAAGTTATAGTATTCACCAAAATGCCTAATGGTGTCGACTGTATTGTACAGCACATGAATTACATCACAACAGCAATAATCAATTCCAAGTCAGTCACTATAAGTAAAAACATTACTTTTACAATACTCACTGAAGAACAGCCTGTGTAAGGAATAGATCAACCTCTGATGGATACCCACGCAATAAATGTAATTCTACTAGCATATCGGCACATCCTCCACCATCCTCTGATCGCAGATAGTGATATCTTGCTGAGCCATAATTTTTCTCTGTGAACATACATCCATATCAAAAGTAATCAGGACACACTACAGTTTGCAAAAAAAAATTACTTTCTACAAGAACTACAGTAAATTATCTCTACCAACTTTCCACTCACACTTCAGGACAAAGTGAATCTTCACTGCAGAGTGTCATGTGTGGCTTACTGCAGATGGTACCAGAGGTTTTTTTGCAGCATTACTTTGGTCTCCAGTTACAATACTTTATGTCTCACTTTAAACTGGTTACCTCCAGTCTCTTCTCACCTAGCTCTGCAACTTCCTTAACTTAATTGTGTTCATATTTTCATCTCTTACTAAAAAGCAAATCCATCAAGTTGGCCCCAAAAGAATCTACAAGAGAAGACACAGTTGCCTTGTTAACTACTTTATAATAATAACTACAGTAACACACTTCCAAAAAATTCCAATGCTTTGATATAACTCTTCCAAGATGAACCATTAATACACTCACTCGTCTACAAGAATTTTGTCTAATGTTAAGGTTCCAACTGTTTAAAAATAATTCTATTAATAAATGATGAACATAAAAGCATTACCTTTATATCACCTACTATTTAAAATGTAGTACACAATTACCTTGAATATCAGTGGTCAAAATTTTGTTTCACGTGCCATGTGTATACATTGAACATACATAACTATAAGCTATAAAAAATTCAAAAGTTCCACATAAAAAATATAGGATCTGCAGAATTTAATGAGTAATATGGGAATTCTGTATTTAAGAAACACAGGCAACAATCTTACCTTTCCATAATGTTTGTGCTAGCAGTTGGTGTAATCTTGGATGGCCGAGTTTATGAGTTTCTGCACACGACCATTTAACAGCACGAACTAGATATTGATGTCGTTCTGGTGTTCCATTATTCAATAGTTCAAATAAGCTGCGAATGGAATTACATAATTCAAATGTGCAAGAGATAAACACATTTTGTCTAAATAGCTATCTATCTCAATTTCTCCCTTTTTATAAATGGTACCATGAAAGGAGAATGAGTTCTTAAAACAAAAGAATATAAGAAACACAGTTACACAAAGTATACAGTAAAAATATGAAAATTTTTATTTTAAAATTAATTATTTGGACACTTACCTACTGTTATTTAAAATTAATTATTTGGATACTTACCTACTGTTAAAGTTAGCTTAGTGCCCTTAGGTGCGATCGGCATTTAAAATAAACAAAATACTGCTTGGCTAGCCCACTAGGACTGTCTGTAATCACCCGCTTCCCACCAGGAGGCATTGTGGAATGTTTATGTTCTTGTCAGAATTCTTCATGACCACCCACTAAAATATGGGGGAGGCTGGGTGGGTTCCCACTTTAACAACAGGTAAGTATCCAAATAATTTCATCATAATTTTCATAACTATATTTGGAATCAATCTTACCTGCTGTTACAGTTAGCTGACTACCACACTGAATGAGGATGGTGGGTTGGTGCAACCACAGAAATAACTGTTCAGCCAAGCAAACTAAAAGCTTTTCAATGAGGGGAAAAGGCTTATAAACATTCCTGCCTGTTTTGTAATCCCTCCTTGTAAGTACTGTTGCCAGATGTTGGAACTACAGTCGAGAGCCCATAACCAACAGTCCAAAACTAAACACAACTACCACTTCCCGAAATGAAGGTGCACTCTTATACAGTCGACTCTCGGTATTCGTGGGGGATGTGTACCACAACCTCCCCCACCTGCAAATAGTTAAAATCAGATGTGACGTTGATTGACAAAATCAAGAAGAAAGTATCACTCATTGATGTCGCAATACCATAGGACACCAGAGTAGATGAGAAAGAAAGAGAAAAAACTGAAAAGTATCAAGACCTGAAAATCGAAATGGAAGGATATGGAATATGCCTGTGGAAATTGTACCCATTATCACAGGAACACTAGGCACGATCCCAAGATCTCTGAAAAGGAATCTGGAAAAACTAGATGCTGAAGAAGCTCCAGGACTCAAGCAGAAAAGTGTGCTACTAGAAACAGCGCACATAGTGAGAAATGTGATGGACTCCTAAGGAAGCAGGATACAACCCAGAACCCCACACTATAAAAACCACGCAGTCGAATAGGATGACTGTGATAGAAAAAAATAAATAATAATAATAATAATAATATATTATACTGTAATTACAACATTTATGCATTTCTACAGTAAGTTATGAAAAATTTTAAACAAACAAATTTCAACCCTGATCTTTTCCTGAGTCTTGGAGCTCAGGGGGAGGATAAACCTGTCAAATGTGTCATATTATTGCATTCCTGACCAAGGGTAAATGTTGCCACAGCGTGATCAGATCAATTTCTCTCTTTTTCTTCCTTCCTTTATCTCTCTCTCACCAAAGGGTAGAATGTGAGAAATAAACATAGATAAATAGATACAGTAAACATGATATTTTAATGATAAAATAAAGTTTGTTCATACTTACCTGGCAGATATATATATAGCTGTATTCTCCGAAGGTCCGACAGAATTTCAAATTTCGCGGCACACGCAGTGGCCGGTCAGGTGGTTAGTACCCATTCCCGCTGGGAGGCGGGTATCAGAACCATTCCCATTTTCTATTCAGATTTTCTAATGCCACTGTCTCCTGAGGGGAGGAGGGAGGGCAATATAAATATATATATCTGCCAGGTAAGTATGAACAAACTTTATTTTATCATTAAAATATCATTTTGTTCATGAGACTTACCTGCCAGATATATATATAGCTGAATACCACCTTTGGAGGGGTAGAGACAGCCAAGAATTAGGAAAAAACCAATTATTGGTAAAATTATTTTGGTTCCTTATCTGATAGCGTAGCTGACTGAGTGGTTACTGTCACTCTAGTCTGCTTCTGCTTTACTAGAGACCCCAGCGAGGTAGTGACCTATATAGCTGGCGACTTCTAGATGATCTGTCAACGGGGCGTGACCACAATGTGACTAGATCATAGCCCATACAAAAGAGGACAAAAGAGCATTACTAACCACCTAACCAACACCTAAAGCGTTAGTTTGCAAAGGATTGGGAAGACTGCCTCCAGTAGTCGACCCAACAACCACAAAAACACAATTAAAAGGGGATAGGATCAGAGTTACCCCTGTCCCCAAGGTTGCTGAAGCAGCAATGTATGGTCCCAGCGAAAAGCAATTCCTCAGTATGCTACCTAAACATCTTGCCAAGAGTGTGAGGCAAACACCGAATTGACTTCGCCAAAATGTGGCACTAAAAATGTCACTGAGTACCATATTTTTTCTTCTTGAACGCCATGGAGGTAGCAACTGCCCTCACCTCGTGAGCGTTAACTCTCAACAACTTGAAGTTGGAGTCGTCACAACTAGAGTGTGCGCCCTTAATGACGTCCCTAATGAAGAATGCCAGTGCATTCTTCGACATAGGTTTAACTGGTTGCCTCACAGAACACCATAAAACATCCAATGGACCACGAGTGTCCTGTGTTCTTTTAAGGTAGTACTTGAGAGCTCTAACTGGACATAGAACTCCCTCAGGTTCCTGTCCAATAAGGTCTACTAAACCTTTAATTTCAAAGTGTCTAGGCCAAGGGTTAGAAGACCTATCATTCTTAGCCAAGAACTTAGGGCTTAAAGAATAGACAGCATTGTGTTCCTTGAAGCCCACATGACGGCCTCGAACTTCTCTCACTCTCTTCGCCAGAGCGAGGAATGCCGTTCGAGTAACATCCTTAAGAGATGCAGAGTGGAGAGGCTCAAAGGACTAAACATCAAAAACTTGAGCATTACGTCCAAGTTCCAAGCAGGGAAATCAGCTGAGGAACCTTGGACGTCTTGAAAAAAGCTCGTAAGATCGTGGAGGTCCTTATTGTCAGACAAAGCTAATCCTCTGTGTCTGAATACAATCGAAAGCATGCTCCGATAACACTTGATAGTCGGAACTGCTATATCGAAGTTTTTCTCTTAAGTAAAGGAGAAAATCCGCAACCTGGCTCACAGTGATAGAGGAAGAGGAAAAGCCCTTCTTTCTACACCAACCTTTGAAGGTTGCTCACTTCGCTAGATATATCCTTTTAGATGAAGAACTTCTGGCTCTAGCGATGGCCCGTGCCACCTGGCCAGAAAAACCCCTTCGCTCTGACCAATTTTCGATAGTCTGAAAGCAGTCAGGTTCAGAGCGGGGAGATTCGAAGATATCTCGCGAAGTGGGTTTGTATGAGCAGGTCTGCTCTCATAGGAAGGGTCCTCGGAACGTCTACCAACCAGAAGAGAAACTCCGAGAACCAGTGGTTCGAAGGCCAAAACGTGGGGATGAGAGTCATCCTCGCCCCTTGTGAGGCCATGAACTTGCGTATGACTTCTCCCAGAATTTAGAACGGGGAAAAAGGCGTAAACATCTATTCCCGCCCAATCCCAGGAAGAGCAACTATCGCAACTGCCCCAGGGTCGAGTACAGATGAGCTTTATAGAGGGAGCCTCGCTGTTCTTGAGGTCGTGAAAATATCCACAAGATGGCGACCCCAAAATTTCCAAAAATCTTGGCAAACCTCCTGATGAAGGGTCCATTCCTTCGGCAGGAGTTGATGGCGCCAACAGAGCAGGTCTGCTTTCGAACATTTTCGACCCCTGCAACAAAACTTGTGAGAATCGAAATGTTGCGAGCATAGGCTCAAAGAATAATCTCTCTTGCAAGGCTGAACAGGGAACAAGTAGTATTGTCCGAGTTTGCTAGAACTACACGATTGCAAACTTGGACTCAAGAATTGGCGAGCTAAAGATGGCCGCCAAATCTTTGAAGACGATGTGCCAGGACACCTGTTCCTCTCTCCAGGTTCCTAACACTTCCTCTCCCCTCTAGTGTTGCCCCCAACCTGTTGACGACCCTTTCCGGAAAAACAACACTAGGTTGGGGTTCAGAAGCTTGAGGGAGATCCTTTCTGCAATTCCGTTGGATCGAGCCACCACCACAGATCCTCTTTATATAAGGAAGAATTCTCAATTCCTCTTTCAAGTCTTCCTTGCTTTGTCAGTTCTCCAACAAAAGAACTGAAGAGGCCTGAGATGCAGACTCCCAGAAAGCAAACTTCTCCAGCGAGGAAATGGTCCCCAGCAGACTCATTCCTTCCTTCACCTAGCATGTTTCCTTTTCCAAGAAGGCCGAAACTTTTTCGTACATAGAAGTTGCCGTTCTTGCGACGGAGACGCTATAAAAGCCGCTGAATAGATCTGAATTCCCAGACACAATGGACAGTGAGGGGATCAGCTGCGACTTCTCCACAGACCAGAAGTCCCAGGGACTTCACGAGTTGCAGAGTCAACTGAAGGTCCTCCAGATACCTTTGTGCGGCGGCGCCGAATCAACCAGTCGTCCAAGTAGGGTGAGATCCTGACGTGCGACAGATGCAACTGCATCGCAACGTTTTTCATGAGACGTGTAAACACCCTCGGAGCAAAATGTGACGCCAACAGCATCTGGTGTTCCCAGGCGGTCAACCATCCAAGTACTGACCAGACCCAACGCTGTTTAACTTCGCTGATCGGACGAAGCGGTGTTGTCAACGTGGTATGGCCGTTGTGCAGAGTCCAAAGCAGAGAGCCCTGAACTGGTGCGTCTAGTCCCCAAGACAACCTGAGAAACTTCACGAACGTGGATGAATTGGGGCGTGAAGATAAGTATCTTGGAGATCCAAAGATACCATCCAATCCCCGGGATGAAGGGCTCCTAGTATTGGCTGCGAGGTCTCCATCTTGAACTTTTCCTTCCGGACCAAGTTGTTCGACCTGTTGACGCCCAAGACGGGTCTCCAGCCTACTGAAAGTTTTGGGACTAGAAACCATCTGTAGTAAAATCCCGGGAACACCGAGTCCAAGATCTGTTCCACTGCTCTCCGCTCGAACATCTGTTCGAGCAGGTCAAACAATTTTCTGTTTGACAGGAAGGCAGTTGGGAAACAAAAACAAAAAGAGGAGACAGGAAGGGAATCAAGTAACCTCTCTCTAACAGTAGGAGGGACCAAACGTCTGCCCCTCACTCTTTCCAGGCTTGTGCAAAATGAAGCCTGGTTGCAAAGGGAGTCTGGAGATGAAGGGAGTCACTTGCTACCTCTCTTGGAAGTGACATTCCTTCGGGAAAAAACTCTCTCTCGTGGTGCGGGTCTCGTGTTGCTTCCCATGGAAGCCCCTTTGTTATGCAAACATTTAGCTTGCGTTACTTTTTGTATCTGAGATCGGTGCAAGCGTTATGAAGGAGATGCAGTTTGAATGTCGATAACTTTAGTTTTGAGAAAAACGAATATTTTTGCTTCTCTGTGTATTTATTTGCTTGCCGTTACACAGTTGATGTTTTATGACATAATGAAAAGCCAAAAATAGACCTGCAAAGTAATATAACTTCGCTAAATGAAGCTAAATGAAGCGAGTGTCAAAACACGGCTGAGGTTGGCCAGCGCGACGTTTTACTTAGTCAAGCTCTGAGCAGCTACTGACTGACTGCCACTGACTGCCCTGCGGCATTCCTGTCTTTCGCTGATGCGTACTATGTCCACAGGGTTGCCATAGATCGCATTAGATATTATTTCATAGCTAAAAGGAAATTACCACCGATATACTGACAATATCATTACATTATATGAAAAATGTAATTTGACTATGATAGGTTACTGTTTTGTTTATAACTTCTAACTGTGGCGAACTTTTAAATAAAACTTTCTGAGAAGATAGTCAGGATATGTATGATGCCATATATAAAATATCCCAGAAAATTTTATTTCCGATTTTTTGTCAAACGCCCCTTAAGACAAAGACAACTGCGAAGGTGAGAGAGAGGAGCCGACGGTCGAAAAGTCTCAGGAAACAGATCCTTAAGAAAAAAAACCAGAGTCTGATAATCAGAGGAAGAAGAAGACGAAAGAAGTTTCTCTTCATACATAGGCTGTGACGAAAGAGGATGTTCTTCCGCAGCTGGTGGGTCTTGAGTGAGTGGTGAAAGTAGTTCGATTCACGATACATAAGCGGGAACTCCCGCGAACGAAGAAGTCGTCAACTAGAGTACGTATAGTAAACATAAAAAATGTGGAACGCTTCACGATTAGCGTGTCATCCTTGCGCAAGAGCCATGCTAATCTTCTCTGTATCGTTCCAATTAGTATATGTAGGCTACTGCCGAAGCAAGTACTGGCTAAATTAAGAAGGACATCAGATGTTGAAGCGGGTAGTTGTGCGACATGATAAACAACTGGAGCGGTGTCAACACAAGACTTGAAGCTATACGGGCGGTGTAGCGCGGAGCGTCATGGCGTGACGCGCGAGAGGCTCCGTGGCAAGTACTAGAAGAGAGTCACAGCGTGGCGCGCGGCGTCATGGCTAAGGCGAAAGCGCCCGAGCGCTCAAGGTGAGGAGCGTGACGCGTGAGAAGCGCACGAAGAGCAAGACGCGCTCCTGGCGCGAGACAAGAGAAAAGGCCAACACCTCAACTCGGGAAGACGAATAGGAAGCCACTAAACACTCTCTCTAGGCGACAGACGCTCTGTATCGTTCCAAGCGGGAGACGAAGGTGAAAGTCTGTACCTCTTAACAGGCAGAAACGAATCTTGAAAGGTTCATGAGAGCATCCAGCTGTTGTTGCAAACCCAACAAAATCTGCAGCGTTGGAGAAGCCACTCTCTCGGGAGAAGGGCTGAACCTGAGAGAAGGAAAGGGGAGAGACGATACTTCCTTCCACAGGGAAGAAGCTCTAGCCCTTGCCTTAGCGCGACAGGGGGACGCAGTAGAGTGATCATTCGAAAAACACTTTATTTTCTCTTCTGCAGAGGAATATCCACGCAACTTTCGGGGAAGAGTACAAGCGTCTAGAGGAAGAGGGCGTGAAGCGTCCTCTCCTCTAAGCTTCTCTTAAGAGGGCGAGAGTCCAACCGAGAGCTCCAACCCCGAGGCGGGGAGGACGTGTCGGAGGACGAGAAGCAATCCTTCAGGATGCGTGCCTGAGCACGATCCCTGGCAGCCTGGGTAGCGTCATCAGGACCTGCCGAAGGGACGCCAGATCGGTGGGAAGCCCCGTAACCCTCATGCGGCTTTCGACATGCCCCCTCCCTGGTCCTGGGAGTTCGACAGAGGTCCAGGCCTAGAGGCATTATAGGGCCGATCTGACGCCCCTCCACAACACTAGGGCACTAGCACTAACACTATGCGTTTGAATTGCATTCACTTTAGTTTCAAGAGCACGAATTGACTCCATACGAGCCAGGGAATTACCTTCTGCAGCAACAAACTACAGGGTTAGTAATAAATTTATTACAGGGTTACTAGTCGGAGAAAACCCAGACTGTCCAACTAAGGATGCACTCTGGAGGAAGATTTCCTCAGCCTATCACGCTCCAATTTAAGCATATAGGCTTCATATTTCTTCCACTCACCCTCAGACAATCCCACACATTCATTACCGATTATCATAGAGCATTGAACACCCTTACATATATACATAAAGAGTGAGGAACTATCAAAGTCTTCGATAGCCTCACCTCTCGATAGCTAGAGGTAAGACATCTTAATTATAAGAAAAGTCAAAAGCAAAATCAAAAACGGTCCACAAAGAGCGTATGCCAAGTCACAGAACCAGTCGAATACCAAAAAACAACCAAAATACTTAAGTGACAACAAATTAATGAAATCCAAAAGGCGGAGGAACTGACAACAGGTGTTGACAGTCCGGCGACAGAGAAAATCTGAATAGAGAATGGGAATGGTTCCTGATACCGCTCCCAGCGGCGGGAATGGGTACTAACCACCTGACCGGCCACTCGTGCAGCCGCGAAATTTGAAATTCTGTCGGACCTTCGGAGAATACAGCTATATATATATCTGGCAGGTAAGTCTCATGAACAAACCCCCATATTCGCGTTCTCATGATTCGCGGACTCATGTATTCATGAGTCCTTACAATGCCTCCTAAACGCCGTGCCCCTGCAAAAGGTTCCTCTAGTGAGCTCAAAAGGAAGAGGAATATGATGAACATTAGTGAAAAGGTCAAACTTTTAGACATGTTAAAAGAGGGCAAAAGCTATGCCGCAGTAGCATGTCAGCATGGCGTGAATGAATCGACAGTGCACTATATAAAGAAAGAGGAAGTTAACATCCGCAAAAGCAATGAAATAAGCTTCAATAGAGAAGCGAAACGTGTGATAACTGTGCGTAATAAGAGAATAGTGAAAATGGAATCTGCATTAGCCTTGTGGGTTGCTGATTACAGGAAAAAAAATGTGGGTTTGGACAGTAATATGATCAGAACAAAGGCCAAATCTCTCTATGATAAAACCTTGCCCGGTGACAACAACGAAGGAGATGCTAAAGAAGGCGCTGAAGAAGATCCTGACGACCCTCAACCCAGTACTAGCGGTGCCACGAGTGATTCGGCTAAAAGACCAGACTTTTTGGCCAGCAAAGGCTGGTTTGAAAAATTTCAAAAAAGGTTTGGCCTCAAAAGCGTGCCTTTGTATGGTGAGGCTGCCTCTGCTGACACCGAAGGTGCTCGTCGTTTCGTGGAGGATGTGTTCCCTAACTCATCAGTGATGGCAGCTACCTTCCTGAGCAAGTCTTTAACATGGACGAGACAGGTCTCTTTTGGAAGAGGATGCCTTCTCAAACATTCCTCGTCAAGGATGAAGTGAAGAGGACAGGCTTCAAGGCCCACAAGGACCGTGTCACACTCATCATGTGTGGCAATGCTGCAGGCTTTATGATTAAGCCAGGCCTTATTTATAAGTCCAAAAATCCACAGGCCTTAAAAAACAAAAATAAGGCTCTGCTCCCCGTGTATTGGATGAATAACTCTAAGGCCTGGATAACGAAAGCCCTGACCATCAAATGGTTCCTCCATTGCTTCATTCCCCGGGTGAAGCTCTATCTGGCTGAAAAGGGACTCCTCTTTAAGGTCCTTCTCTTGATGGACTGTGCAGGAGGCCATGCAAAGAACTTGGAATATGATGGGGTTCAGATCGAGTTTCTGTCCCCTAACACCACATCTTTAATCCAGCCGATGGATCAAGGTGTTATTCGTGCCTTTAAGGCACTCTACACGCGTTCAACGATGGAGGGCCTCATCACTGCACTTGACGATGATACCGAAGACTTCAGTGTGAAAAAGCACTGGCGTAACTACGACAATGCGTCATGCTTGCGTAATATCCAGCAAGCATTGAAGGACATGAAAACTGAGACCATAAATGCTGCCTGGAAGAAATTATGGCCTGACGTGGTTCATGATTGTAAAGGCTTCACTCCTGACGAAATTCATCACTCGGCGGTGCACAAGGCAGTGAAGTTGGCTAACATCATCAAGGATGAAGGATTCATCGACATGATGAAAGATGACGTCAACGGTCTTATCGATGCCCACTCGGACCCACTGACAGATGAAGACCTCGTTGAGATGACGAAGTCTGCGAGTGAAGAAGAAAGCCAAGAAGAGGAAGACGAAGACATTGAAGAGCGTGGCCTTACCCTGGAGAACCTGCAACAATTGTGCAACATGGCAAGGGCAATGCAACAATTTGCACAAGAAATCAACGACAACATGGTTCGAGCTGTCGAGTTTAGGAACCGTGTTGACGGGGTTATGTCCTTGTACAAGGGCATTTTACAGCAGAAGAAAAAACAATGACAACAACTACCAATCACCATGTTCTTCACCAAGGTAAAAACCCCAGCTACACCATCAGTGCCTCCGAGTGAACCTGAAACATCTATGAGTGGAGTGGAAGTCTCTTCACTGCCACCACGAGCTTCTTCGCCTCTTTCGGAAGAAAATGGTGACGATCCAGCGCCAATATCTGACGATGAGGCAATTCCTGAACTGACGTAAAGGCCTCATTATACCTGTGCAGTAACACCATCATCGTCATCAATTAATCATCACATTCATCGAACTGCACAGGTATCTCATCATTGTCATCATCATTTTCATCGTCGTCATCATCACCTCAAGATATTACGCTACTGTCATTGGTGAGTGTTGAACATACGTGTTAATGTCTTGTATGAGAGAGAGTGAGTGAATGTATAATAATTAAGGTTTTATAATTACAGTACAGTAATGTACGTCTCATATGAGAGGGAGAGAGAGAGAGAGAGAGTGAATGTATGTACAGGGTTTTATAATTATTGTACTGTACAGTACAGTAAATATATTTAAGTAAAATATGGTACTGTAAATAGTATACCTGTACAGTACATTTGTTCACTTTATACTTACCTCGCTTATGTAATGTTGCTCCAATGCTACTTCGTGGAATTTCACTTATCGCGGGGGTTCTGGTCCCCATTATCCGCGATAGACGAGGGATCACTGTATATATGTGTGTGTGCGTGTGTATAATTGTAATATCCACAATGCCCCCTTAACTTCTCGAATTCTTTGCACTTTTTGGATACGCTTGTCACAACAAAGCTTGGATCTAAGTGCAAAAAAATATGAAGTAATTATGATGTCCAGTGGCTGGAATAAATGAATCTTTATATATATAAATACTATATAGTTGTCTGTAAATGCATAGATTCTGCAGGGTTTGTCTTTTCCTGGGAAAGCCCAAAAACCTGAGGCTTTCTCAGTTGGAAGGTGGATGGCATAACTAATTCATGGGTTTGCGAACTCATGGTATCTCAAAACGAAACACAAACCAGAAATCAGCAAGGAAAAATACTTAAGTATTAATAAAAAGAGCATAGTAAAAGTAACTGCAAGAGTAAGGCAGCAAGTCAGCATAGACATCTATGCACAACAGCAGCTGGAAGTAAATGGAAGTGCTGACCAACAGGTGGGCAGGGCTTCCCTATACCTGTTGATAGTCAACTAAGTTGTCAGTAAAATTTAAACATCCATTCCAGCTCACATTTGCTAGCTAATCCTCTGTAAAGAATGAAAGTTTGTATTTGCATTAGTACAAATATCAATTTAAACTGTAATTTCGCTTTTGGCAAAGATAAGCAAAATGACAGTTATTGCTTTTTAACTTCTTTACCTAATCCACAAAGGGAGGACATTCCTGAAGACTCTCCTCCTCAGAGTATTCTTAAAGATTTGACTGTAAATGACACCTTGAAATACTGAATCTGTGTGGCCCAATTTTGAAGATGTTACTTCTGCATATGGGCTAAAAAATAACACCAAGGCTGACTGAGTTTTGTTACTGCCTTTTATCATGATGTCCCTGCCATATTTCTTGATGTTGCCCTTAGATACATTATCACTCTTCCTCTGAAATGCAACTCCATAAATAATTTTTTCACTATCTTCTTTATAGGGGACTTCATGGTATACATTTCCTGCTTGGTCCATACAAGAACTACCATTTCCTCAATGAATGATTCAGAAGGAATGAAAAGTATCATCATTTTTGTTGTCTGTTAAAAAACTTTACGCAACCGACAGATGTGTCAATATTTTTACCATTGTAGCTCTGATAGGTGCTTAATGATTATACAAGATTATAAATGTATATGAAAGTTATCTCTGTCACTGTCCAACTTGAGTGTGAACATATAAATCATACCAAATGTCTGAAATGTGGCAAGTAATAGTTCATAATCAGTATCTAAACAGAGTGAGGGGCACTCAAGCACCCTTTATTTACCACGAGTAACACCAGAACTCTTATCCCCTATTGTCCTGGGATTGTGTTCTTGGAGTTGATAACTGTAGCTTTATCCATGCCACTTATTACAGCCAGTGTTAGAAAATCGAGAATTTCAGGGGAGGGTACACAACACCTTCCCTACTGAGCTTTTCTTCAACCTCTTAGGGAAAAGGAAAAAATGAAATTATGGGAGGGTACACAACACCTTCCCTACTGAGCTTTTCTTCAACCTCTTAGGGAAAAGGAAAAAATGAAATTATAAGGAAGAAAAAAATTAAAAACAATGGCAATGAAATTATAAGGAAGAAAAAAATTAAAAACAATGGCAAAGTTAATGCAAAAACAATACCACAAAGAACAGATGGCCACAATGTTGATCTACAAACGAACCAAACCATCTGGCATACTAAAGTTGTACATCACAAGTCCACTACACTACAAAACATCAATCATTTCATAATGGTAAATCTGCATACATACATAAATCTGCCATGAACCAAAGTTTCTCTATTTACATACATACATCTGTCATGAACAAAAGTGTCTCTATTTTCTTATTACATTACAATTCCCAAATGGAAGGAGGTTTTAAATCCCTTAGAGGATTCGATAGCCCTCATTACAAAAGAATATTATCCAAACAATAATAAAACTACTACACAAATCAAGATTAATCTAATCTGCATGCATTAATCCAGTAGTTTCCTTCAAACAGAATGGTCAATACTCACTTTGCTATTCTTGTTATATGATGTTCTGTAGCTTTAGTTTTTGATTTCTCTAATACATCAAGCATTAGTAAAGCAAGATCAGCACCACTTGTTTGCTGTAAATAAAAAATTTAAAAAATTTACTTGCTGCCTTTAATGTATCATTTTCATTAATTAATCACTCTTGATCAATAATAATAAGTAAAATTTGCTTACGTTCATTACCATTACAACTATCCTACTCTAGCTTATAAATAATTAAACACTGTAACTTTCCTAATTTTATTTCCAAAACTGGCTGTAAAATAATCATCTGTTAAATTTCAACCGAAGAAAATTACAATCAAAGCAAATGAACATTAACAGTTTTCCTAGAATTTCAAAAAATTAAAGATATAGTAATTAAACAAAAATGCTAAGTCAATAAACATGGTTAAACAGGTATTTATCTATGAGGAGATTCCACAACACTGGCTGAAAATTATTCTACCAAAATCCACTATCATTTCTTACATTGATATTATCCCTTTAACCTTCATCCTTATATACTTTCAATAACCTACTCTTGTCATGAATCTACAACTTTTTCACACTTTGGAGACCCGTTAACACAACAGAAGGGTAGCTTGGCTCCACCAACATTACTACTGGAGATATGAAAAGTCACATTTTCTATTTCTAATAAAATGGAACACAATAAATGACAAAAAAAATTTCCTAATTGTTATAAACATCCAATCAGTATTACTGACCTTTTCTTGATTTTAAATCCCTTCAACTCATGAAAAATCTCTTCCACACTTGAGTCTTTGGTCCCTAAAATTATTTATGTTGTTTCAACCATATCATCATCACCCTCTACAGTTCTCCACATACATTGAAACAAAGAGTTAATATACTGTAGGGTCCACCACATTCATTGTACTGGCCATTAATCCACAACAATGGGCCGACACACCAACGCGTGGATAAAAGAAACACAGCACCCGCCACGCACCTTCTGTACATGCATCTTCTTTATTGTCATTCTCATATTCAATGTATTGTCATCATCATATGTATTCCACTGTCAGCTTCTCAGCCGTATGTATATTAACTCCAGTCCCGTATCATGTACTGATTTATATGTATATTTCCATCTGCCAACAAACACAAGTGATTATGTTTAATCTCTGTTTTTACCTTCCTGATATCAGGTGCTACATTTCTGTTCGCAAGAGCCCTTGATCTGTGTGTTTGTTGTCTGAATAAATTAGCAAGCTGTGAACTCTGACCCTTACTCAAACCCACTGTTACAATATCATTTAGTAAGGAATATACTTCATAATAATGGGAACCCTTCTTTAATGCCGTGCTCATCATACTATAGTAGTATGTGACCTTAAATATATCCAAGGATTTCACAGATGTGTGATGCCATTAGCACTGGCTTACCTATTATGCATCAATAATATAGCATTCCTAACATTACTGCAGCCTCATGCTTAGTTATAACATTAGTATTATACTTTAGGAAACTTTTTTGCATTACCCTAATCAAAGGTAGCAGAGCTTACAGAATAACATATTAATTTCATGTTTGCAAGGAATATAACTGGTAAAAATTGTAAATCCTCTTTACTCACGAAAGTCACAGAATATGAGATAAGACTGAAAATTACTAATAGGACAACATTATAGTATTACCATGCCTTCTATATTGGAATTTCTGCTCATTTTACCCCTCCACTACCTGCTATGCCAGCTACCCTGGTGACTGCTGCACCAGTTGTCCCTCCGATTCTTGGTCGTGAATGTGACAACTCTCACAATGCATACTATGCCTGCCAAGCTAACTGATCCTGCTTAACTGGGTACTTCTGCTATGTAGCTGATACTTTTAGCTTCTGTTGCTACTGTATTAACCATCCCTATGTCCCCTGTTTTGGTCATGGAGACAGTCTTGCCTGCTCTATTTACTTATGCTACAAATAAGTCACCAGGTTTGCCTCCCGCTCCTACTGTGGTTGAGGTCACTCATTCTTCCCACTGTTACTGTTGAACTAACAACTGTATTGCTCTTTCAGTCCCTTTTCAGTGGATTTGACATTACATCCTCCTGAGGTAGAAGTTATCCCTCATGCCCCAGAGCCCTTTCTGCAGTGGTAGTCCAGGCAGAAGTGCATGATCCTCAAGAGTAAAGTATTCCTAAGAAGCAATCCTCCAAGGATCATGACTCTTGCAGGGTTCTCACTCCATTTACTCCAGACAATCTACTTCCACTTCGCATGGGTCATTCAGATCATCAGATTTTTGTCGCAGTCACCAGTCACGTTTCCAAAAAATCAACCTACCATGAGCTCAGTTTCTTCTTACATGACCCCAACCTTGTCTCCTCTGCTACCCATGACAAAAGGGAAGACTATACCAACAACCTGCTTCAAGAGAGGGTTCACACTCTGACATGGAGGAGGCCCTTCAGCAGCTCATTACCTTCACTGCTGTCTCCATTCTCAAGTGAAGCAAATTCCTCCTCCAGACCTGACACTCCCAGTCATACAAAGAACAGTTCTCATCACATGTGATCTTCCTGGCCTCTGATCCCAGACCATTGGTTGGTAAATTTTTGGAGGCAATGCAAAAGGTGGTGTCATAGACTTGGATGTAAGGCAATCAACAATCTACCTGAAAAGTTAAGTGTCTGCAGCAGAGCTGAGTCCAGAAAATTCCTCATCTGACACTAACAGGAAGATTCTTCCCGCTTGACAAAAGTGCCAAGGACATCCTCACCAATGCAAATTCCAGATGAGGGCCACAGCCACAAATGTAAAGCCACAGATGAGGGGCAGAGGAACTTTAAAAGATTACAGCTGTCCCCAACACATTCAGACTGCTGAACCACTGGCTCCACAAGTTTTTTGGTATTTTGGCTAGCATAGGCTAGGGGCTGGAAGGTGACCAGTTAAATTTTTCAAGGTCATATCTTAGAGGGACTACTGTACTTCATGATGTCAACAAAGGCATCAGACGATGTGATTTTCCTGCCCTGATTCTGCAAAAGTAGAATCAGAGTTTGAAACTGTACAATGCTATGCTAGACAGTGCCTGCTCTATTTGAGTATGAAGGGAGTATCAGCTTAAAGATATTCTAAAGTTACTATTGTAACTCAACTCATAAAATTTAACACTGATGACATACCACCAGAATCCCTCTCATACTGCTCAATTCTGTTACAAAACAAACCAGAGTAAATAATTGAGGTGAAAGTTACACTGAATAAGGTCACCTACTCATGAGCCCATGAGCAATATAAGTATTACTGTTGTAAAGCATGAAAAATGTAAGTATATACAGTAAACCCCCATATTCGCATTCTCACGATTCATGGACTCGCGTATTCACGGATTTCTCTTTAGAACGTATCTACCGAGTATTCGCAGAAAATTCGCCCATTCGCGGTATTTTTCACTGAGAAATATTTTCACTAAATACTGTATTTTCATCTCGTTTTCATGACTAAATGCACTTTTCGTGATAAAACTATTAAAATACTATGGTAATGCTTGAGTTACGATAATTCGATTTTGCAATGGGGTAAGCAATTAATACCGATACGACAATATTATTTATAAAATATTTTTAAATTTTGCGCGGGCGCAGGCAGCAGCATAATCTGGCAGTGAGAGAGACCAAATTACATTAGACAACTTTTCCTCCATCTCTTTATCCCATCTTCTAGTTAAAAAAGTAAAAGAGAATGATGATAAAAGTATTGTTAGTAACGTTATACTCTTGCGTAAATGCGTACAGCCATAAACAACCGACCAAGAAACTGTTGTTTTGCTTATAACCGAATCAGATAACAACAGCCGTTTACCTGTATTTCAACCATTGTACGGTAATAAACAATTACCGTAGGTTATGGCACAAATGATGTTAAGTAGAATAGGACTGATATATTTTTACATTATACCCTTATTCGGTATGGATAAAAGATCATCATGGAAATACACTGCTAAATTTAAGTTGCAAGTTGTAGCTGAAGCTGAGAAAACAATGTTCAGGCTGCTAATGACTATGCTGCAAATTATCGTGCATTGGCAACATGGACGAAACTCGATCATAATTAAAATGGGAGAGAAAGTATTTTAATCAAAGCTACTAGGCATGAAAGGATACTGGGCATGAAAGAACACATTACTGTATTGTTATTTTTATGCCAATAAACGATAAATACGTAAAGCTCGTATTATGATGAAATCAAGTGAAAATAGTGAATGGAATCTTGAATTTTTTTTTAAACAAAACAAATGCCCCCTAACGGTCATCGTCGATCGTCATCTATTAACGAAAATAATTGATAAATTAATTTCACAACGAGACATATTTTAGTTATTTTTTTACTAAAAAAACACGTTGTATAACAAAAAATAACCTTGTCCCTTATAAATAAAGTACCTAGACTCTAGATTCATTTACGCTAACTAGAAGCAAGAAAAGCACTCTGAACTGAGTTAAATGCAGCGAAATAAACACCGCATAAACATTTCCAAACCAAAACATTGATGATCGCTATGATCGCAATTTATAATACAAAAGCAATACAAGAACATATACAATATTATTGGATACAGTGAATTAAGGCATAACCTTTTAAAGGATCCATGGAAAAGATGCATATTCATTATGTTGACATTTGTATAATACGATATGCGAATATAGAGTACAGCATATCGTAGGCTACGCTACTGTGTATTTATACAATATACCATAGTGTAGGCTAAGCTAATTCTTGTTTGTTATTCAATTTCTCTTTGTATTGAATTATCATAAGTCACTTTGCATGATCCTCCAGAATTAGCTGATATTAATAATTACTATACCGTGTATGTAAAGAGTATATTTTATAGTGTAGGCTAGGCTACCATATATGTATACAGTACATGGTACCGAATACCCTAGTGTAGGCTAGGCTATGTTAGAGATATGTTTTGGTATTTCTTACGTTTTTTCCAACAAACGATGGTTTTTTTGGGGAGAACCTAACCCCATTGTAAGTAGGATAATACCTGTATAAGCATTTTCAGTTTGTTTTGTGTGTCTGAACTATCAAAATAGGCAGTTCTAAGTGTTTTTAGAAGGGTTCTAGATATTTGCTGGTTTTAGCTATTTGTGGAGGGGGTGTGGTACGCATCCCCACGAATAGGGGTTTACTGTGTATGTATGTATATGTATATATATATATATATATATATATATATATATATATATATATATATATATATATATATATATATATATATATATATATATATTATATATATATATTATATATATATATATATATATATATATATATATATATATATATATATATATATATATATATATATATATATATATATATATATATATATATATATATATATATATATATATATATATATATATATATATATATATATATATATATATATATATATACACACACACACACACACACACACACACACACATAAAGCTTTGGAACCTCTTTAAATAATGCAGGGAAGATGCTTGCAGGTTTCTAAAGACCAGGGTTAGAGGGATCCTGGGGCAACTGGGGATGTAGAAATGGAGTGTTGCAATATACTGTGCCCTGTTAAGCTCACTCCTTCATGTAATGAATGACCACCCCTGCAACCACTACCCTGTGAGTGAAGGCTAAACTGCTCTGAGGTTGCAGAGCTTTTGTGCCTTGTTGGAGTCCTAGCCAACTAAAAACCCCAGACGAGCCTCTGTACCATTGATAGTGGAACTTCCTACCCGTGGGGTCTGCTGGTGTCCATTCCTTGGGGATTTTCATGGTTGGAGGAGAGGCAGTCGGGTAATAAGATTCTGGCTGTTCATGGCTGTTGACTGTTTCGTAATTATTTGCTTAGGCAAATTGTGTTGCTCAGTTGGGAGCTGTGACATGTTTGGGATCATCTAACAACAGGGAGATCATATGTTAGTGTGACAGCAAAAAAAGGTATCCTGGCAACAAACTATGGAAAACTGTCCATGGATAAGTGGATGCAGTGACTGTGGGAGTACTCAACCAACCCCCTTTTTTCCTTTTCAACTGGTCACATTAGAAAGAATATTGAATTACAGCTCGGATAGAAATACTGAAATGAAAACACAAACAGAGATGACCCAAGAAAAGTTAAAACTAAAGCACATGTGCAAAATGCGGTGTAAACAAGTGGTCCATAGACTACAAAGAGGCATGCGCATCAAAGCTAGGTAGTCTCAGTGTCTGTCTCTCCTGTCAACAAGAACAGGAGACAGCTAAGGTGAGGAGGAAAGTAGAAGAAATATCAAAGGAACCAAAGGATCTGACAAAGGATAAACTCGAAGGAGAGAGAAGAGAAGACAGGATGGAAAAGGAAATTGGAGACCTAAGAAGAGAAGTGACAGACCTTAGGAGAGAGAAACAGGAAATGAACAATGACATAGTAGAAAACAGAAAGAGTATAGTGGAGATTAGAACACAATTAGTTAAGACCAGAACCAAAAATGAAACAGAAACAAAAACTTACAAGCAAAAAGCTGACGAATTCAAGAGAGCTGTTGGTAGAAGAGTGATAGCAGCCAGAAAACATAACTGTCCCCCAAAAGGAATAAACATCAAATAGATTTGCTGTGCTCTCAGAATCAGAAGAGGAGAAAACCTTAATTGGAGATTCATTGGTAAAAGATCAGGGGGTCAAATTTTGAGGCCAAAAATAAAAATAAGAGAAAAGTTCATTCTTACCCAGGTGCAGGAACAAAGAAGATAACCAAGGTAGTGCAGAAAATCAAAGTGAAAAGTAGAAAAAGTGCAATCATAGTGCTTGGAGGACGAAACAACCTACTGTATTTCTAAAAGATTGAAGAACTAGCCAGACATAAGGTCTTGTAGCTGACCTGAGAAATGTTGTATAAAACATCCATGAGAAAACCAACAATGGCATTCTTGTAGGGCTACTGCCTAGAACCAATGAAAGCCACTACTCCCTCAGCAAGGCAATTGGAATCAACGACATACTGGAGCGAATATGTCAAGAAAAAGGCGTTAGGATTTTAAATTTTGGGACAGATTTGTAGGGAATAAAAAACTATATAAAAAAGATGGACTTGAATTTGGAAGGAGCAAAATTACTAGGAAACCCTCTTATCAAAACCTCTTGAAATAACTCATTGAACTGAACACTCACGGGAAGAAGCCAGAAAGCTTCCAGAATTTGGTTAGTAATAGCACTGCAGGAAACAGTGAAAGTAAGGGAAACGAATAAAGCCACGAGAACAAAAGAGAAGTTAGAAAAGTCCCTCAGAGTGGTGCAGTTTAATACACAATCTATTTGGAACAAAGTATATCCCTTCAAAGCACTGATAGCAAGTGAAGAATTAGACATAATAGGTATTACAAAACATGGATACAAGAGGCAACAAGAGACTTTGTAGGAGAGCACCAAATAGCAGGATATAAACTGTTAAAAAAAGATAGACCCAATAAAAAAGGTGGAGGCATTATGTTATGTGTCAAGGACCACCTCAGTCCAATAGTGTGTAATATTACAACCACTCAAGAAATAATTGGCATCAATATACTTTAAGCAGTTTACGGAAGAAGCTGACTCTAATACTAGTGTACAGACCCCCCACCATCTACAAATGTCCGACGAGGAGCTGTATGCATTACTAGGACAAGAAATAAACAACTAACTCTGCATAATAATACGAGATTTCAATGCAGCAGTACACTGGGACACTATGACCTCCACATCAAACTTAGAAGGAAAGAGACTTTTAGAATCTGTCAAAAATGAATTTCTCCACCAATGGATTGACAAACCTACCAGAGGAGACAACACGGCCTATCAACAGAAGATAACCTACTGTCTGGCCTTTCAGTAGGTGCCAATTTAGGCAAAAGCGACAATACAATTATTACATTTCATATTAATATTCGCCATGAAAAAGAAATGAAGATACTAAATAAATTAGACTATTGTCGAGGAGACCTAAAAAAACTAAAAAGAGTATCTTAAAAATCTTGAGCATGACAAGAACACAGACATAGATAACTACTGGGAAGCCTTTCTAGAAGAATACACAGAAAAACACTCCAGATGTATACCATTAAAGCAAATACGAACAAATGGAATCCCTCAGCCTATGTGGTTTAACAGAAAAATTAAAAATAAAATAAAAGAAAGAGACAGATTGCACAAATCAATGACTTCACATCCAACACCAGAAGAAGTAAGCAGGCATAAAGAATTCTTTGTGCATGTTAATAGTAGGAAGCCAATCAAAAACAACTATATAAGTCCCTTAAGAGACAATAAAGGAAACCTAGTGACCTCAGACTTGGAAAAAGTGGGGTTAATGAGTAAATTTTTTACTAGTGTTTTCACAATTGAGGACACTACCTCAGTCCCTGAACCAGCTATTAAATAAGAAGGGGCAGAACCACTTGACAAAATAATATTTGCAGAAGAAGACATTAAAAACAAAATAGAAAAACTAAACAAGTTTAAATCTCCTGGCCTGGATGGGATTCATCCAAGAGAAATTAGAGAGTTAAAAGAGGAGATAGCTCCTCACCTTTATAAAATCTACAGAGCACCAAAAGGATGGAAACTAGGTAATGTGCATCCAGTTTACAAAAAAGGTCCAAGAGAAGGGCCAGGAAATTATAGACCAATCTGTCTAACGTCAGTCCCATGTAAGATTTTTGAGTCCATAATTGCAGATCAAACTGTGGATCACATTGATAGAAACAACCTGTTGTTAAACAGTCAACACGGCTTCAAACAAAACAGATCCTGCCTATCAAACCTCTTGGAGTTTTTTTATAACATGCTTGGTATTTACAACAGTAGCAGAGCAATAGATATACTGTACTTAAATTTCCAAAAGGTCTTTCACAGTGTTCCACACAAGAAACTAAAGATAAAAGTTAGAGCTCTATGAATTGTAGGAGAAATAGCAGACTGGATTGAAGACTGGCTAACTACTAGAAAACAGGGAGTCGTAACAAGCAGTGAAGAATCAGAACAGACAGATGTGACAAGTGGACTTCCTCAGGGTTCTGTCCTTGGCCCACTCTTGTTTTTTATTTACATTAATGATATTGATGTAGGCTTAATTAGCAGGATAGCAAAATTTGCAGATGACACCAAACTAGGTGTAAATGCAGCAGACCCAGATACAGTGGAAAGTTTAAGAAATGATCTAAGGAAAATAGGAGTGGTCAAAAAGATGGCAAATGCCTTTTAACTTGGATAAGTGTAAAGTGTTACAAACAGTAACAAACAACTCTCATGCAAAGTATATGCTTCTTGGGAATGACATAAATAGTGTAGAAAAAGAAGACGACCTTGGAGTCATTATTACCCAGGACTTAAAATCCACAAAACAGTGGATAAAAGCCGAAAAGAAGACACAAAAACTAGTGGGATACATAAAGAGGCAGTTCAAATACAGGAACAAGGAAACAGTGCTGCAGCTCTACACATCCATAGTTAGACCTCATCTTGAATATGCAGTACAGCTTTGGTCACTAACACCAAGAAAGGACATAAATAGAATAGAAGGGGTACAAGCAAGAGCCACAAAGTTAATTCCATCTATCAGGCAAATAGGTTACCAAAGACGACTCGAGAGCCTGAATATATTAGGCTTAGAAACACGACGATTGCGAGGGCAACTCATAGAAACATTAAAAATACTGAAAGGCATAACAAAAGTAGACAGTAACCTCTTCACATTAAACGAAAACCAGACAAGAAATAATGGACGGAAACTAGAATTGAAGAGATACAACACATCTCATTGCAGGAACTTCTTCACATACAAGATATGTGACATATGGAATAAACTGCCACCAGAAGTTGTCAACAGCAACTATGTGGAAGAGTTTAAAAGAAATTAGGCAAAATCATTAGAACACTGTGCATGAACAGTAAAACCTGCTCCTAGAGATAAGTGAGCACATGATGTCTCCTCAGATGGACTAAAAAATCTTTGAGACGTCCTAATCCTTGTAACTCCTTGTATCTCTCTCTCTCTCTCTCTCTCTCCCTCTCTCTCTCTCTTCCTTCCTTTCTTTCTTTCTTTTGTCTCAGCCAGCCTTGTTGAATATAAGTCGAAGCTTAGAAGTACGTATGTATATACAGTATTTTTAACGGTACTAATGTTTAAGATGACTTTGAAATTATATTAATAACAATTTCAAAGATTAATACAGTAATACAGTAGGATAATGATTTAAAGTATATTTGATGTAGGATGATACTTCAAGTATACATTTGGTATTTGAACTTTCAAGATAGGCAGTTATAAGTATTTTTTGAGGGGAGAGTAGCAAGTATTCGTGGATTTTAACTATTCGCCAGGGGGGGGTCTGGAATGCATCCCCCACAAATACGGGGGGTTTACTGTAAACCCATTCTGAGTTATATCTTTTCCTATTTATCAGGTCCAATAAATTTTACCAAAAATGCAAAATTCCATAAAAATTAATCCAAAGAAACATATGATGGTAAATGGGACTCTTGGACTCAAACCTGGGAACTAATTCCTGGGGTTCAAGAGCCCCCTCACCACTTCAAGGTAGTCCCAAATCGAGGGGGTTCATTTTGTAAAGACCGAGGGTTTGTATTTGTGTAGGAACAAATATAAATAAAAAATACAGGGTGTGTATTACTGTGAGGCCGCGCAGCATTGCCAACCATTGGAGGACAGTTTTTTCAATTTTTAAAAATTTATATACATAAAACAACTTTGGGGCCTTGCTTTGGGTGTTTCAGACAATGTCGAGTGTCAGATAATTGATGGTAATTGATGGATTAATGTACATACAGGCAGTCCCTGGCTATCAGCGGGGGGTTCTGTTCTGACGGCGTGATCATAAGTGAAAATTGACGATAACCAAAAACCGGCAATTTTTGGGGCATATTGGCGCCGAAAAGTTCCAAAAATCAGCGCCTCTATTAGGTATGTATCAGCACCGATAAGAAGAAAAAGTTCCAAAAATCAGCGCCTCTATTAGGTATGTATCGGCACCGATAAGAAGAAATCCATACATGCACTGCACATGTACATTCCCTATACATTTGTTGAGGATGCCCACTTCCCTAACAAAGGTACATAATTGCTCTATATTACACTCCTCCCACAGAGAGGAACCTGTCTTAGATCCCTAAGACTGGCACATTCGACCAGCAAATGTCTCACAGTAAAGGGGACGATACAACTATCACAGAATTGAGGGTTTTCACCTGACATTAAGAACCCATGAGTGAGTCTTGTAGTATGTCCAATCCTTAGCCTGCGCACCATAGTTTCTAGTTTCCTTAGTAGTGCGTCACTGACTTATGGCGATCCCGACTTATGATGGATTCAATCTTACGGCACTTTTTCAGTGCTCTTAACATCATTTTACAGCGCTGTAACTTGATGTTGCATCAAGTTAATGGCACTTATGGCGGTGTAACTTGATGCAACAACAAGTTACGGCACCAAACATCAAGTTACAGCATCATAAGCACCGATAACAGCAAAACACCGACTTACAGCAGAAGTCGAGGACCTACATATAGGGATATGACCAAGTAGATGATGATGTAATACTGCACATCATCTGGTTTGTCTCAATATTTTCCCAATGGGACTGCAAAAAGTTTCTCATTTTCTGACATACAAAAACCCTATATGGTAGTAGGCATCTTTTGGGTTCCTGAGAAGTGACTGCTGACTTATCAAGTTAATCAGCTTGCATGTTATCAAGAACCGTAACTTGGGAGGGCACCCAGCAAAAATTTACTTCTTTACCTCTTCTTTTCACTAACAACAGCCATTCCATAATCTCTAAAATCAGTGGCTGTAAATACTTATAAAGATTCTCAAGACAGATGAACACTTCTTGAGTCACAATATATAGTAAAGCTCTTTCCATTAAGAATTAAAGTTTCTTTTAAGGCCTTTAAAACTGTATGCAGTTCTGCTGTAAAAATAGATGCAACAGATTATAATCTCCCGCTTTTTTCTAACATCAAGAAAGAAGACTCCAAAGCCGACGCTAGCATCTGACTTGGGCCATATGTGAAACTTGCAACGGAATTATAATGTTGGGAGGAATGATCTAAAAATATTTAATCACAATATCTACAACATTGCTAACCAAATATCTAGCCTGTAAAGTCTCAATCCTTGGGCTGTTAATTGACTGTTAATTGAATTCACTCTAAAAGTAAATGGTTGGGGTTACTTGGCGTGATTTTCATAAAATTTCATGTCTTTCATTTCTGATATAAATGCTGATTAAGCACTTAGGAAGCCTCTGAAATCTGCACCAGCTCGAACCAGCAGATGTTGGTAACATAGACCCAGAGGTATCTCAACAGTCTCTACAAGCATGCTCTCAGTGAAAGATAACAAATACTCCAGTAGCTGAATAGTCTACTTCTTATATTTACTTCTTGTTCATCATCTGCCTTCTTGCACATGATGAATTAAATCAAGCATTTCAAGGTTATTTGGCTTCGTTGAGGTGAGGACTTCACACCTGTACGTTAATTCTGAAAAGACTAAAGTTTGTATACAGCAGTCTCAATATATGAGTTCGGTCAGCACCCAAGGAAGTGTGGGACAGAACTTTCAGGACATTGGTTACTTTCAAGCAGTCTGTCTAATATTTTTCAGGTGTGAAATCCAAGTCAGCTTGTTATCAAAAACCAGCCTAAGAAACCTTGTTTCAGCAACACACGGAATTCTCTACCCCTGTATGAGTAGATCTGGATCGGGATGACTCCTCTTATATGGTATGGTTACCATTTTACTATGTGAAAACCTAAAACCATTCCCTTTACTTTAATATCAATGCAGAGCTGAAGGCAGTGTTTAGCCACTGCAATCCTTGTTGCTGCAAGGTAAACAAGGTTATGCTTAGAACCCTACCTTGCGGCACTCCCTCCTTCTTGTTCTAATATATCTGACATTGTTGCTCCAACTTGAACATGAATAGTCTACTTCTTATATAAGCATTAATAAAATGAGGCAAATTGCCTCTCTAGTTACATTCATACAGAACCCTCTGAATGCCCTATCTCCATGTTGTGTTACACGCCTTATTAAGATTCAAGAAAACTGAAATGATGCAGTTTGTTAACAAAAGTTTCTTATATTAAAGATTACATTGGAACCAACATGATATTTTCATAATAAAATTAAGTTCCATATATAGTTGCCAAGTAATTTAGTTATAATTTCTAACTCGTGAGGCAACCTTTATTTAAAAAATCACGGTAGCACTTCAACAGTTTAGTGTAGGTAACAAGACCTGCCCACTAACGGGAGTACTGGAAACAACTTAGCTGAAAACCTCATTTTGTTGGTGCCCTTATGTCCATGAGAGGGGAGGAGGGCGGGCTCCGATTCTGTAATTACTTGGTAAGTATACATGTAACAATTTTACTATGAAAATACCATTTTCATATAAGTAACTTAACAAGTAATTAAATAGCTGAATCCCACATTGAATGGGGGTGGGATACATGAACATGTTCTATTCCAAAACATTAAGGCATGGTAATGACTTTGAAACAGAAAAACTTCTAGCACTGAAGCAATGAGTGTTGTTTTCTTATGTGGTAAGAGAGCTACTGCAGGTGAATACTGCCTCTGGTTAGTGCTCAACCTGCAGTGGCGTGGCGGTAAAGCCATGGGGCGACTATAATTAAGTGGGAGCTTTGCAGCAAAGAATAGAATCGATGGCTAGCAAAGCATATATAAGTGCCTTGACCTGGTTGCAGTACCGATATAAAAAACAACCAGGCAGCACTGTCATCTACACTGAAAAACACCACAGTCCATCCACTGAGACTGGTGGGTACTCCAGGTACACTGTACTCCCTGGCTCCCAAAAATTCGACACCCTACTTCAAGGTGAAGAGATAGGAGAAAAAGAGAGATTCCTATGCATCCTCCCCAGTACCATGCCAGCCACTGAAAATGGCCCCAAGGTACTATAATTTTCAAACACTATTACAAATTCTTTCAAGTAGTGAGACGAGAAGATCGGTTCACAATTCCAATAGGCCGACTACAGAATGAAAGTGAGGGACATATTCTGCTTGAAAACTAATAAGGTAGAGACTGCCCTGACGTCATGAGCTTTCACTTTAATTAAAAAGTAAGCAAAACGTCCTCCTGAACCTAACAGTGTGCCTCAGAAATTAAGTCTTTAATGAAGAAGGACAGTGCGCTCTTAAGTCATAGGGCAAGACGGGTTCTTGATAGAGCACCTCACAGGGTGAGATGGATTCTTGACAGAGCACCAGAGGTTACTGCATGGTTCTCTGATCTTCTCAGTCCTGCTCAGGTAATACCTTAAAGCCCTAGCAGGACAAAGAACACTCTCTTCTTGCTCAGAGCCAAGGTATCCGTTAAAGTCTTAATGGAGAAAGAATGGGGCTTCCAAGTAAGGTTTCTCTGAGAAGAGGAATGAAGGGGTTAAAAAGAGGGACCTGTCAGCCACTTCAACACTATGTCCAGGTTCCAGGACACCGGACCTTCCTTTCTTTGCTAGACATATCAAAAGACTTGACGAGGTCAAGCTCTGGGATTGATGCAAGATCAGGACCCCTCTGTTTAACACTGAACTAAACACAGCTTGACACCCCTTAATGGTGGAGGACGAGAGATTTCTAGATCTCCTCACGTAAAGAAGGGTCACAGATGTCTCAGAAGAAGAGACGTTGAGTCTGAGACACCAGTGTTGGAAAATCACCCACTTAGCCTGGAAGATGTGGCTAGGAAAACAAAGCCTGCATCTTGCAATAGCCTCTGCAGAGCATCTTGAAAATCCTTACACTCTGACAATGCTACCAGACAGTCTAAGCCTGCCAGGGCAAGAGCGGACAACCCTTTGGTATCTCTTAAGGGGGCCGGCCGGCTACAATATATGGAGGGATAGGACGAAAAATGCAAAATCCTGAAAAAAATATATGCGCTTTGTATGGCAATGGAGAATGTGCCTACGAAATATTTTGCCAAGATTCCTTTTAGTTTCGTAGTTACAGGGTATTTAGTAAAAGTAACTCAGTGAGCCAAAAACATCGATCCCTACAAGAAAATGTAGTATGTCTTCTGTTATCGTACATTTTTATAATTATTACATTTTATATCAAACAAATTGTGAGCAATGGCATCTCTCACAACTCCACGCATCATAACAGAGTCACAGCAGCTACCTTCCTCAGTTTGATCAGAAGCGTCATAAGGGGTGCACGTCATTTTTTCACCTCTTGTCATTCGATCACTTTTACGTCTGTTTTTCTTTCTTTTGGCAAAAATTCATCATGCCAAAGAGGAAAAGACAAGTAAAACATCTTTTATCCCTACAAGAGAAGAAGATTAGCTCCAAGAAGAGTTCAAGAACCGATAATATTAGTGGAATTAGTGAAAGAGAGTGGAGTACTATTATGAGGGAGGGTCGGCTCACTCGCCTCGGTGCCAGGCTACGCCTCACCTTGAACTCACTCCCTTCTACATCCACTGCTGGTGCTTTCACGTACAAGACTCGTATTGGTATAAGCACGTCACTGCTGGAAAGCAAAGGAAGTAGCAACAATAGCGAAGATATTGATGAGGAAGATAATGAACTCGTTCTCATAAGTAGAAAAAGATTTGAGAGATTTGTGCTAAAAGATTGCCTGGGTGCACATGTACAAAAAATTATATAGTGCAATTTGAAAACGATGGTTTTGAAACAACAATTAAAATAAAACCTGGCCACAGTGAGTAGCTTGGGCAGCTATGAAACCTCTCGTAAGAGAATAATACCCTGCAGCAGGAAAAAAGCAGGGGGGACCAGGAGCCTAAAGAAGCAAGATTTTTAGCAAATGGATCTTCATTTATGATTAAATTATGATAAATAACATAGTTTTGGTTTATTAATACCCAAAAATGATTATAACATTCACAATTGCCATGATTTATTAACATTGTCTTTGTAGAAATACAAAGAAAACTCTGAACGCCCGTATCTCAAAACTATACTTTTGACCTTCAAAATCTATCTCCCTCCTCAGTTTTAAAGCTATAGCATTGAAATTTGGTACATAGCTTTGTAAGACGTTCTAGAACAATAAAATGAAGCCCTTTTTAAAATTTATCATAATTTTTTTATGTGATTGTTTGCATGATTTTTCCAGTTTTTTTTTTTTACCCAAACTAAAAAATTCATATCTAGCAAAAAAATTACTTTTACAAAAAAAACTCTTCATTTTATTGGAGGTCTACATCAGGTCTATATATGGCAGTAATCTCAGGTCTTAATATTAAGTATCCAGGGAGGAGATAGATTTTGAAAAATGGTTATTTTCGGGATAAATCGCGCTGGCGTCACAAAACCAAAGGTCAGAGGCAAAAATCATATGCGGTTTGGAGATGTCCTAAGCCCCCCTATTAAGTGGTATGAATGTTAAAGTCCTGCCCTTAAAAAACGGTAGTAGCCGGCCGGCCCCCTTAAAGTGAGGTTGTCTGAGTAGACATGGTTTTTTAAGGGAAGGAGTCTTGGAAAGTCCACCCGCAACCATGGCAGGTCCTGGAACTAGTCTTTCATGGGCCAGAATGGGGCTAGATCCAGGTCCGAGAACAAAAGCAAGGAAGGCGATGGTTCCTGGCGGTGGCAAACAGGTCCAATGTTGGCCTGCCCAATAGTATCGCAGATTCCGACAGACCAGGGAATTCAAGTGGGAAGGACCTACTTTTCGATAGCTCAGTTAGTCCGCCGAAAAATTTAGTTTGCCCTGAATAAATCGAGTAACTAGACTCACTTGATTTGATCTGTCCACAGCAGAAGGTCTCTTCCTGTCTGGCATAGAGAAATTGTGTGAGTGCTGCCTCGCTTTCGTATGTACATTAGGGCTGTGGTACTGTGAATGGACTACCACAGTCTTGTTGTGAACTAGGGTCGAGAAGCACTGAAGCCCTAAGTGAATTGCCTTCAGCTCTCTGACGCTGATGTGAAGGTTCTGTTCTTCCAGCGACCATGTCCCGGAAACTTCCTAGTTCCCCAAGAGGACTCCTCAACCTAGAACTGAGGAGTCTGAATAGAAGTCTAGTTCTGGGCTCAGATGATGAGAGGCTTCCCTTCTGAAAGTCTGCGTTTGGACCACCAACACCGGTCTGACTTGATCTCCGGGTTTATGGGAAAAGAGTAGGTGTCCAGTTGTGTTTCCACCCCAGTTGGCCTTGAGGAAGAATGCAAAACTCTCCTAAGAAGTTTGCCTAACTTGATGAACTTCTTGATGGATGAGAGAGTCCCCAGTAGGCTCATCCACTAATGGGCCGAGCAAGACGAAGGGCTAGAAACCTGTGGACCATCTGAAGGCAGCTGGCGATTCTCTTGGCAGACGGAAAAGCCCAAAAAGTCCGAGAGTTGAGACTTATCCCCAAACAGAGAAACCCTTGCAATGGGGCGATCTGGGGCTTCTGAGGGTAGATGATAATTACCAGTTTCTGAGAGAGATGTTCAAGTTCTTTGTGCAATTTTCCCTCGAAGGGGATCAGAGAAGCAAGTTGTCCAGATATAAACTGACATTTATGCCTATTAAATGAAGTCATTTTTCTAGAGGAGTGAGGACTCGAGTGAACACTTGAGATGCTGTAGAGAGGACGAAACAAAGAGCCCAAACCCGGAAGATTTAGCCGGTGCCAGGCTGGTGGGGTGCCTGAGAGTGTCCTGGAAGACGAACCTTAGATACTTCCTGGAGTCCAGATGGCTGGGGAAGTGGAAGCACACATCCTGCATATCCAAGGATATAATCCAATCGCCCTGGTGAACGGATGAAAGGACTGGCTGGTTTGTCTCCATCTGAACTTTATCTGCCAGATGAAGAGATTGAGGGCACTTACAATGAGGACTGGTCTCCAAACCCCAATGATTTGGGGGCCACAAGCAGACGGTAGTAGAAGCCCTCCGAGTTGATATCCTTGACTACTTCTACGACTCTCTTTCAAAGGAGAGAGGAGACCTTCAAAAGGGCTGAATGCTTTCCCTAGCCTCTGAGTAGGCCGTCAAAATGATGGGAGAAGGGACCAAAGGGGGCTCTCCATGAACGGAATGGAGAAGCCCTCCCTCAGAACCTTGACAATCCACTGTTCTGTCCCTCTGGTACTCTGCTTCCCCCAAAGTTGAGAAGACTGACTCCCACTTGTGCATGGAGGAGTTCTTCCTCATTTCTTGGTCAAGGACTTAGTTCCTCTTGATAGTTCTGGCTGAGAAGCAGACAGTGGAGTGGGTCCTAGACTGGACTTGGGCTTACTCCCTGGAAAGGGATGTTGCTGGAGAGGAGACACCATCTTAGGGACAAATGCGGACAAATCCTTGGGGCGTTTGGAAGAATGTGCCAGAAGATATCCTAAGTCGACTTCTATGGAGGTCCGACTTCTGGGTCTGAGTGACTCCTTTAGTGGAACGGGAGCACCAAAAAACTCTTCTTCAAAACCCCCAAAAAGAGAAAAAAACTGCAAGTTCAAAAAGCCATCCCTGATGGTCTTGTCTGCATGAGAAAGGACTCTTAACCAGTCCGAGGTGAAGTCTCCAACTAAAACATTGCAATCTTCAATCTTCTCAACTAGCATTCTCACCATCCAGTCCAAGAAACTGAAACTTCAAACAACAGAGGGATCTTTGACAAGGAAGTCAAATTCTGCCACTGAAAAAAACAATTTTCACTACCGAAATCACAGAGCATCGAGAAGAAGGAGCTTCCCCGGTGGCATAGGAAAGAAACCTCCTACGGATTAACCACAAGGGAGGAAAGACGAGAGACACCTTCCCTTGCTCCCTCTTAGCAGGAAACCAAACTTCAATCTCCTTGAGTACCTTCCTAGAAGATGAGGAAAGCACAATTGTGGGGGCCTAGGTCTGTCATTTGGATGGCTCCTCATCAGGAAGGTCGTGGTAGGCAAGACTGAGGCTAGCTGAAGCCAAAAAATGGTAGGAAAGCTAGCCCGCAAATATTGAAGGAGAGCTGCATTGGCTATGAGATCCGTGATTAGAAACAGGTGCTTGGCGCTCCGAGCAGGAGATTGATAGTAAAGAGTTGGCACCAGGCACTTGGGAGCTGGCGCTGGGCACTTGAGAGTTGGCACCAGGTGCTTGGCAACTGGCGTCGAGCGCTTGAGAGCTGGCACTGGGTGCTCAGAAACTGGCAGCAGATGCTTAATCAGAGCAAGAGAAGGCTTGTCAGGGTCCATATTTTTCAGTTATTGGTGCCTCTCTTAGGTATGTATCAGCACCAATATGCGATTATCGGCACTGATAACCAGAAATCAATGCAAAGCAGCATTGAAAATTGCAGATTTTCATCGCTTGGCAAGCCCCAAAAACTGGATCACCAATAACCAAGCCCGCTGATAACTGGTGACTGTGTGTACTTCTTAACAGGCACTGGACTCCCCATCGGATCAGGACCCTGACTGAGGCTTGCAGAAGACCACTTAAAATTTTAGGACGGGAAGAGTTGAATGGGTTGATGCCCCTTACACAAGAGTACTGTATCTATACATGTTAAGGAAAATCTTAGCCTCATTTCCTCAAGGGTATCCCATTAACTGTTGGGTTCAATATCCCTCACACAAAAGTATTTATATATACATGTCAAGGAAAAATCTAGTCAAATTTCCTTAAATGCTCATTATGAAACCCGAAAAGAAAAAGGGCAAAATTTGAAAAAAGTAAAAGGAATACTCAAAGTTCTCCCTCCAAGCTCCAAGTGTAGTTCCTCTAGTCCCAGGGTCTCTTTTCTGGGAAGGCAAGCTCCAACTCCTGTTGCACTGGGTGCTCTGCCTCAGGTAGACCATGCCTCCTCCACGGAAACTGGCTCTATCTCAAAGAGTCTCCCTCCCCCTCTATTGACACTGCTCCTGGACATTGTTACCTACTGCAGAGGAGCAACCCATCAAAGGGGTGAGAGAAACAGGGGAAAGCTCTGGCCATGCATGAGTCATCTTACTCAGCTCTCCTTCACTAAGTAAGAAAGCTCTCTCCTCCCCCAACTCCCTGGCATCAAAGTGTACCTTTCTTTCTCTACTCTGGAACTTGGTTGCCAGGGGGAGTGGAGGAAAAGGGAAGAAGGGAGTAGACAAGGGGCCTCAACCACTTCGCAGGCCTAGGCTGCTCCCCTTCTTCCCCCTACTCATCGATGTTGGGGAAGGTGGGGAGGTGGGATCATCTGCGGGGAAACTCAAATGGGCTGCCATATTGTTTCCTGAACCTTTTCAGAGGATGTCTGACCTCTCTAATTCGTTTCTATTGTCTCCATCTGTCTGGCACAGGTTACTCATCAGACAGTGGCATGGGAATGACAGTAAATGCAAGAGATGTTGCTGAATATGGGGGCCTTGGGGGAGATGGAATCATGGGAGGGAGAGGGGGAAGGATGCATTGTACTTTCTCTGGAGGAATATTGCCATTCACATGCTTCCTCAAGCTCTTCGTTGGGTGAGTCGGTAGAGCTGCGGACTGGTACTCGCTGGGCCGGAGTTCGATTCCCCGACCGGCTGATGAAGAGTTAGAGGAATTTATTTCTGGTGATAGAAATTCATTTCTCGCTATAATGTGGTTTGGATTCCACAATAAGCTGTAGGTCCCGTTGCTAAATAACCAGCCCTAGGAGAGCTGTTAATCAGCTCGGTGGTCTGGTAAAACTAAGGTACACTTAACTTTTTAACATGCTTCCTCATCTCATCTAAGGCCCACTGAAGTGCCTGCTCTCCCTCACACTTGATGCACTTATTGACCCTAAATCATTTTCTCCCCTGACATGAACACCAAACTGAGTGTGGATCTCCCTCTATGAGGGCTATAAATTACTGCACAGCCTACTTTGATCAACACAACACCTGAATTCGGGCTCATTTCCTCCACAGTAGCCATAATACTAACATATCCCTCATTAGTGAGACACACAAATCACCACATTGACAAAGGTCGCCCATGTGGTTTGCACACCACAAACAAAGAAAGCACTCTAGTCACCTCATGCCCAAAATCTCACAAATTTCTATTAATTCTTCATTCACTTGGATGCCAGAGAGGTACAAGCACAAAAAGGTAACTGTATGCACCATAAAACACAGGAATATCCTGTGCACATGGCACACACAAAGAGAAATTCCAGCCAAGAAAATGGGAGACAATCAAGACAATCAAGCATTCTGACAGCTCAGAAAACATTGGAAGAGTTAGACCATAATAATGAAGTCATGACAGATCATGGGCCAGGGTGATAGGATTTTATTTTTGAGTCAAGACAGCCAAAATGCACCTTCTCTGAGTAACTCCATTTATGAAAGCGTAGGTTTGTATCACTGTTGGAACAATTTATGTCAGAAAAGCCAAAATTACATATAGCGCAGTACCTACTATTAAGCTGAAGAACAATGGCAGTGGTGGTAAGAAATGAAAAAATCAGCTGAAGCCCCAAGTCAGATAAAAACATTGTTGTGTACCACTAAACCAGGAAAAGGAATAAATGAAACAAAGTTCAACTTATCATTGATGTTACTCAAAAGTAATAGGCTAGAACTCTGTCAGCAACATATTTTAGTCCACATCAGATATAAATGAATCAGTAAGATTTGTCTCAAAATGGATACTCAAATTCTCATCTTTTGTGCCAAAATCATAAGTACATCTACATATTTTATAAATAGATATAAACCTGGAGAAATCAGACAAAAAAGTCCCAACTTACTTGATCATGCTGCAAAAGAAGAGATGCTCCATCATACAACAAATCGAGGACTTCATCATATTTCTGTTGACCACAATATCTGCAAAGGGAAAAATATTAAAAAATCCTTAATTGCTACCCACATCACAAACATGATATAAAAATTACAGCTCTCAGATCTTAATGACATAATAGCAAAATTTTAAAAGTACATAACAAGTAACTGCATAGCTATTAGTTTCACTTAACCGTGGCAGTTCAAAATTTGAAATTCACAGTAATGTGCTATTGTTTTAGTGTAGGTAACTAGACCCCGCCCACTTTTGGGGAAGAATAGGTACAACAGTGCTTAAGAGCTCATATCGTTTCTGCCAGTCAAATGAACAACATTTGGTTGAGCGGCTCTGATTTGAATTTCTCTGGATGGTTGTATCTTTTGCCTTTGGTGAAGTATTCATTCGTGTTGGTTGCGAGCTATTTATTAGCTTAGCTAGTTCCATTGTGACTAATTTTGATTCACTATGTCGGACTCTAGCTTGTATAGTATTAGGTATTGCAGCGAAAGGCTGCAATACTAGACTTACTTCTGCTAAGCATGACTGGTGCACTGTGTTGCCATTGTAGAGAGCAAATTTGCTTCCTTGAGCATAAATGTGATGAATGAAAAGACTGGGATCAGAGTAAATGGAGTCTTGGATGAGCATCTAGATACACTCCAGAAAGACAGACAGAGAAAGGCGGCTGCTAGAGCCGAGGCTCGAGGTTTAGCTAGTCACGTTTCCACTCTGAAATCAGATATTACTGTTCAACCTGTGCCTTCTACACCTGTGACTGCTTTCTCCCCTATCACCAGCCCTCCAACTTTTCCCAAACTCCACTACCTGGCTCCCACTAAAACTGGACGCTTGGTCCCTGGACGTCCGCTCACAGATCCAGCGGACAGATCTGAAGCCTGCAATTCGGACACTATGCTTCCAAAGGGAGGACACTCGGAAGCTAGATGTCCATAAGACGGACACTCGGACACTTGGTGACTGTCATACGTCACTGAGAGAAGAATCTCAGGTCTGCTGGAACATATAGGAGATTTCTCATTGTCACTACACATCTCTTCATGGGTCAGGAGTCACCGTGAAAAACACCTAGAACTTCTGTCAAGGCCAATTTGAGTCTGACGACAACTGGAGGGCACTATAAGTGATGCCCCTCCAACAGCAGTCTGAGGGTCTTCCACTACACGAACTGTGAGCGACAGGTTCTACCAAGGTCGTGACTTCCTGTGGGCAAACCCCACCAACCTCCTTTGGACCTTCGGAATATCTTCTTCCTTCCACCTAGAAGAGTCGGGGAGGGAGGGGGCACTCTGGAACCACGGGATGCTTGGATATTGCTGGGCGCCTATGAGCGCTGGACGAGAGTTTTAATGCCAAATACTGGCGCTCCACAACTGGAAGTTCAGAAGACAAATACCATGGACTTCCAAACCAGAATCTATATCACTAAAGCACATCACCTTGGATGCCTTTTCAATGGTTGTCTGCCGATGCCTTGGGCAAACCCCCTCAGACTCCCCTGGATCACAAGTATGTCTTCTCCCAGGTTTAGGGGAGCAGGACAGTGACCTTTAGTTCTAGGAAATCTGACAGGCCGGATAGTCATCTCATCCCCTACACTTCCGGCAAGACGCCTTTTCAGTGGCTCTCTGTCCCAACCTGGGACAGTACAAGAGGTTCAATTGCAGGGGGGTCAATTACCTGGGGAACTTCCCATCAGCCTCCATTAGACTATTAGCATGACTTCTCCCAAGTACAGGGGAGTATGACAGTGACTTAGGTCTAGGAGAACTGATGGGCCGGATAATCACCTCCTCCACTGCACAACACTACACTATTACAAGGTTAACTTCTGTTAACCCATACACAAGGCTGGCAAAGGCACAGGGAGGAAGTGAGGAAGCCAGGCATGGGAGAAGATAAGAGGGCTAGTAGCAAGAGAGAAAAAATTAATTTGGGAAGAGTTGGCACCAGGCGATTGGGAGCTGGCACCGGGCACTGGGTGCTCCCAGGATGTGGATGGAGCCAGGTGTAGCTGGGCACCAGGCGAGCTAGTAGCTCCAGAAGCTAGCGGGCGTCCCTGGGTACTCAGCGCTGATTCTCGGCTGTCAAGAAAGTCTATCTAACCAAAAGCCTCTTGCCGCCAAAATAAGTAATTCGTCTCCATACTACATTCTGCCCTTACACTTTTTCAGTTCTCTGCAAAGGAATGTGTAATAACAAAATGTTCTAAATCAATTCTTTACCAACAATTGTTATGAAGTGCACAAAGTACCATCCACAAAACATATCTTGATTCCTTATCAAACGTTATTTGAGACTTGCCGATGTGTATTCGCCACCGAAAACATTGGTTCAGTAGCGAACACAATATATTCATTATAATATGCTACTCGGTAATGGAGAGTTAACCAACTGATTGCAAAATCGCTGTAGCGAAATATGATAAACTTGAATCAGATCTTAATAACAAAACAATAAAATACTAATCCTGCAGGCTCGAAGGCTACTCGAAATCAGTGATGATATTCCACTGAAATCCGGTTATCTAACTGGCGAATAATAAACAAAGCTGCTGCTAACATGACATTTTTATGATAAAATAAAGTTTTATATATACTTACCAATTACATAGCTATTGGTTCCCTAACCTACAGCAGCTTAAAAATTCAAAATGCACGCGGTGGCACTGTTATCGTAGTATGTAGGTGGCAACGTCCCGCCCACCATCCGGGACTCGAGGAAACAACCCGGGGAGGGCTCAATTCATTTTATTCTCTAATGTCCATGCAAGGGGAGGAGGGCGGGCTCCAATCATGTAATTACTTGGTAAGTATATGTAAGACTTTATCATAAAAATGTCATTTTTATAAAGTAACTTACCAAGTAATTACATAGCTGATTCCACATTGTTAGGAGGTGGGAAAGAGCATGGACATATTCTACTCCAAAGCATTAAGTAAGTAATGAAACTGAAATAGAAAGGTTGCTAACATTGAATAAATGTTTGTTGTTTCCTTTACCTGCTCAAAAAGCAGCTGCAGGTAGGTACTGCCTCTGGTCGGCGCTTCTCTCAACTTGTAGTGGACGTGGCAGTATAGCCAAGGGTCACCACTACATTAGTGGGAACTTTGCAGCGGAGGAAGTACACCGTATGCTGACAAAGTTTTAAAAGATGCCCTTGCCCTGGGCGAAGACCAGAATACAAAATGACAACACTATCACCTACACCACAGAATAAAACCAAAACTCAACCATTATCAATAATAAAATATGAACTGGTGGGTACTCCAGGTACAGTGTACCCCAAGGCTTCCCATCGACTCAAAACCTTAAGTCAAGGCGAATTGATAGCAAAGGAACAGAGAGATTCCCTATGCTTCCTCTCCCAGCACCATGCCAGCCATGGATAAAGGTCCTAAAGTGCTACAATTTTCAAACATGGTTTCTACGTCCTTGAGGTAGTGTGAGGCATATATGGACTTGCATCTCCAGAATGTCGAGGAAGTTGCGACTGCCCTAATTTCGTAAGCCTTAACCTTAAGTAATGGAAAGGCTTCTTCCTGGATCTGAGAGTGGGCTTCTAATATTAACTCTCTCAGAAAAAAGGATATGGCATTTTTGGAGAGCAGGCAAACTGGGTTTCTTACAGAGCACCAGAGTTGCTCAAAGATCCTCTGATCTTTTCTGTCCTCTGAAGATAGTAACTGAGGCACCTAACTAGACAGAGGAGTCTTTCTTCTTCCTCAGGTCCTAAGATGTCCATAAGGTTCTTGATGACAAAGGATCTAGGCCAGGGTTTAGTAGGGTCCTTGTTCTTTGCGAGGAAACCAAGAGAAAGAGAGCAGACTGCGTCCTCTCATGTAAAGCCTATTCTCTTGTTTATTGCCTGTAACTCGCTAATATGTTTGGCAGTAGCGAGAGCCACGAAAAAGAGAGTCTTTTTCGTGAGATTCCTGAGGGAAACAGAATGAAGAGGTTCGAATTGAGGACCTGAAAGCCACTTCAGTACAACGTCTAAGTTCCAAGAGACGTTGGAAGAACTTTCTTTCTTGGATGTATCGAAGGATTTGATAAAGTCGGTGATATCTTGATTAGAAGACAGGTCCATTCCTCTGTGCTTAAAAAGTGAGCTGAACATCGACCTGTACCCTTTGATGGTAGAGGTCGATAGCTTCCTGACGGACTTTAGGAATATCAAAAAGTCGGCTATTTGGCTTATAGATGTCTCAGAAGAAGACGTTATGGCGGCTGCACCACCTTCTGAAGACTGCTCATTTTGATTTGTAGAGCTTTGTAGAAGAAGCTCGTCTGCATTTCGCAATTGCCTCTGCAGCCTGTTATGAAAACCTTTTTGCTCTGACAAGGCACTTGACAGTCTGAAGCCTGTCAGGGCCAGAGCAGATAACCATTGATGGAATCTGAGAAAGTGGGGTTGTTTTTGTGGAAGGAGTCTTGGGTAGTCTACCAGGAGTCGAATTAAGTCTGGAAACCATTACTTGTTCAGCCAAAATGGGGCTACTAGGGTCATGGAGGTGTTCTAATGTGTCGACAGCTTGTTGATTACTTCCCTGATCACTCCGAAAGGAGGGAAGGTGTATGCATCTAAGTCTGTCCAGTCCAAAAGCAAGGCATCCGTGCTCCATGCTTGAGGATCCTGGACCGGAGAGCAAAAGAGGGGAAGACGGTGGTTTCTCGACGTTTCGAAAAGATCCACTGTGGGTTTGCCCCTCAATTCCGCAGGTTGTTGCAGACTATCGGGTCTAAGGTCCATTCGGTTGGAAGGACCTGTTTGAGGCGGCTTAATTCGTCTGCAATCACGTTCATTCTCCCTTGAATGAACCGGGTGACAAGAAAGACTTGGTTCTCCTCCGCCCACAGAAGGAGATCCCTCACTGTCTCGCACAGAGAGAAGGAATGAGTGCCCCCATTTGCGAATGTAAGCAAGAGCCATAGTGTTGTCCGCGTGTACTACAATCTTCTTCCCACCGACCAGGTCCAAGAAGGACTGAAGGCCCAGGTGAATTGCTCTCAGTTCCTTTACGTTGATGTGAGAATTCTGTTGTACTGTGCCGTAGTCCATGTTCCGGAGACTTCCTGGCCGTCCAGAAGGGCGCCCCAGCCTAGGTTGGAGGCATCTGAATAAAATAGAAGGTCTGGGTGCACTGGGAGAAGAGACTTCCCTTCCTGAAGTCTTTCTCCGCATGACCACCACCAGAGATCCTCTTTGATTTCCGACGTAATCGCGAAGATGAAAGAGTCTGGTTGGGTTTTTCTGCACCAATTCGCTTTGAGGAAAAACTGAAGGGGTCTCATGTGCAGTCTGCCTAGCTTTACAAACTGCTCTACTGAAGCTAGGGTCTCCAGAAGACTCATCCACTGCACTGCTGAGCAGAAAGGAAGAGCAAGGAACTGACTGACAGTTTGAAGGCAGTTCTCGACTCTTTTGGGCGACAGAAAAGCCAGAAAAGTCCGAGAGTTCAGTATCATCCGTAAAAAGGGAATCTCCTGAGTCGGTGTCAGACGGGATTTCTTTTTGTTTATGAGAATGCCTAACTCCTGTGTCAGGCAAAGAGTTCTTCTTAAGTCCTCCACGCACTTTTCCTCTTCTGACAAGCGGAGAAGCCAATCATCTAGATACAAGTTGATGTTGGTTTCCAGAAGGTGAAGACAATTCCCCAGAGGAGCAAGGATTCATGTGAAAACTTGAGGAGCCGTCAATAAGCCAAAGCATGGGGCCCAGAACTGTAGTATCCTGTCCTGAAAAACAAAACATAGAAATTTTCGTGAGTTTGGATGAACAGGGACGTGAAAATAAGCATCCTGCATATCCAGGGTGACCATCCAGTCCCCCTGTTGTACTGAGGACATCACTGAGCGAATGGTCTCCATATGAAACTTAGTCTTCAGTATGAACACATTCAAGGAGCTGACATCCAGAACTGGCCTCCAGCCCCACAAGGCCTTCCGAACCACAAGAAGGAGATTGTAGAAACCCTCTGAGAGGCGATCTAATATTTCTTCCACTGCTCCTTTGGAAAGAAGGGATTCGACTTCTTGAGAGCCAAAAACTTCGTGGAACCTTTTGAATACGCTGTCAAGGCGATTGGAGATGTAACTAAAGGAGGAGCCTTTACAAAAGGAATGGAGTAGCCCTCCTTGTGAACCTTGATCACCCAGGGGTCTGCTCCTCTGCCCTCCCATTCCTTCCAATAAAGTAGAAGTCTGGCTCCCACCTGGGCGTGGAGGACTAACTTCTCACTTCTTGGGGTTGGATTTGAGGGAAGACCTTTTAATGGACTTTGCAGGAGGTCGGAAGTTTGATCTGGGTCGGGGCTGAGTCTTACCTCTCCCTCGACAAAAGGGTTGAGACTGAAGAGGAGAGAATGATCTTGATGTGGAAGGCACAGGCTCCTTAGGACGTCTAGTGGACTGTGCCAACAAGTCTGAGGTGGGTTTACTCTGCAAGTCCGAAAGAACCTCCTTCACTGTGTTTTGAGGCAAGAGGTGAGACTTGTCTAAAGGAGCAAAAACTAGAGCTGACTTCTGAGTCGGCGAGACTCCTTTCAAGGTGAACGAACACCAGAGCTCCCTCTTCTTAAGGAGGCCCGTAGAAAATAGGGAGGCGAGTTCTAAAGAGCCATCTCTAATTGTTCTGTCTGAGCATGAAAGAACTCCTTGTCAATCGGAGGCAAAATCCTCAGCCAGATCAGGATAATCTTCAATCTTCCTCACTAGTGCCCCGATGGCACAATCGAGGAAACTAAATATTTCAAACACCTTAAATATATTCTTGATAAGGTGATCCAGTTCAGTGGAGGAAAACAATATCTTGGCCGACAAAGAAGCCGTTCTACGAGATGAATCCACCAGACCAGAGAAGTCCCCTTGGGAGGAGGCAGAAACTCCCAAGGAAAGAGCTTCCCCAGCGTCATAATAAGAGTACCTCATCTTCAACAATTTGCTGGGCGAAAAAGCGAATGTTGCTTTCCCCTGTTCTCTCATAGTGGCCAGCCAGGCACGAACTTCTTTGAGAGCCTTCTTCGAGGAGGAGGAGGAAAGAACTAGCTTGGGTAACCTGGTACCTTCTGACGAATGCTTTTTCAAGAGGAAGGTAGAAGCTGGAGAAGTAGGCGAAGCAGGCACAAAGAAATCATGGAAATTATCCAGGAAGAAACGCAGAAGAGACGAGTAAGCAGAAGAAGGAGCCGTATCCTAAACAATCTCTTCCTCCTCTGAAGAGATAGGAGACAATGATTTATCCTTGGGCTCTGGAGTAAAAGAGGATTTCTTCAAAAAACCCATAAGCTCGGTCAACAGGCGCTTGAAGAATACAGAATACCAGAAGAAGGTGCATGGGCTCCAGAAGCAGAAGCTGGGAGTTCAGCTGTTGGCGTCGGAAGTTAGGGAGTTGGCGCCGGGCACTCTACAGCAGAAGTTTGGCGCGAGACGGCGGGTGCCAGGCATTCACCAGCAGTATTCTGGTGCGAGACGGTGGGCGCCGGCCGCTCATCAGCGGTATTCTGGCGTGAGGTGGCGGATGCTCATCAGCAGAAGTCTGGCAAAAGTTGGTGGGTGCTTGGTGCTCGGAAGAAGTTGGGCACTTAGAACGCTTATAGCGCTCAGGACTGTCTCTGAAGAAATGGCGATGATGAGCAGGAGAATCAGGCTGGACTTAAAAACTGCAGGAAGGTTGTGGGCTAGTCTCCCTGTACCTCTTGACAGCCAGGGGAGAAGAGTCGCTAATATCCGCATGTCTCTTGAGTGGGCGCAAAGAAGTAGAGTTGCAATATGGGAGCTTCTTGTGCGGACTGGAAGGTTCTGAATCAGAAGTTGATGCACAGGAATGCCTTTCCAATGGCGTTTAGTCGAAGCCTGGGAGCGCACGACAGGCTCGACAGAGGGGGCAGACTGCCCATGGGCAAACCCCACCAGCCTCCCTTGGACTTCCGGTATGTCATCTCCCCGGTGTGGGGGAGCGTGACAGTGACCTTCGTCTAGGAGCACTGGTGGGACGGACAGCCATCTCCTCAATATACACAGCATCCTCACTTCTCCCTGCACTGTCATTACTTACATTTTTTTCCATTAGAGATTTAATAGCTGATCCCATTTCCATGATAGTACTAGATAATACACTAAATTTCTGATCGAACCTAGATTCGAGGCCGGCAATGGCACTAAGAGTGGGCTCATGGAAACCTAGAACAGGAGTAGATAGTAAAGTAAGAGGACTTAGATTAGGGGGAGGAGGAATTGGAGGAGTGGTAGTTCTGTCATCCCCTACATTTTTCAAAGGAATGGAATCTACACTGGCCATACTTTCAGCCCCAATGGCTGCTTCCCTCATCTTATCTCTTTCTAATTTCTCTAGATGAGATTTCAAGGTTTTCCATTTTTATCCTCCCAATCCTGACACTCTATGCAAGTATTATCCTTACTACATTCTTGCCCCCTACATTTAGTGCATTTTGTACGAGAATCATAAAAAAGCTTAGTTAGCCTAGTTCTACAACCCTCAGAACAAAAGTGAATGCTAGATGAACTGGAATCCGACATCTTTAACTAAATAATATCTCGAACAACAATTCGACAATGGTAACAAGCCACAAAGCAACAAATTCCGAATACTTTACCAAACTCGTGCAAAGTAAAGCTGAAAAGCGAAGCAGCAGCTGCGTGAAAACTTCTGATGTTAACTGGAAGCCGGCAGAAAACGAACTGAGCTCTCCACTGGGTTGTTTCCTCGAGTCCCGGATGGTGGGCGGGACGTTGTCACCTACAAACTAACGATAACAGCATCACCGCCCAAATTTTGAATTTTTAAGCTGCCATAGGTTACGGAACCAATAACTATGTAATTACTTGGTAAGTTACTTATATAAAAACCCAATGTTTACACCAATGCGGCAGTAAGAGAATGAGGTTGTCTGCCAAGTCGCTACAGGCGGTCCCCGGGACGGGGTTCCGCTTCTGCGCGTCGTAACCCGAAAATCGTAAGCCGGAACATCGTCGAAAATCGTCAAAAATCATAAGAAAACCTTATTTTTAATGCTCTTGCATTGAAAACGATATAAACTGCATTATTATTGAGTTTTACATCAAAAACCTTCAAATTATGATTATTCTGCCATTTTGGGGCTATATTTCTTCCGTCGGATCGGCGCAGGACGGTCGTGAATCCCGGAACACTAAGCCAGAAATAATTTCTGATGAATATATTTGAAAAGCCTCGAACTCGAACGAACGCGGAACCGTCGTAAACCGGGACTGCCTGTATTCCCATTAGTGGGCAGGACTGGTCACCTACACTAAACAATTGGAGCGCTACTGCACATTTTAAAATTTAAGTTGCCGCACGAGTAATTACTTGGTAAGTTATTTATACGAAAACAACAATTTCGAGTGAAATTTTAACCAATCAGCCATCAAAAGAAGTATAAGATGATCGTGACTGTGTACATATGCCTGTCAAATTCAGGTTTTGTACTTAAAATTGATATTAACCCACCTCAACCATGATAGCTAATTGGTAAGTTTGTAACACATGGCTAATTATGAATTTATGTCATATACACAACATTTTATTGACAAATACTAAAGTGTAAACACTGTTTAATATTCAAATCCCTTTACCTCGGGAATAATTTACACCCAAGTGATTATAAATGGTAAGTAAATGCTAAGTGCTTCGTCACCAGTGGGATTTGAACTGCTGTCTGGCTTAGCCCCTTCCACACGACCAAGCTTTGTCCGGACAAAAGTGAGAAATTGTCCATTGCCAGACTCATTGCTTCTGTTTCCCGTACATATCGCCGAAGTGTAAATAGAGCAATTTCAACAAAGACAACAGACTTTGTCTGAGGTGAGTAATGTACATGACTGCCAGGCATACAAATGTGATAAAGATTGATGTAAAGGCCCAGTGCATTAGGTTTATTAAAAGAAACATGACATTTTTGTGATAAAATAAAGTTCTATATACTGTATACTTACCCATTAATCACTTAGCTCAGAGTTTCCACTCGAACGGCAGCCCGAATTTTGAATTCTGTGGCAGCAATTCTTTTGTTAGTGTGGGTGACAAGACCTTGCCCACTTTTGGGTTAAGAGTGAGGAACAACACAATCAACAGGTCAACTTGTTTATACTTAAATGTCCATGCACAGGCAGGAGGGCGGGCTCCATCCGTAATTACTGGGTATCTATAAAATTTTATTTGATTATAAAAATGTCATTTTTATGTAAGTAACTTACCCCACAATTACTAGGCTGATTCCACATTGAAAGACGGTGGGGAATTATGGACAATACTAAATGCTCCCTCCACCTTTTGCTGGCCAGTGTGGGAGTCAGATCCCTGAAAGAAGACCATCTCTTCAGCGGGCAAGACTCATCGGGTAAGCACCATTGGCACCTCTTGCTAGGAGAAGATTCTCCTGAACTGGAAGAGAGCTGATGCAGTTCAGAGACACCTTTGCAGCAGCTGTCTCTTGTCACAACCTAGGATGCAACAGGTTGAACTGAGGGGGCAACTATCCATGAGCAGACCCCACTGACCTCCCTTGGCAGGAACATTGCCTAGGAGAATCAGTGGGACAAGCAGCCATCTCCTCCACTAACACTTCACTTTTATCACTTTTCTTTTCACACTTGTCCAGAAAGACACGCACCGATGCCCATAACTGGGCCACTGTACTTACCACCCAATTTAACCTTTGATCAAATTTATTCTCAAGGCTGGTGAAGCGATCGGGTTCGGGAGTGTGGGAGCCAGGAGAAGGAGTAGGTGGTCTAGGAGAATGGACTGGGGCAGGAGGGATAGGATTAATAAGAGAAGCGACAACAGGAATGTCAGCACTACTGTACTGGACTTAGGGGTTAAAGTCTGACTAGCTATTTTCCCACCAGCTTCAGCTGGCACCTTTCTCTTTTGATCCTTCTCTAATTTAGCTAAATGAGAAGCTAAGGTCTTCCATTTTTGTTCACCCCATTCACTGCACTCGTCACATGTTAGATTAATTGAGTAAACCTGCCATCTGCAATTGGTGCGAAGGCAATTTGGTCATCTGGGTATTGCAGCCTTTGCTGCAGTACCAGAAACTAGAAGAGCTAGTGCCGGACATACTAAACTAGCTATCAAGTCAACCAATGTTATAATTGTTGAAAAAACAGGAGAAATGTCTAAATAACACCTAAATAATAATGCTAAAAGGTTACCATTAGAAAATATTTCACCAAGTGGGAAGAAAACCAATGATCCAAAAAACCAAGCTGCTTTGTCAACACCATGTGGACTCTACAAGAGGCAGAAACAAATTGAGCTACTGGCTGCGTTGTTCCTCACTCTTACCCCGAAAGTGGGCAGGGTCTTGTCACCTACACTAACAAAAGAATCACTGCTGCGGAATTCACACATACATGCCTATCACTAGGGCACAAAGTGCCAGTCGCTTTCTGTTCTTCTGGCTACGAGCCATGCTCCACTTGTCGTACTGTGCTCACCTCCACCCAGACTTTGACTGGCCAGATACAGCCATGTGGACAATAGACTTGTTTGTTGTCAGATTTTGTCTGCTAACGGACTAAGTCTACCAGACAAAGTCTGGTCGCATGGATGTGGCTTTAGAAACAACGATGGACAGTGACTTTTAACTTCTGAGCCATTAAGAGAGGTATAAGGTGATACTGACTCCTGATATGTATATGCCAGCTGACTTCATGTTTTGTACTTGAAATCGATATCAACCTGCCTCCACCATGACAGCTGACTGCCAAGTTTAGAATAATTATCAACCCACCTCCACCATGGTGACTGATTGGTAAGTAACACATGGCTGATTATGAAATTGTGTCACAATCACCATGACATTTTTTCCTGATGTTTCTAAGTAGTAGCTCCATGCCTGTTTTTACCTTGGAAATTGGTTTTTCCTATACTTTTGGGGCTGCTGATAAAGGAGATGCATTTGTTGGTTGTCAGCAAACTGTCATTTGCCCCCTAACTCTACCCAACAGTAAAGGGGGACTGTGATAAATCACCCAGGCAGCAGTTTGAATCTCACTGGTGACACAGGCCTTATCAATTACAATATCCCTCGAGTGCAAGTGTGGAGTTTTTCACCAATCCTAAGTTTACTATTATTCCTATTCTAACTAATATCACGTCCGCACCCAAGATTTTCAACCTACCTCTGAATCATATTTAGTCTAGGCAGAATAGAACAGAATAGGTCCGTATGTTCTGGGCTACATGTCGGGAAGAATAGGTCCGTATGTTCTGCGCTACAGGTCTATCAGTTCATCATTTCATCTCGCCTTTCAACAGCTTTTTACTAGTCAACATAAAGGCCTAAATAAGATAACCTACCAAACAAGAAACCGTCCAGCTGAAGCTTAACGTTTAACCATGGCAAGCTTGGAACATAAAGTATAGCCTAAACAGTGACATTCAATCAATAATCATGCACGTGTGCATTGCTGTCAAGTCTTCCAGCCTCCTAAGCATTTTCAAGAAACCGGAAAGTCTGCTTTGCGAGATAACGATTGCATGTTGCGTATTTTCCCACTGACAGCAGCCTAGAAGCACCACGACCCTCCTCTGCTTATTTTTTTTATCTAACTCGTTAGAGGTTACTTTGCACATTTACATTAGTTCTTACCTAAAATACAACGTCCTGTACATTTGATGCGCCTCATAATACCTGCCTTCCTCTACGGAGGACTTTAATTTGCAAAGAACTCTCGCTACACCTCTGCTGCTTCCCTGAGCCATGTTGACAAACCTTACAACTCTTGCTAATAAGAGTATAATCTTTTAAAATTATAATTTTACTTTTATGCAGGATTTCAGCGGTTGCATGTTTTAATGATATCATGTTTTTATTAATATATAGTAAATATATTAAAATAATTTAATTTCCGTGTACGAATTTACTTCTTTATCTTTTCATAGTAGTCAGGATGGTTCCAATAATGTAAATAGTGTGCTATTATTACCCTGTCATCGGTAATGAGGCAATATAGTATGTTCAAGAACACCGAAAATATTGACAATATGCGAATCGAGCATAACTTCATTCAGCTTCCGTATCAGAATGATTAAAACTCTTTTAGTGTTACAGTATTCTACAAATAAAACGCTAGAAAATAAAGTAAACATGAGTCGTAACTGATATTAATCCTCAAATGTCAAATTCATCAGCTGATTCCTGTCTGATAGTTTGCAAATTAATTTTATTTTCAGTTATAACAATAATTTGTTCCGATGTATGATTTTGATTTATAGAAATTATATCATTAAAGTATTTATGAAAAGAGAGATCAACATAAGGTTCCTAACAGTTATTATAGATTATAAATGAGATAATTTCAGTTACACACGGAGGTGACGTGATTCCAAATGAACCATACTCTATTATAAAATAGAATAATCAGCACAGCTGTTGCTGTTTTAGTACTTTCTTTCTTCATTTGAAGGAATATAGTGAAAAACTGGAACTAACAACTTTTGATATTAATTAAATGAAAGTACTTTTTGATCTATATACTAAAAGTGGGTATTGTTTTAAAAAGTGAAAACAGCAGAATAAAAGAGTTATTAACACTATTCCTCAAGGTCTCTCTGACTAAATTATTTCTTATCGGCTATTTCAAGAATTATGAGGTGAACTGAGAGACCAATTCATTTCATGTAAAAGAAAAAAAAGTGTGTTGATACTTCTAGAACAGGGTGGGAAGAGCCAACAACAATCTTGTATTCATATCACAACTATTTTTTTATGAAGTACATAGATCAACATGGCAACAAAGCGATATTGATGTAAGCTGTCTCGATATAAAAGCAATAAAAGATGTGTCATTTGCAGAATGAGAGTAAACTCTGTTGACGTATAAAGCCAGGAAGAAGTGAATGGCCTCTTAGGGTTACATCAACAGAATGGACTACTGTTAACGAAAGCCATTCTAAAATCCTATTTTCATTTGACACACACACACACACACACACACACACACATATATATATATATATATATATATATATATATATATATATATATGTATATATATATATATATATATATATATATATACATATATATATATATATATATATATATATATATATATATATATATATATATATATATATATGAGATCCATGGAACTGAATTGAAATGGTTGCCCTGTCTATCGAGGAAGGAACTCACACACACACACACACACACACACACACACACACACACACATATATATATATATATATATATATATATATATATATATATATATATATATATATATATATACATATGTATGTGTGTATATATATATATATATATATATATATATATATATATATATATATATATGTGTGTGTGTGTGTGTGTGTGTGTAGTGTGTGTGTGTGTGTGTGTACCTACCATGGAATTGAACTGAAATGGTTGCCCTGTCCATCGAGAAAGGAACTCACCCAGAAACAAAGGGTATACTGAACTGAAGAAAATTAGGTAGCTGTCATCATAACCTCCTATGACCTTTCGCTTTTAGTTCATCGGGGAAATTTCCTTGAATATGCAAAGAGACGAGTATCCTTTGGACTGTTGTGCAAGACACTTTAAAGACAGATTCAAAAGATCACATTCAGCATCGTTTACGCTTTTTAATAGCTGCAGCTACCAGTTGCTATTGAAGTCACCTGTATTGTTAGAGACAAAATTCGACTAGACAATGGATGACACCTGAAATGCAGTGGAAAGCAGACAAATGCAAGTGGTGCCCATAGACCATTTTCAGGGAGGATATGAAGAAGGCAAAGAACAACGTGGTAAGCACTCAATTCCTGATGGTCAAGTTGAACGAAGATTTTTTTGAGGTCAAGAATAAGTGATATGAAGGAGATAATTTGGTTGATATCGCAGGAGCTGGGGAAGACTGAAATATGTTAATGAATGAATTGGCATTTTTTAAAGTGAAATTAGTAATGAAGATACTTTGGAGATGGAAAGCAACGAACTGAGATGTAATCATTGCAGAGATGGATTTAGCTGAAAACGAAATAACATCTCGCATACTAACGTCTAGTAAGTATACAAGGTGTTTTGCTGAACATGGGAAAAGGAAACAAAGCCTGATAATTGGGAAGTGGAAGTCATGGCAAAGATTAAAAAAAAAATAAATAAAAACTGTGACCTGACTGAATGTGGTAACTATGCAGGCATTGCGCTTCCGTCGGTTGTCATAGATATATTCACTATGCCTATTCTCAATAGGCTGGACAAAGAAACAAGCAAATCGCGACCTCAGTCCTGTATCAGCCAGCAGTCAACTTTATTTTAACGCGGCTCAAGCTCAGCCTTTAGACTTTTGACATCGCTGCGTCTTTCCCGCCCTCGTACTCCTTGAACCCTCTTCGAGCGGCGAAGTTGCCTTGGTTAATTGGGCCGTGGAGCCGACACAGTGGATTTGTTTTCCACTGCCGTGGCGTATCGAATGCAGCTTCGCTGGCCGAGGTTTTCCGTGCGGTGAATACATATTATGCATTGTTAAATTTCCCTGCAGGAAATGGGGAAGTCACCTGCTTTTTTCGTCAGCTAGCAAGTTACCGTTACTCATTTTCATCTTTTAAAAAAGCCAGTGGATTTGGATGCATATTGTCCGGCTCATTTCCAACAAGATGTATGTCTGTTTAGCATTAAAATGTTTATAAGTACTACCCACTGTTAGAAGAAACGACTTAATGTTGAGAAAATAAAGACGCGCGCGCACAAACACATGTACAGATACTTACACACACACACACACACACATATATATATATATATATATATATATATATATATACATACACATATATATATGTGTGTGTGTGTGTGTATATGTGTGTGTGTACTTATATATATATACATACTTCATCGTTGATGAATCCTTTACGTAAGAAACTTACACAACACTAGCCGCTTCTTATACCTACAAAGGAGGCTTGCCAACTGCAACATCTTGTCGAATCTCCCTACACAATATGCCATTCACCTGTATGTTGATAGTTCCTCATTGGAAGGGTTGGTATCGTTCTCGGCTAGCACTCTGCTGGGCCTGCGTTCGATTCTCCGACCGGTCACTGAAGAATTAGAGAAATTTATTTCTGGTGATAAAAATTCATTTCTCGTTATAATGTGGTTCGGATTCCACAATGAGCTGTAGGTCCCGTTGCTAGGTAACCAATTGGTTCTTAGCCACGTAAAATAAATCTGATCCTTCGGGCCAGCCCTAGGAAAGCTGTTAATCAGCTCAGTGGTCTGGTTAAACTAAAGTATACTTACTTTACCTGCATGTTGCACACACACTCTCACTTCTCGATGTTCAGGCCTCTCATTTCCGATACATTTTTCACTCTATTTATCCATCCCTTTCCGGTTTTTAAACTCTTAGCACACCCTTGTCATCCTCAATTCTTTCCACATGATAGTGCCATCTCGAAGTGCTCTGATCCATCCTCTCACCTGCACTAACCAATTTACTACTCCTACTATGTATCTCCAGATTTCCCATCCTTTAAATTCTTCTTATACCACAAATACTATGCAAAAAATTCATTCATATTCAACATACACTCTTAGCTTCCATAAATGAGAGTTGGTTCAACAGTCCCTTGCACATTCAAACTTTGGCTTCCATAGACTCTCCAAGTGTCCTCCTAAAATTATGCTCACGAGTGATAGTAGGTCTGAGACGAAGTGTTAGGTCTCGGAGGCTGATTAATATCTTCATACAAGAATGAAGTGATGCAAAAAGTCAATAAAAAGGAAAGTGGAGGAAGTTGCAAAATTACGGAATAAGAGCATAGGTCGCGAAAGGAGTGTGGAATGGCTGTTAGCAGATGATAAAGCATCGGGTGAAAAAAATCTGCTGGAAAGAGTAACAGAACTTGAAAGTGTCGGCAGAAGGAGAAAGCTGAATATAATTATTATTGTGAGGAAGAGTAAGGCTGTGATGGTAAATGAAATCCAGGAAGGTGGAACACTGAATTTTAATAAAGGTGGTGGATTAAGGTATCTGGAAGTGAATATCGCATGATGCAGAGAAGAGGTGAGTCGCAGAACAGGTGAAGCAAGGAAGGTAGCAGGATGTTTACAAAAGATAGGAAGGAAACTTGGAATGTCTATGAGAGCAAAGTTGCCATGCACGAAGGAAGTGGAGTGCAGATATTTGAACGAACGAGAGATGAATGATTATTGCTGTAGACACAATTAACATAGTATATGTAGCATAATAAGCACTGGAAAAGTGAGGAATGTGGAGATACACAAAAGAGGTACAAAAAGTTAACCCTGTGAGGTTCAAGAAATCTCAGAAGTGAAAGACTGATTCTTTATTATGTTGTTGTTTCAGATTTAGCTGGCCTTGTGCCAGCACGGGCTCTTGCTCCTAGAGCAGCCCGTAATTCTTTATTGTTCTCGACAGGTGTTTATAATGCGGAAAGCGGACGGAAAGGTAGCGGGCGACCTGAGGTCCCCCGCTGCGTCCATACAGAAATTGTGTTTGTTAACAGGCATAAGAAGACATACAGTATATAATGCGTTACGGAACATGTAAAAGGCAGATAGCCTATATATATATCGGCGGAAAGGCCGTACAATGATGCATACAATGAGATGAATAAAAAATCTGAAAAAATAACAAGTAACATATATGACGTGATTAATGTACATGTGAGGAGCGAAACACAAGAATGGAGAGGCGATTTGACGCCCTTACAACCCAAGTAAAACCGGTTCAGTCATGTGGAAAGAATGGAGGATGACAACGAAAAGAGCAAACAGTTCCGAAAAGTTTTGAGGAAGAAGGATAGGAAGGCTGAAAATGCTGAATAGATGTATATTGGAAAGGTCTTCAACATCGAGGAAGCAGGAGAGTGTTTGCACGATAGAGGCGATTGGCGCAAATTGGGGATGGGTGTTTGACTTGCTGTTAATAAATGTAAGATTATGAAGTGGCTAATGCTGTATTAGCTTTCTGCATAAGAGTTCATCCACGATTAACCTGTTAATGTACAAATGCGGCAATGATCTCTGTTAAGTCTTATCTCGGGAATCATTCTCCTATCATGAGAAAATTAAAAAGTGCAGACATAACACTCAGAAAATCTCAGCGAGCGGGTGTTATCATTTGCATTATACATAATTGTGTATTATCATAGACAATGTAATCAATGCTTACTATAAGTTATTTCCCGCTTATTGAAATATTGTGAATAAATGTTGCTCACTGAATGAAGAGTAAAGAACAGTGATGTACGGTGAGACGATCATAGAGACGACCAGAGCATGACACGAAATCTGCAATCATACTGTTACAACGAAAATCGAGTCCTGAAATGAACAGTAAATGTTTCGCTGCCAAGAAAAAAGGACGAGTTTTGTGAAGTCCTGAGAACTCTTAGAGACATCTATTTGGAAAGACAAGACAACTATGAAATTGTTATTCGTTAATTCCTACTCTGATGGTAATCTGAAGTCTTGATGCAATGATGATAATGAACATTATGTCTAAACTCTTCCTGTAATTCCATTCAAAAAGTACTAAATCTAAAAGTTTGTATCATTCATTAATGTGACATAAAGGAATTTAGAGGCAAACGTATTACTATTGTCTTGCGTAATGTCTTTTATCTTTCAAGAGAATCAGAACAAATATATATATATATATATATATATATATATATATATATATATATATATATATATATATATATATATATATATATATATATATATATATATATACATACATACATTACATACACACACACATATATATATATATATATATATATATATATATATATATATATATATATATATATAGAGAGAGAGAGAGAGAGAGAGAGAGAGAGAGAGAGAGATAGTCAATAAAAAGAGTAAATAATTTTTATTATGAGTTCCTCATAAACATTGGTGCGACATCCCAAAGAGAAGTTCTGCCCCTAGTCAAGTCTGTATATACAACTGCACACCGAGACTTGTATTACTATTCACTGGTATAGGCATTAGGCTATTTGTACAAATTTTGGGTCGGGTAAACGAATACCTTTACACGAACTGAACCTGGTAACCAAAGAAAACTATAATAACTATTCTCCAAGGCGCCTCTCCTCCCTCATTTTCCTGTCTGAACTCTGCGCTCCACAAGAGTTTATATACCGAGTCATCTGTGTATGGTACAGCTTTCAGTGTGCCTTGTGCAGAACACTGAGGCGGCGAAGCCTTAACAGAAGTAGTTTTCCGTATTCCTTCGACTTCCAGTTGCATTGCTTTCTGCCTTTTACTCTTCACCCGTTCTTTCTGGTCTCTTCTCTAACCCTGTCGTGCAGATCACCTCTCTTTGAAGAGCAAAAATCTCGAGTGCCTCACCTACCATTTTTTATCATTCGAAAGCTGAAGCAAACGGGTCTTACCTCTCGAGGACAAAACAATCAGCTTCTTCATCGGTATCTAAGCCCCTCGTAGCCATGAGATCTTGTATACGGCAGAGGTTTAACTTTACAGATTGAATATACCAACGTAAGTAGTATTTGATGGATATACTTATCACCTGGCCTATGAATGCTCGCTGGCATATCACCCGTGAAGAAATATTCAAGGTTAACTCTGCAGGGTTCTTGATAGTTTTGAGGCTTTGTGCCTGTTTGTCTTGACGTTTATGAAATGTCCGTCATCTACAGTTAGTCTACGTTTATTCTTATTTGTTCATCTCAGCTTACGAAAAACTCTCTTCTTTTCTATTAAGATGATGATCTTTTTTTACTGCCATTTTCTATTTTTTCATATATTCCATGGAAGTTTAGCAAGAAAGTTATATTTGAATTGTTCCACAGGAATGCATACACAATAATCTTCCTATGTGGAAATGTAGGAGTATCAGTGTAGTATTGCTGTGTGGACTACATGGTCTACAATAAATAGATCCACGTTTAGACTGGCCGTCGTTCACCCCAGGGCCAGACTTTCTCACCACTGGTCATTAAACAAGTATGCAGAATGAAGGTACCTAGGTCCAACCTTGGAGACGGTACGTAACCCTTCTTAGGGCCGGAACTTGTCGTTTCAACCTTGCCTTATGCGACTGTAATTTTCGATAGTCGGTGTACACCAATAGTAACTGAAAGTATGCCCATAGAAGTTCAAGTGTAACTGAGAGTTTTATGAGAATGAAATGCTTCCGCAAGGAAACAGGCCTCATCATTATTCTCATGGAAATCATTCAAACGTATGACGTAGGAACATGTCATTTTTTGTCAACTGAAGACCTGACTAAAGTTTTCTTTTTTCAGTAATGCAAATCGACAAGGAGAGGTGAACTGATTGATTTTATACGTAGAACCGGCGTTGGAAATAAGATCGTCGAGGCTGACAAAAATGAGACAGAGAAAACGAAAACGCAGGAACTTTTCTTCCAAACTGTTGGGAAACCTCCGTCCTAAACAGATCGAAACCATTGGGCTTCCTCACCAGAGAGAGAGAGAGAGAGAGAGAGAGAGAGAGAGAGAGAGAGACGTTCACAATTCCAGAGATTTCACTAAATATATCATCTTAGAAAGTCTTTAAGCGAAATATGAGGAAAATCAAAGGCCTCGTTACAAAACTACAGTGCATTTCAGGGCCGTATCTAATAGATTTTCGTCGATAAAATCTTTACAAAACATCGGGTTGGATCGTATTCTGGAAATAGCCATTTAAAGCCACAGCCTAATTGCCAAAAATATGCATTGCTGTCTAATGTGGATAATTAAGGCACTCAAAGTAAATCAAAGAAATTTAAAGGGAAACTTAGCTAAATTTAGTAAACACCCAGAGACAGGCTAGTTGTGACGTAAACTATGACATCAGACGTAATAGCAGGGTTCCCAGTAGTATGATAATGATCGTAGAAACACACTATTTAGCCATCTTGTACAATAAGCAATACCTTGAGTAGGATATGCGATAATTATCGAAATTTTATTTTCTCTATTTCCATCGAAAGTTCTTCACTTATGGTCTGCTCAAAGCACAAGACCCTGATTCACACAAAGCTGGCTTAATCTTAAACAAACAACAGCATATCCTTTTGCATAATTTTATATTACAATGTTTGTTTTTTTATTATTTCATATTTCCTTCAGTTTCAATAAAATTCAGTATAATCAATGGATTATTGGGTTATAAAATTTAGGGCATAGCCCAAGCGCTTGGACTATGAGTTACGAGTATCATTCAGCACTACAATGTAGTTATGATTGAATAAATATATATAATAAAATATATATATATATATATATATATATATATATATATATATATATATATATATATATATATATATATATATATATAATATATATATATATATATATATATATATATATATATATAATGTGTGTGTGTGTGTGTGTATATAAATATATAATAAACGATGCAAATGAAATAATCAAAATAACTGAAAAATGAGTAACTTCAAATCCATAAAAAATAAATAAATAGATAAAACCGGGAATGCATAGACTCACTGATAACCACTCAACAACCCTGCAACAAACATTAGTGTCAGTTTCAAGCGGATGAATGAAGCGTATAGAAACAACAAAACTTACACAGAGGCAAACAAATGAAATAATGAAGGGGGAGTAGTGTGTTATACCAAGTACTGTGGATTTTGGATTTTTGATGGAAGTGATCATGCTTTAAGGAAGTTAAGGTTAGACACTTGCATTATGTTACATTCATTTAGTAGGACTAAGCAGGTGCACGTGAACCGGAACTTTTGAGGAGACAATGTAAAGCAACAGAAACTTCAGAATAACAATGGTTTTCACAGAGAGTGTTGAGAGAGAGAGAGAGAGAGAGAGAGAGAGAGAGAGAGAGAGAGAGAGAGAGAGAATATAGGGTAGGTGTTTGTGTGTGAAACAATATACAAATTCCATATACTGCTACTGTTACTACTACTACCAACATCTGAGTCTGCATTCATAAAGTATATGAGCGCAGCGTCCACTAAAGTACGTCATACTACAATATCAATGAGTGGGAAGGCTTCAGTAATGACGTTTTACTAACCTCTGTCTACGAGCCTGCTAGATTTAACTAAGTTTCCCTTTAAATTTCTTTGATTTACTCTGATAAGTGCCCTAATTATCAACATTAGACATCACTGTATATTTTTTGCCAATTAGGCTGTGGCTTCAAATAGCTTTTCCAAAATAAGATCCATATCCGATGCCTTGGTAAGATTTTATCGACGAAAATCAATTAGACACGGCCCTGAAATGCACAGTAGGTGTCAGAGTGTATCACTACTGAAGGTGATTTCGGAAACAGGTGGTGTTTTGAAAAGAAACTTTATAATATAGGAACGGGAGCCTTCTTTCTACCCCCTTACCACCACACCAACACTTCCACATTTTACAGTGTGTTTACTAAAACTGTGCTGTACATGTTACATAAATATTTAGCTGACACCTCCTACTTAGTACATATGTTTAGTATATATATATAAATATATTTTTTTTCAGCCACATTTTTCTTCTGTTTACATACGAACCATCACACCCACACCTCCAACTACCCAGCAAGTGTGAATAAGGAGCCTCTCTGTTGTTTGGAGAGAGAACGGAGGACCACACCAGACCTCCTAAGTCCTAATCCTTTTCATACTCTACCGTCAGGGACCTTTACTGGCATAAACCAGCCTAATCTAAACAGACCAGCAAAAGAAAGTAATATATATATATATATATATATATATATATATATATATATATATATATATATATATATATATATATATGTGTATATATATATATATATATATATATATATATATATATATATATATATATATATATAGAGAGAGAGAGAGAGAGAGAGAGAGAGAGAGAGAGAGGAGGAGGGGAGGGGGTGTCATATTGCAGGACTTGAAGGATACCTGTTTTACCCTGGAAATCCCTCCTCAGTTTTTTTTATGACTCGAATGAACAAGACAAAAGTTAAGTTTGTCCTGATAACCAACTGGTTCCCAAGTCTTACATATACTGTATTTATATAAATTACATAATATACCTAATCTTACATATTTTAATATATTACATAAATAGACAAAAAATGCCTGTTGTTCTGATGGTGCCTTTTTATGTGATGAATTCCCTGCTTCACTCTTGCTCTTAGAACAAATAGCTCATGTACTGTGTCTATTCATATTTGTTTTAATTATTCGAAGCGCTCTAAAAGCTCTAATTTTAGCTCTCATTATCTTAGCCCTAACTTTTCATCATCCCTCACTAATTTTGATCGGTACTTTTTACTATATATATTCGCTTTCATAAGCTGAAATCGCTAAAATTCTCTGATCTAATCTATCAACTGCGTAGGCCTAGCTTTTCATTAGCTCTTCGTCATTACTTTTTTTTTTTAATCTGCCCCCAGAATATTTAATGTTTAGATTCTTAAAAGTTTAAAGAACCAAATACTCTTTGATCTACCTGTTCAACAGCTCCTACGCTTTTAGTTTTCTCCATCTTGTATTTTAAGGCCCAGATGCCGCTTTTATAAGGCACGGGATGGACGGGGTACCAAGGGAGGTTTTCCTGGCATAAGAAAAAAATATAAAAATCCCAGCGTCCCGTTTTCTAGTTTGATACTTAACTTCCAGTAACAGAAAGGAACAACCACTTTCTTATATTTATATTTTATATTCATATGTTTATAATATTGCTGAATAATCTCTGTCTGTCTGTCTCTTTCCTCTTTCTATATATATATATATATATATATATATATATATATATATATATATATATATAAATGGATGTTTATGTGTGTGTGTGTTCCAGCATAACTCTGAAATGCATTGAGCAATTTCAACCAAATTTGGTATACATATAACTTACTACCTCGAAAAGAATACTGTAAGGGTAAGACATCACTAGCAACAAAGGACACCAAAGGGGGTCGGGGTGGGAGGGGCTTCCCTGAAATGGGGCTGGTTCTGCCCGTAGACTTAGTAACTAGAAAATCTCTACGAATCTATCATACCTCATTTCAGTATACACATATGACTTACTATCTGAAAAAGAATGCTGTGGGGGTAAGACATCACTGGCACCAAAAGGGATGGAGGTGGAAAGGCGGGTGACATGTAAAAATAACCGAAAATGACAGATATTAGTGTCTAATCCATAGTTTTAGGGGCCACTGAGATGAATGGTGACACCCCCGATGCGCTTTAAGTCCAAGTTCAGCCCCTATAAGACGGTGGGGTGTGAAGGGGTGAAAATAAAATGTAAAAAATGACAGATATTAGTGTCTAATCCATAGTTTTCGAGTTTGCTGAGATGAATAATAACACTCCTGATGCCCCTCAAGTCCAAGTTCAGCCCTGATAGGAATGGTGGGGTGAGAAAGGGTGAAATATAAAATGTCAAAAATGCTGGGCAATGTAATTGAAGCAACTATCTTAACAGGAAAGAGAGAGAGAGAGAGAGAGAGAGAGAGAGAGAGAGAGAGAGAGAGAGAGAGAGAGAGAGAGAGAGTGTTAGAGGAGAGAGAGAGAGAGAGAGAGAGAGAGAGAGAGAGAGAGTTTATTGGTTGTCATTCAGAGTTTTCCCAGGCAGCACCGAGTTGGTTAGCTAGTATATAATATATATATATTATTACTATAATTATTTGGCCTTAAGCTCACAGAAAAACCGAACCTTTCACAAAATAAAGAAAGACATGAAAATTTGGAGTCAGAGGGAACTCTAGCTAACTGTCTCCCCTTTTAAGCCTTCCTTTTGTTAATTTAAAAGCTCCCCTGGGAAAACCAGATGTTTTGTAAAATGTACTCTAGTCGCATCTCTCTCTCATCCAAGTGCATATTTTGCTATCTTTCTGCCAGTAGATTGCTTTGTTTTCCAGGGATTGTACGGTGTGAGATGGCAGGAGACAAATCCTGAGGAGACAAAAAATCGTGGAAAAGTCAGTAGTCAATTAACCCTCATCTGAGTCACAAGCTGCCCTTCCAGCTCCACGGGGCCCCTCTCCTAATGGCCTCTCTATCCTGGAGGCAAACCAGCACCCACTAAGATGCATTATCACGCAGACAACAGAAGGAACAGCACTACTCATTTCTTTATGAAGCATACGAAATTTGCAAAGGTACATCTGGGAAGCAAGGAAATCTGCCTGGTATCTTTGTCTTTTTCTCTCTAACTTACTCATACTTAGGTATTCTGTTCATTTCTATTTTCAAGTGCAGTGTAATGTGTCTCGGGTGTTCCCTTGCAGAAAGTGAAGTAGAATAAAAGTTCCCATTGTCAGAAATAAGATTAATGTAACACTCCTTCCTGATTCTTGCCTCAATCTATATATATGTGTGAGATGGTAATTAGGCAGTGTGCTAATTAGACATCTCTGTTCCTACAAAAGTGGTGTCCCATGTCCTTGTATCAAGTGTACTGTACGTCTATCCTGACCCAAGAGTTCCATGGATTGCATCATTAGAAACCTGTGTTGTTTTTTTCATTAAATGAATAATTCAGGGATTAGATTCCCCTATTATTGTTGTGCCCCATTGCAAGTGGGTTCCTTCAGTTGAACTGTTAAGTGGTGTCCTGGTGTTATTTACGCTGTTATTTTACCCTTTAAAATTGTAATTAAAGTAATTGTAAATTACTATGTTCTTTCCCGTTTACGTCTCTATGCCCATTAGCAAGGCTATTTATGTACGTATCAGACTAAACCACTAGGCATTAGACGTAACAATATGTATATGTATATATATATATATATATATATATATATATATATATATATATATATATATATACATATACATCATACATATATGTATGATAAAAAAGTTTGTCTGGAATCATAAATATGGATAGACGTATATATGAATATATAAAGATACAAGGATACACTCACTCAGAGTTTTTATGACTGAATAAGCCTCGTTGGACTATAATTCATGTAAGCGTGTAGATGCTTATAACAACCGGCATGGTGGTCCGCGGAAAGTATGGCATGGCCTCAAGAGGAATGCCTGGCATAAAGCGTCATGTCCATTTTTTTTTTTATCTCTTCCCGGAAAGGAAAAAAAGATGGCTGTCATAATATACTGAGAGAGAGAGAGAGAGAGAGAGAGAGAGAGAGAGAGAGAGAGAGAGAGAGAGAGAGAACACTTTAGGCGGAGCGGTTTGCTTTTTCAAATCTGGATAGATCTCCGAACGATCTGGAGATGTTCCTTGAATGCCAAACGACAGATGTTGTACTTGTTTGCGTTAATTTGTGTCACTGCGAATATAGCGAGGAGATTTTGGTCTTTTGTATGACTAACGATAACGATAAGATAAAAAGATAAGCAAGGCTATGAATAATAGCACGAGCAAGGTCATTTCTGGGAATTTCATAAGGTCACGGTTGGGGATACCACAGATCGAATTCCGCAATTTTACTGGGCTGCAGCAAAAGAGCGTTCTAATTGCACACAGAAAATACACTATCAAAGATTCTTCAAAGTTGAGAATCGTGTTGTAAAAGGCATTCAAGTGAATGATCTTTTCAAGAAAATACTATTTGTAGTTTCGGCAATAGGGCACATTTAACTGCAGACATTATCGATTATGTAATAATTAAAATATTATGGAAAATCTGTAAAATCTTTGTGCATACTTCGAAGTGAAAGACCATTTTTGTATGGAAGACCATATATATATATATACTGTATGTATATATATACATATATATATATATATGTATATATATATATATATATATATATATATATATATATATATATATATATATATATATATATATTACTTTATACAGCGTTACGCCAGTTCCAGTTAATAGGCGGTGAATCCAGTGCTTTCTGCACATTCATACCATTCATGCATTGACTACTGAACTGTGGTTAATCCTTTATACAGTAAACTTCCATTTTAGCTGCTTCATGCAACTTTACAGAAGCCATATCAGCATTACATCGAGCCCTCCTGTATAAGTTGCGTCATTTATCTTCTTTCCTAGTACCTTATTCACGACATCTATGTATCACTTTTTAGTTCTCCGTCTCTTCTTCCATCTCAACACGTAATATTGTCCTCCGGTCTTTCCACGGGAGCAGTTCATCTCAGCGCATTCATCCCTACTCTGCTGCACGCTGGTTATCATTCTGATTCTTTTCACGCTACAAATACCACGCAAACTGTTCATTTTAAGAGCGTCAGTCTTTTTCCTTTCGTTCACATCTATCGCCCACACTTCATTTCAACATATTTGTCCAATATGTTAAAATAAGTAAAAAGGAAAAGAAAAAAAAGACACCTCATATTCTGCGGGTACCAGTGTAGAGACCGTATCATATGTAGAATTCTTTTGTGGACTCTCAAGTTAATTAGAATTCTGTGATGGGCACTTCCTGGAAGTGTCATTGAATGTACATCTTGCGACGGTCGCTGGGTGATTAAGGATCAGTTGTCATTTTTGTGTCGCGGCTTCTGTACTTCATGGGAATACGCAAGACCATTATTCCTTAATTTAGAACATTTTTATCCAACACACCAGCTAAAGTGAGTAACTTTCATTCAGTACAAAAGGTTAATTTTCCATTACAGGCTCGGCATGTATTTCCTAAGACATTAGAAATCTGAAATCAAGGCATGCCTCATAAAAAAGACAGGAAGGAAATCATAGCTCAGGTTTCATAAAACTGAGAACGAATGAAAATCGTCCTATCGTTGTGTTTCTAAAGATAAGACACTGAACGACAATCGTTATGCACTTCCTCAAAATTTCATTAAAATCCATCTATAACTTTTAAGATATCTTGCAAGTAGATAGAAAGACTGATAAAAAAAACAACAGAAAGAGACATGGGCGACTGCATAATCTCCGTGGGTAATCAGGGTTCTTTTTTTTTATAAAAGAAAAACCCTGCTTACCAATCTGGACCTGTCGGTTAGACTCTATTCTGTTTTAAGAGAAAGAAATGACGTCACAGTCCTTGTTTCCAAACCTGCTCTTTGGTGTGAAATGGGTCACTGCTTTAGCTGAGGACAAGTACAAATGTAGAAAATTGCAAAGGGATGACACGCAAAACAGCATCGTTACAACCATTCATCGCACTCTGGAAACTTGCATTTGGGAAAACACAACTATTTCAGTTTTCGCGGTTCCTCCACAAGAAAGTTCATCTGTCTGATTTATTCAGGTGCCCTAGTTATCAGTCGTTCAGTTGTCATGCGTGGGACTCCCACAGTTTTCTCTTATCCGGGTTGAGGCCTCCCACATCAGTCGGAAACGAATCCTTTCTTCTGAGAAACCAAATGGCGAATTCTGATCTTTTGTTGGGTAATGACTACCGACTAGTTCACGGGTGCCATGATAGCTTCTGTTAATGGAAGATGTGACAAAAATCTCTCTATCCCCGCCCTCTCTCTCTCTCTCTCTCTCTCTCTCTCTCTCTCTCTCTCTCTCTCTCTCTCTCTCTGAATTGTCAAAGTTCGTGAATTACCTACATTTACTGCTTCTCGAAAAAAGCTGATATTTTTAGGGGAGTTCAGTTATACAAATCTGAACCATCTAAAACAGTTCGTCCTAAACTCGTCCAAGTATTGGTCCTTTTGTATATCGAGAAGAATCATACTAGGACTATATAAAACACTTACATGCTTACATGCAGACACACACACAGACATATACTGTACGCAAACACACACACAGACATATACTGTATACATATAAATATGTATATATATATATATATATATATACCTATATATATATATATATATATATATATATATATATATATATATATATATATATATATATATATATATATATATATATATATATATATATATATATGTGTGTGTGTGTGTGTGTGTGTGTGTGTGTGTGTGTGTGTGTGTGTAGAGAGAGAGAGAGAGAGAGAGAGAGGAGAATCCAATTTCACGACAAATTCATAGAATTACATAAAGCATTATGATTTGCCTTTCGGTTTTCTTGTCGGAAGTCAAGGCTTGTGTACATCAGGATTTAAGCATGTATACGTAAAAGAGTGAATGCATGTGTCAACAGAATACACTGTATGCATTTTTAGTAGCCAAAATGACCTCTCAATTTCGCATTTACCTCACGGTTTTTTAATATGCTTTGGATCAAAGCGGGAAGTAAATGAAGAAGCCGTAGAATTCAAGATGGGGTTCGACCCACACACACCAAATTAGGGCGATGTTAACCAAACAATTGTCACAATCCATAAAAACTGTGAGCAAATACCGAAGTTAAGAGATTAAATTGTTTATTAAGAATACAAATCCATACACTCAAGTGACCAATATATACAGTATATATATGATATATATAAATATAGACTTTCGATGCATCTTAGAAATGGATAATCTCCCAACCAGCTCCTGCGGTTCCTCTTCTGAGGATTTCTGTGAAATGTCATTTATATTCATTCAAGACGGGAAATTCAGTTTCACTCATTCATGTTATGCTCGTACATACATGCGTAAGCATATATATATATATATATATATATATATATATATATATATATATATATATATATATATATATATTTCTTAAAAAACCTGTCAGGAACTAAATTTCGCTGTGGAAGCCTTGCCAAGACGATGTCAGAGTAAGGGCCCTGTGGAGGAGTGTAAAAATAGCATTTAATTTAAAATTAAATGACAAGCACTGTAAAAATTAGTACCCAACCGAGCGCTTGTCATTTTAATTTTAAATTAAATGCTATTTTTACTCCTCCACAGGGCCCTTTACTCTGACATCGTCTTGGCAAGGATTCCACAACGAAACTGAATTCCTGACAGTTTTTTTTAGAAATAATTGTTTTCCCCTAAAACACTTATATATATATATATATATATATATATATATATATATATATATATATATATATATATATATATATATATATATATATAGAAGGACAGGGTGACAAGGAGATAGCCGGTCATCAAAAGGTGATACATTTAACCTGCGTTTCGTAACAACATAGTTACATCATCAAGGCTAAAAGAGAAAACAACACAAATTAAAAATACATGGAATATAACTTTGACTTTAAGAGTCTCAACAAATTATACCAAACTTACATTAAAACAAAACAAGATTTAAAAAGCACCTGCTAGACTAAAGGCTGAAGGCTTTATGATTCGGAAAGGAGGGAGAAGCAGCGAAGAAAACAATAGGATCACTTTTTAAATTTAAAGACAAAATCTGCCCATTATTGCAATCCTCAGTCGTATATAAATATACTTGCCCCAGATGTAATTTGGGGACTTACGTAGGTTCGACTAAGCGATTGCTCAAGGTCAGAGCTGATTTCATAATGGTGTCAGCCATCGTACTGGCTGCAGATTGTCCAATCCCGAATTTTCTAATATCAGAAATCACACAAAAATTTGTAACACCAGCTTTAACTATTCTGACTTCTCTGTCTTGGGCCAAACAAAGCCGTTTACACGAACTGCTTATCTTAGAGTCATTATTTATTAAGCAGTTAGTGCCCAAGTTGAACAATCACACCACCTCTATACAGTTGTTTCTGGCTTGAGCCGTTTTTCTTCGCTGCTTCTCCCTCCTTTCCGAATCATAAAGCCTTCAGCCTTTAAAGCAGGTGCTTTTTAAATCTTGTTTTGTTTTAATGTAAGTTTGGTATAATTTGTTGAGACTCTTAAAGTCAAAGTTATATTCCATGTATTTTTAATTTGTGTTGTTTTCTCTTTTAGCCTTGATGATGTAACTATGTTGTTACTGAAACGCGTCGGCAATAAATGTATCACCTTTTGATGACCGGCTATCTCCTTGTCACCCTGTCCTTCTATGCTATGGCCCTTTGTGCCAACGTATTCTGTCTTGTATATATATATATATATATATATATATATATATATATATATATATATATATATATATATATATATATATATATATATATATATGTATATATGAGTATACACATAACCAGAGGAGTGAGGTCTTTTGTACTGCCCTCTATGGGGATATATACACACACACACAACCATTTATATATATATATATATATATATATATATATATATATATATATATATATATATATATATATATATATATATATATATATATATATATATATATATTATATATATATATATATATATGTGTGTATGTGTGTGTGCACAAGATGTTATAGTCAAGATGAAGTAAATGAGAAAAGCTAAAGTCTCACAGGGAGTATGATGTGGATGTGAAGGCTAAAAAACACAACCCTGGATACAGGAGCGTATGGCTACCACGAATGAAAGACGCGTGGAGTGGAAACAGTCGAGTTCCGATGCTTCAGAGAAATGCAGGAACAGAGACCTGGCCCAGAAGTCGTTGAGATTGTAATTATCATATGAAGGCGCACATCAAAAAGGTCCTCCTCTCTCGCTACTTTTTCTCCTTAAACATGCAACGTAAGAAAGATGTCAATATGATAATACACAGCCTCCAGGGAAATCAGTTAGGCCTGTGTTGGCTTAAGTAACCAATCGATATTGAAGACGCATCTCAGAGTTCACTTGCCTAAGGAGCGGAAGATCAAGAGAAGGCATATTCCTGGCGCTAATATCACGCGCAGGATTACTGAGTGCTTTATTTATACGATTAATTAGTTTTACAACCCAACACAGGAAATAATTCGAGAGGTTAATATTGAATAATAGCTTAACTGTCAAGATGATCGAAATGACTAATTGCGATCCTTGAAGTAAAGGAAAAATAGTTTTAAAATATGAATATTGCAATTAAAAATGAAAACCTTTCTCGAAACTGTTTTAAGAAATATTTAATGAAAAACTGAAAGTGATAAATTCAACATTCACGTCAAAGTAAGGAAATCAAAAGTAACTACCTTTGTTGACAAAGGCAATTAATTAGAATATCACTTTTTAGAAATCGCTAATCAGATCTGTGGTGGATAAAACGAGGTACCGTAACACTTTACAAAGATCAAACTCTTCCCCCCCCACTCTCTCTGTACATCAAATACCAAATGAAGGCAGTAGAATGGAATATCATCAATTTCCTTTTGTGGTAAGAAGAGAAGCAACAATATCAACAACGACGGCAGCAGTAGAAGTTACAAAAAAAAAAAAAAAAAAACTAAAAATGGTAATAATGAATTCGAGCAGAATACGCCTATTGCTCACTCATAGCAGAAAAACAAGTAAATGAGCCTCGAGCTGTAATTGCATGCAACAATAGTCCCTGAATCAATGAACAGCAATTTCAAAAGAAAATACTAAGTCCTCTAATTGCTGGAATTCTCACAAGTTATTCGTCTGAAGCCAGGCCAATGCTCAGGCAGAAAGAGCTCATACATGATAAAATCCAGAAGGAAATAATAAAAAAGGGCTTAATTCAGAAGTAAGCGTCAAACTCGCAATTACTGACTGTTGGGTGGTTATAAGAAACTGGAAAAGCAGAAGATTGAAGAGAATTCCAAAGCAAATGAGCAAAATTGTTTGTTATACACACATATGCATATATATATATATATATATATATATATGTATATATATATATATATATCTATATATATATATATATATATATATATATATATATATATATATATATATATATATATATACATACACATATACACATATATATATATATATATATATATATATATATATATATATATATATATATATATATATATATATATATATATATATATATATATATATATGCACACACCGGCTACGTCCCAAGAGAACAGTACTCCCTGCCTGTCACTAGAACTTCACGTTTTAGTTTCATGAAATAATTTCCAACACTTCCTTATATTACAGCACCAAGGTACGCCACGCTACCCGCCTCCGTAGGCATTAAGTTCATTAATGGTTTTATCATAAAGGTGATGCTAGACTGAAGGTGAAAATGATCAAAGTCTCAACACTGAGTCGAGTCGGGTTGCATGCGAGTGGCGTTTGGGTCGCTATTTACTTTTATCATTACCATTATTACTGAATATGCTATCTTACTGAATAAGTCAACAACTCCTGAAATTGCCTTTTGAGCGTCGATAGAACAGAATGTCCATAATGAGAAAGCGGAAATAATATAGCAAAAATTGGAAAGACTCAAAGGAAATAAATAACTAAGATGAGGAAGTACTCTGAAAGTGAGGAAAGCTGGAGTTTCACCCTGTAAGAGAAAAGGGGAATCGTGCTACTGTAGTTGACAGTGCCTTGAGGGGAGTGTTGCAGGCAAAGAGAAATGGAGATTTCATTATTAGTGTCGGGGTCTGTACGTGCTTGGCTGGCAGTGTTGGATTATAGGAGTACATTGTTTTGGGGTGAAGATATGGAACTGGATATCAAGAGAGCATGACGATGTGGTGGAAGGGATATAGGAGCATCTAGCTGAAGATCAAGAACTTGATAGCAGAAATGTGTAGTTGGAAGGGGATGGGCGCAGCTGGAGTCCCTTGCTGAGCCTGAAAGTGAAGTTGGTGGCAAGAAAGCAATGCAGAGTGAAGGAGGATGTAGGAATTCATTGTTGGCGATAAGAATATCAACAAAAATACAATGTTGTAGGAAAAGTCGCCGGAGAAGCGGAAGCAGCTACAGAAAGACTCACATAGGGAAAGGAATGAATCACTACTGGTAAGTGGGTAGCGGGTCTGCGGGATCCTGTTTAAGGCAGTGCGCTTTGGTAGCCCTCCGTGAGAGGGATGAGAGAGACTGGACGGACGCCATCTGAAGTGGGGCGTCAGCCAGAGCAAACTGTTAGCTGTGTGGGAAGGGGCGTAGGAGGAGCACAGTTATTAGAGTCGAGGTGGTTCGGAATAGCGTATTGCAGGTGGTCGTCGGCTAGTCTTTGCAAGACTAAATGTAGCAGCTATGTAGGACGCTTTTGCTTACTTTCCTTTGAAAGGGTTTTCTAAGTTATGCAGATCATTCTATCTATCTCTTTACCTATCTATATAACACACACACATATACTGTATATATATATATCATCATCATCACGTGCATGATGCCGGTAACTAGGTCGGGACCCGTTACCTCACACTCAAAATAAATAAGATATTGGCTAAGAGGTAATGTCCGACCATCAGAGGGAAAAAGGGAATATTATGTTACCTTGTTCTCTATTGACAAAATGATAGCAATATAACAGGTATTACTTGTAACATAAAACTCCATTAACCTCTGAGATACGTCAGATGTGTTTATGGCAAGCTCTTTTCCCAATACAGTCTGGAAAGAAAAATGGGTTATCGTTGTTGAAATAATAGGCAAACTCTTGCGTGTTTAGATTTGCCACTTAATAGTTGCATCAGCGTCCTACTTACACGCTGTACACTTGCCGGTTTTAAGTGCAGAGAGAGAGAGAGAGAATGTTGTTTTGTAATTCTGTAACCAAGGCGGGAGAAAGGAGAAAGAAATTTTGCAATTTTCTATTGAGAGAGAGAGAGAGAGAGAGAGAGAGAGAGAGAGAGAGAGAGAGAGAGAGAGAGAGATTAACCACTTACCAAGCAAGTAAAAATAATTAAAATAAATATATAACTATATAAAAAATATTTTTTTTTCTAACAACCGTTTGATATACGTTGCTCTTTTATGGCTTTGTAACACTGTATATAAATCAAGTCATTTCCAATTAATGGAAATAATTTTTTAAGATGTAGCCTACAGGATTGTTAAACTGAATTTCAAACACTACGGTACAAGAACGGTGTAAGCTAATGTCACGATGTGTAAGGGAAGGTATGTTAGTGGCGAATGGCCACATTCCTTGTGTGATTTAATCACGAATTGTATATAAAAGTATACAGTTTATTTACAACCCTTCGGCAACGACGTATCTCAAGAGGTAACAATAACTTTAGGGCGATCGTACTCGTGCCGGTAATGATCAGGGATTGTCTTTAGAACGGCTCCTCTCTTTAATCCAAACACAAAATGTTTAAAGAGTTGAACAGAAAGTAATGCATTCTTTTTATCTGTGATCTGACTTGAAACTTGCATTGTCTTTTTTATTACCTTACTACACCAACTACGGAATGCTACTTAGGCTATAGTTAAGATCGTCTCCAGTTTTCGAAAATTCTGACATGCACACTCTCGGAGAGTAGAGATATGCTATCTTGGTCAACTCAGCCAACGTAAAAATACCTTGAACAAACTAATTACAGAAAACTGCTAAGAAAACCATATCTACAGGCTTTTAAACATAAATGTACCAAAATTTCAAGTACGTCTTATTAGATAATTGAATTCTCAAACATGAGCTTATGTACAAATTAGGGTATTTTACCATATTTCCAGAACACTCAAGAAAATGAAAGATGTCATCTAGTCTCGAAACTTTTACATAGAAACTGTAATAGGGGGAACTGCACAAAAGAGAAAATAATCCATCTGATAATATATAATCTGAAACCCAGCCAGCATTGCACACGCGTAATTTGTCAAATACAAAAAAGAAATAATAGTCTCTGTTGTCAGGGGAATTGAATAAAGATGCATATCTTTGTGAGCCTTCACATATTAGGGTATGTTAACCCATATAAACAACAAGGATTATGCCTAATTATGCTATTTGCCTTCCTATTAGGAAAGAAAGATTTTTATGGGAGAGTAACATGGATCTAGAAAAGTATAAAACACTCCATCTCACCAGCTTCACGGAAGCTAGGAAGCTGGTCCGCGATTGACTGATTAATTCGAGTCTTTATACTGGCATTATAACACTTACAGTCGTCGACGAATGAATTCTGCAATAATTTCTAGGCAAAATTTTATTAACAAGAGCCATTGAACTCACTCTTCCATTTACTTTGTACATGTATATTTGTGTGTGTGTGTGGAAATTAGATTATTGGCAATTGCTGCTATGATGAGGAGAGATTATGACATCCAAGGAAATGTGATAACTTACAGACGGAACGAGTTTTAAGCATCACTTAGGGAATTGCCCCATTTTGCTAAAACTTCTCACAAAGACCGCACAGAGAGTAAAAGACTTGAAAGAAACAATGAAATCAAAGTGTCTAATGGATTTTTTTTTGAATGAAGCTGTTGCTCTCTGAAGAACGTTCAGGTATTAATATACGTAGAAATTTGAAATGGAAAAGTGATAAATCTTTCGTTCATAAAGGAGAAATAGGATAAAACTAAGGCAAGAATTTGTCAAAGCGAACTAAAGGAACTACGTATTTTCGGAACAAAAATGGTAAGCGACGATTTGGTAACTAAAGTTGATTAAGAGATTCAATTTCACAAACGTTATAAATCTGGAGACGGGCCAAGACTTTTTAGATATGCACGTCTTCGCAAGAAGATGATACCCCAAGGGCATATTCCGAGAAGAAGATCTTGCAGAATTTATCGCCATAAAACTTTGCGAGTTTTACCTACACTCTCTAAATGAATCAGGGAAAACAAAGCAAAAGAGATTGTGCTAGACGTCATCCGATACTAGTAATAAGAAAGTGTTCTTAACTTAAGTAAAGAAAAAAGTTCCCATGTCATTATCAGTACAAACAAAAACTATTGAAAGAAAGAAAGAACACAAATATTTTGTTTTGTGCAATCATGAACAAATCTACTGAACAAGTCACAATTGATTTATGATAAAAAAAAAATTCCGCTGTAATTTTAGAGAGATCATAATTACCCACGTTATCTGTATTGTTATTTTCTTTCATCACGACAACTTACGTGCCACCACCGATGGAAATGAAGCTGCCGGAACTTTGATATCATGCAGAAATTATAACTCTTTCCTGTTGACGTGTGTCGCCACATTTATTCATGAATGTTTTACTTCAAAAGTAGTTTTAGTCTGTGCTGCCTCCTGTCTGTCTTCTCCGTAATTAAGACATTACTCCTCGTCTCGTTGGAAGGATCATAGATCAGTCAGAAAGAACGAGGTGTTCTTCTTAGTCTAGGTTAAGAAAAGGTAGGTTAGGATGCACAATTATCAATTTCTTTTCAGTAGAATTGATTACCAGAGTAACTGGAAGCACATCAACAACCTTCAAATACAGACTCTTCTTGTCTATATCGATTGCCATAAAGATATCAGGATCTCTGGATTCGTCTCTCTGCCACTTACTTCATTATGATATTCATCAAATGATCCAAAGAGTAGTCAGTGTTAATTGTATTGTGATTTTTGAGAGGATGCTCGTTTGTGCTCGAAATTACTCTTCATTATGATAGAAATACAAAGATGGCAGGCAGACTCCTTCGCACTCAGTGCTCTGTATGTCTCCATATGTAAAAATAGTGAATAATGAATGGGTGCACTTGTAACAATTTACTATTTTCTTTTTTTCTGTTTTTGAGCTTTCAGGCTCCTTTATGGTCCATTGCCATTCGCGCAACTTCCTGATATGTGTTTGTCAGTTTCAGTTGTGTATTGAACATTTAAAAAGTGTTAAACCGGTATAAGGCTGTGGGGGTGGTGGGGAAGTGACTCCTTCCTGGTTCCTACAAATTAAAATTTACCTCCCAATTTTCCCAAGACATTTGGTCCAACAAACGTTGTCGGGAATTTTTACCTCCGACGTACTAGTTCCGAGTCGAGATGTCGGTTGACTCGGGACAACTTGGCTTGAAGGGCAAAATCTGCGTACGTCTAAGCGAAGGTCCAGCAAGATTCGGTTGGGTGTTTACATTTTATTACAAAATTAGACTCTGAAAATTTAACATACATCAAGCTAAAATACAACCTTAAGGACCACGTGGTCGGCTACAAGGCAAACAACTCCCAAAAGGAAAAGTTTCACAAAACCCGTAAAACCCATGACAACGGTCTCAGAAAGTTACAATTTCACACGAATCTTGTTTCTGAATCATCAGACTACTACTTTGACTGGACATCGACTATGTTAAGCCTCGGATGGCAAAAATACAAAGTGATTAGAGGTGAGCACCTCACGGACTCTTTACAGCAAATTTACAGCAAAACCGGCTCTTGGCTGAGAGGCACAGTGATTACATAAGCCTACCTCTGAGGGTACCCTGGGAGAAAGAGGCAGAGGGGACTTTTACTTGGTCCATCGTCACTTCGCATTGCCACTCAAAGATTCTATATTGTTCAGTTCATCCAAATTTTATTTTCAAGCATCCAAAATAGAGCCCTTTTTAATATTCATAACACTGCCTGTAGTCAAACTGAATGACAAGAATTTTTTCTCGAAAAATCATACATAAATGAGAACCACAAACTCGGCCGCCTGCTTCTCCCCTTCTGTTCTCATACCCTGAACGTTGTGAAGGACTGTCGGGAAAAAACGGATCCAATTTTTTTTCACGACAAGACAAACGCTACCAAAAAACCATGTGAAGCTTACGAAAAGGCAGATGCTAATATATACTCTCTCTCTCTCTCTCTCTATATATATATATATATATATATATATATATATATATATATATATATATATATATATATATATATATATATATATATAGTTACAAACATCTTTGCCATTTGTGATTTTTCCTCTTGATTTTCGTTTATAAGTTAAAGTAAATTATTTTATTTCCAATATGAATTAACGTACTTTTCAAAAGAAGTTCCAGTTGTTTTGATTTTTTCACACCAAGCACTCCCATGTTTTCCCAGGCCCAGTTAAGCCAGTACAGGTGTCTAATGAGAAACTAAGTGTAGGCCCCTACCGTGAGTCATTACTGATCTGACTTGACCCTAGCAATGCACCCCTAAGGTGACTTTTTTAGCAGCTGCTTGCAAGTAGCATGCTCCCTTTGAGAATTCCTTTATTGTTACCATTGTTCTCAGTTCCCCAGTCACACATCCCCCTTTGCATTTTTCTGAGTTTCCCCTCCTTCCCAACTACCTGCACTACCATCAAGGGTCACCTTTCTTGACCTGACCCACACCTGTAGCTCCCCCTACTAACACCTGCATCCCTGCTTACAAATCCCTGGACTCTCCCATCTAATTGTGATCCCATTGACACCTCTTCTCTCGAACCTTTATCTGGCCGCCATACAATGACCTTTCCAGGTACCTGGCTGGATTAACAACATGCCCTGCGAGGAGGACGATAGAGGACCCATTAAGAAGAGGCTGCCAGAAGTGTCAAAATCCAACAGTTGCCGGCAGACTGTGGTATATATACTGGCCCCAACAAACCATTCTTGGCTAGTCCCTCTTCAGATGTCACACTGCTAGCATAACTTATGCTAGGCCCCCTTCAGGTGTCTCCCTGCTTGTAGACTCTCTGCTCAACCTTCTCTAGAAGACACACTGCTAGTATACCCCATGCTAGTTACCTCTACAACGCCACTCTACGATGTCACCCTCCTGGCACCACACACATACACAGACACATCACCGCTAGTCGACCGTACGCTATTCCGCTAGTCTACTCTCCCAACTTCACGCCACTGGACTCCTGCTAGCCACCTCCCACAGACGTCACCCTGCTGAACTACCTGATGACGTCCCCCTGTCCAGAAGTCACGAGAGGCTACTCTCGAGTCCTACTTGAAGTAGATTTTACGCTGCTATGCTGAAGATTGCAGTAGCCCGCTACTCACCTCTGCGTGCTGATGTCCGCTAGTCTACCAGTGCCCCTACATTTCATCTAATTTCCCTCTGTTGGGGAACCTTGAGTGACAACGCTTACGCTGATGCCCTACGGCAGAAACCTGGCTCTATGAACCTCACGTCTTGTCTATGGACCTAAGGTAATGTAATCGGAAGTTGTTTGTTGGCCCCTTAACTATATCCTACCCGTGCGTATATACCTGTTCTCCTAATCCTGTAAACATATTCCTGTTCCTCTCCCTCAGAGATTCCTATGATTTTGATTGTGGTGGGATTGTGATCAGTAGTGATACATTTTAGTTTCATTTGCGTATTTGTGTTTAATTGTAATTATTACATAAGAAAGTGTCCTGATATTTTGCCTACGTGAATTCACTGTCATTTTACTCCATTCCATTCGCATATGTTCAACTTTCCTGCTCTTGCAGATCCGTGATATCGAGTCCCTGTTGTGTGGTATCAACTGTAGATCAGTGGTCCACCTTCCTGCATATCCAGGTGCCACATCTGGTCAAGATATCTGGACTATCAACAGTGCAACGTTCTCGCTCATCGTAACCCCCTACTGTGCATCCTTTGGATCCTCCCTGATCTCTATTGCTTGTTGGGCTACGAAAGGCCTAGCGTGTAAAGATTTGCGGTTGTGGCACTTTGCTTGAGTATTTTGTGTTCTTTTGTGTAACGTCATTCCTGACAGTGCCACGGAGCTGCATTGATAGCTCCTGTACATATTTTATCATCTGATTGAATTAGTGAATCATACTACAGTATGTGGTGGACGCCTTAAGTTTACCTCCAACTATTTCATTTATTGGTAATTTGAGTATTTTTCACTTTTAACTTTTTCTGTTTACCAGAGCGCAGCCACCCTCAGTCAGGTGTAGTTATCAGAAATCCTAGTTAGAGCCACTGCACCTCTCCAAACACACGGCAGCGCGAATATGAATATATATATATATATATATATATATATATATATATATATATATATATATATATATATATATATATATATATTACTATATAAGGACCTCATTCAAACTGGATGGTATCTAATGGAGTATTTATTCAGAAAAAGTTACAAGCTTACTTGGACAAAGTCCACATTATCAAGTATCCGTACGGATACTCGGATACTTGATAATGTGGACTGTTTGTCCAAGAAAGCTTGTAACTTTTTCTGAATAAGTACTCCATTAGATACCATCCAGTTTGAATGAGGTCCTTTAGTAATTCCACTAATGCACAGAACAATTGTGTATGTGATGAAGTTAATATATATATATATATATATATATATATATATATATATATATATATATATATATATATATATGTATGTATGTATGTATGTATGTATGTATGTATGTGTGTGTGTGCGTGCGTGTGTTTTTACTATACTGCTGAATTTTTCTCATACCTCAACGAAATAGCCAGTATGCAACTCACTCTTCACACATTTCTTGGTTTTTATGTCATTCAAACTAGTTTGGAAAGGCTGTTTAGGATGTATCAGTAAGATTGAATATACTAATAATGATCATTATTATGGAAATCAAAATAAATTACAATGATAAAATACACAACAGATATAAAGAAGAAAAAAGCTCTTAGATATTACTAAACTGAAAAACCTTTCATCAATACCAAGATTGCAGAGTAACCTCTGTACTGACTGAGTAAATGACAAGAAACAGTCGCATTTTAAATACGATGAAAAAACAGGGCGGGATATAAGCGCTAATATTGAATTTCATTACTAATGAAAATAAACGACAATTTCCTTTATCCAGAACTTAACATTCAAGTAAAAAGACAGTATCAGGTATACTCTATACAGAAATCTCTCTATCAAAGAGAGAGTGAAATCTCACTCGTTTTTTTCCAGAATTTAATTCATTAGATAAAATGACAATTAACTTTATCTAAAAGTTCATCATTTAGAGAAAACGAACATCCAGTGTCATTTCTCACCGGACGTGGAGCTAACCGCGATGTATATTTGATAAGAACGCTCACACCGGATAATGTGCACACCAAAGCACTAAGTATAGCCTAAGAGTTTCGTCGTTTTCAAAGCAGCACGTTTTTCCCCTTCTTTTAGCACTGGTCGTAAAATGAATTGCCTTTTTTTACTCATCCCTTATGAATGTGCATAATGTGAATAATAATAATAATATAATAATAATAATTTCTCAAATGGCAAACTACATAGTAAAATGAATTTTTTATGTATATATATATATATATATATATATATATATATATATATATATATATATATATATATACTATATATATATATATCTGTGTGTGTGTGGAGGGAGAGAGAGAGAGATGCGCACGATTGGTTACAGTTATTCAATCCTAGGCTTATTTCGCTTCCGTTTTCAGTTAGGCCTATGCTGGAACTAAGCTACCCAATTTTGCTTGATTTTTTTTATTTGATCGGCATGTTGTTTAAAACCGTGTTTGTCTTCACATTCGTATATCTCAAATACTTGTAGGTATTTTACCGATGTGGTGTAAAATAATAGGTATATGCGTTGGCGCTAAATAATAAAAATATGATGTAAGGCACACAGAAGATGAATTAGTAATCAGTAATAGATGACTGTTTAAATAAATCAACAAGAAATACCAGGAAATATGCAATGTTAAGTAAAATCCCTTTGTGGTAGAGGCTCTTTAAAAAAAAAAAGTTATAGAGAGAGAGAGAGAGAGAGTTGCAAAACAACCCCTTAACGATTTATGGAGTTATAAACAAGAGTAATACTAAGGAAGATTTGAAGGTAATGGAAAAATATTACAACATATAGCGGAGATCATTCTGAGCACAAATCCTAATATGAATAAATTGTCTACTTCATCCAATAGTCACAAAAACAGTCACAGAAAATTGGAAGAAAGATTAAACGTAGATAGGAATATACATACATATATACAGTATATATATATATATATATATATATATATATATATATATATATATATATATATATATATATATATATATATATATATATATATATATATATATATATATATATATATATATATGTGTGTGTGTGTGTGTGTGTGTGTGTGACTGTGTTTGTGTACACATACATATGTGTTATATATTATTTATATATAGCCTACATATAATTTCTGGTATATTAGATAATTATTTGTATTAAGCAAAGATTATGGTAGACAAAAGTTCAGTTTAGAAAGAAATGCGTAGAAATGAAGCTTTAACTGCAATTAAGGCACATGTTTGAATAAGATGAAGCCGAAAAGAGAATATAATAAGTCAAAGGATGAGGAATGGGCTCGATCAGAGTGGAAGCAGAGCATGTAAAATTTCATCATGAGGTTACAGGGTCAGCAGATTTGTGCGTGAGTGCGTGCGTTCGTGTGTGTGTGTGTGTGTGTGTGTGACAGAGGAGCATAAGGAGAGTGAATAAGATGTTCTCCAGGGAAGTTCACGCAGAAGAGAGGTAGAACTGAATGATATAAGGGTAGAAAGGGTTAATGTAAATTTGATAATGCTTACGGGCGTGGTTTTTGAGGACCTAAGGAAGACATTTAAGAGGCTCACAAGGGAAAATACAGAAAATATTCATGGGATTCCAAATGAGATGCTGCGGTATACTGATGATTGAGTGAATGAATGGCTAACCAGGCTTGCGAGGAATGTCTGGATGAGGAAAGGGTTTCGAAGGAATGGTTGATAAGAATACTAATTCTATTACATATCCCGCAGGAGGGTAGTGCCATCAGTGCACCTCATGCGGTGCACTGTAGGTGTGGTTTAAGATTCTTTGCAACATCCCTTCGGCCCCTAGCTGCAACCCATTTTCATTCCTTTTGCTGTACCTCCGTTCATATTCTCTTTCTTCCATCTTTCTTTCCCTCCTCTCCTAACAATTGTTTCATAGTCCAACTGCGAGGTTTTCCTCCTGTTACATCTTTCAAACCTCCTTTACTCTCAATTTCCTTTTCAGTGCTGAATGACCTCATAGGTCCCAGCGCTTGACCTTTGGCCTAAATCTTATATTCCTAGTTCTATTTTATAGAGTTAAAAGTAATAAAGGTAACTAAGAATAATCAGCGCATATCATTGCTTATTATACCAGGGAAAATTAATTATAGTATTTTGATTGAAAAAATAAGACAGACGACAGAAAAACTGAGCGGGGAAGAAACAGAAGTTGAGTCAAGAAAAGGCAGTGGGGATCAAATGAATGCTGGGTATGGAACATTTACGTGAGAAGTGCGAAAGTAAAGGGAAAAAGCTGTATGTAGTAAACACAACCCCAGAAAATTTGATAGGATTTATAGAGAGTTAATGTGGAGTGCTGTGAGTATATCTGTTATAGAAGAGAAGTTGATGAGAACAATTAAAAATGGTAAGTAATTATCATGAAGTGAAGCGTGTGCTAGACTGTATAAAAGGGTGAGGGACGTGCTGTCTTCATTCTTGTTCAATATCTTTACAACTGGAGTTCTTGGAGAAGTCAGAGAACGAAAATATGGGAAGAAATATGACAGATCATGGTGTGATGAGAGAAGAGGTTCGTCACAAAATAGGCGAAGCAAGGAAAGTAGGGAGGATTGAGCAAAAGGTATGAAGACACTGAATAAATTTGGAAGCCATGGCGGGAATACATATAAGGGTTGTTGGGCCAACTCTCCATTGTTGAAGTGAAGTGTGGATATAAGTTTAAATGAAAAAAAAAGGGTGTTTTAAGCTACTGAGATAAAGAATTATTTTCTTAACATGTATAGCATTAGGAACTGACTGGTTATAGATATGGTAATACGTAGAAGTGGTAAAAAGCTTGCAATGGTAAAAGAATAGGTGAGAGTATTTTGAGACAGTTAGTCATGTGGAAAGATGAACAGAGTAAGTAATTCAGAAGTGTTTAGGAAGAGGAGGCGAGGAAGGCCTAGAAAGGGCTGGAGAGACAGGTGAGGTCGGTCTTGGACGGGAGGGACCTTGGTATCCAGGAGGTGCGAGAAAACGTGCAAGAGGAGGTGAATGGCGCAGTTTATGTGCAGCGGGTTTCGATGCCCTGTTGATTAGCCTTTTGTGTAGTTGTAAGGAACAGCTTGTGCTGTGTGGGAATTTTCTGTACTAGTGGATCGTCCACAATTCATGAGATAAGTATGAATGTGGCAATGAATACTGTTTTGTTTCTTCTCTGTTAGAGGAAGTGTTTTAAATATACATACATACATGTATATATATATATATATATATATATATATATATATATATATATATATATATATATATATATATATATAACTGCTACAATTTAAGACTAATTAGTATCATTTTGAACCGCTTCAATTAAGTCTTCCGACTGATATCCTCTGATTAATTAATTATTACCTCCAGGAATCGGGAACAAGCTAAGATGTTAATCTCTGATAAACATGTGACGTAAAGAAACCACCGAGAGTCTCACAATGGCGATTTCTATTGAAATTCTGTTCTTTAACTCATGACATCCTCATTTCTATATCTATAACGTTTTCCTAAAGAGGAAAATGCGACAGTCACTTTACAAAACAGAAAATTCCAGTGAATGTTTGTGAGTGCTACTCAATAATGATCTTCGATTCAAGATTTCACCCGCGTTGCACCACTCGATATTTGAGATGCTGAACAGACCCAGGACTTGGCGTTGGAAGTTGCTCAGATTTCTTGTGAGCCGTCTCGTTTTCAAAATGCATAGTGCGGTTCCATTAATTTTAGTGAGGATTTTTAGTTTTCTGTAAAAGAAAATTATTGAGATGGCTTTGTTTGCCCGTCCGCACTTTTCCTGTCTGCCCTCAGATCTTAAAAACTACTGAGGCTAGAGGGCTGCAAATTGGTATGTTGATCATCCACCCTCCAATCATCAAACATACCAAATTGCAGCCCTCTAGCCTCAGTAGTTTTTTTTATTTTATATAAGGTTAAAGTTAGCCATGACCGTGCGTCTGGCACCACTATGGGTACCAACAACACAGGCCACCACCGGGTCGTGCCTGAAAGTTCCATGGGCCGCGGCTGAGAGTTTCATGGGCCGTGGCTGAGATTTTCACACAGCATTATACGCTGTACAGAAAACTCGATTGCGCCGAAGAAACTTCGGCGCATTTTATACTTGTTTTTTAAAGCTATCGTCAGTAATTTGTTTTGCGATATCATATTTAGATGAACATCAGGTATCACGTTAACACATCAAGAAGAAATATCAAAACAAAATGATACCACTATCATTATTATTACTACTAGTAGTAGCAGTAGTAGTAGTAGTAGTAGTAGTAGTAGTAGTAGTGGTGGTAATATTAGTGCTACTGATATCAATACTGACATCACTAATGAGCAGTCAGTGACACTGTGCTGCCATTTACATGGTATCACAAGATAATTTACTCATATAATTGAGAAGAGAAACAGAGTCCAAGGAAATGAAGTATAGTTTATTAAGGAATAATAAATAAGTAAACAAATGTATAAATAAATAATTAAATAAGGAAAACAATAGATAAAGAAATGAAGATTAACAAAGAATGTATACACACACACACACACACACACACACATATATATATATATATATATATATATATATATATATATATATATATATATATATATATATATATGTGTGTGTGTGTGTGTGTGTGTGTGTATGTAACGCGTGTGTGTGTGTATTTCCGCTGTGCATCCATACCTGAGGTGTTTACCCCGAGGAATTGTTAGCCGTCCAGCCCCTTGGAAAGCCTTTTGTAATGGACGATACATTTATATATATATATATATATATATATATATATATATATATATATATGTATATATATATATATATATATATATATATATATATATATATATATATATATATATATGTATATATATATATATATATATATATATATATATATATATATATATATATATATATATATATATATATATAGTAATCTACTGATCGGTTTTACCAGAAACATGTGTAATTTTCAGTGACCACAATGGCCTAATTTTTCGATTTCTTCACATTTTGGATGCGCTTGTAACTACAAAGCCTCATATCCTAAGAAAAAACTTATGCAGAGATTCCGACGCTCCGGCAGGATTCAAATTCGCATCCGAAATATCAGAACGAGGTACCAAAGGATATCCACTTGACCACCAAGAGGGAATAAGTCTATTCCCGCTCGTGCTTACTTATATCTGTCATTTAGCCGAGTGTTTAGAGAGCAATGTAATTATCAAAATCACATATGTACCTGGTAAAAAAAGACAAGTAGATTCTAGAAATATAATTCAGCCTAAAAGCAATAAACCAGTACTTGGCAACGACCGTGAAGGTGCGTCTATTCCACCTCTAGCAAATGTATCTGAATTGAAAGAGATCTGTAGCCTGCGTATGAGCGGGAGTAGACTTATACCTTCCTTTGTGGTCAAATGGATATCTTTTGGTACCTCGTTCTGATATCCCGGATGCGAATTCGAATCTCGCCCGGGCTTCGGAATCTCTGCATATGGGTTTTGTTGGTATCTGAATTGTGAAGAAATCGCGAAGTTATTACAATTACACACGTACACAACACACACATGCATATACATACTTATATATATATATATATATATATATATATATATATATATATATATATATATATACATATATATATATATATATATATGCTATATAGAAAAAAAATAGGTAAGGGAAGCAGAACACAGTATTCTTTAGATACGGAATGTAAAATGAAATCTTTAACGGACCAGTATAGATAATCAGTTCATCCAGTCACGCTGAAGATCATTTATCAAATACCAAGATATGCCTAAAATTACCGATCCCTTCATGATCACTGTTTTGGCATGCTCATGCTCAGAGCCCCTTCGGAAATACACGCATCAAAATAAAAGAAAGAGTAAGGGAGAATCTTCATTTATTAAAATCAAATGATCAGCCTAAAAGCAAAGAAAAAATAATGACAGAGCAAATCTATCATACATACCGCAAAGGGCAAACAAACACCCACATTGGCTCCGAGCGCAATGCTCTCTGGTGCGGGTAGCCGGAGTTCACCGCTTGCGTCGTGGTTGATCGGGTTACTGCAAAATGGAAGAGAGAAAACAAATAAATGAAAATTAAAAAAAATTCACCTCAAATGACGTGAAAACTTGTTTTGTTGTGGGTTATTTAATCTTCAATCGTCTTCGCTGGTAAGAAGGTGTCATCGATTATGTTCATTGTTACGCGTCTTATTTTCAGGACGTTCACACGAGAACACAGGCACTACATAATATATATATACATATATATATATATATATATATATATATATATATATATATATATATATATATATATGTATATATATATATATACACACACACACACACACACACACACACACACACATATATGTATATATATTTATTTATATGAAAGGTAACTCATTGGGCTCGAGTTACCTAGATTCGTGGTTTGATTTCCGGCCTGGCCTTCACCAGTTGACCCAGCTGTGAATGGGACCAGCGTCAGCTGGTGTCAAGACCCGGGGCAGGAAGTTAGCAAAATCATCGCTATGGATTTGCTGGGGCCTCCTTTTCACCAGAGAGGAAAAACGTATATGTAAAAACAGAATACAATATGGCAGGAAATATTTCGTTTAATGTTTGCGTGGTAAAAAGAGTCAGTCTTCGCCTTTGGATAAAGTCGAGATTCAGTGAATGTTTGCAAATTTTCGAGGCCACTCCCTGTGCGAATTAAGGATTAATACACAGAGGTTTACTTAAATGACTAAATAACACAGCTTTTTTAGTTATCTGTAAAAGAAAACTATTGAGGTGGCTATTTGTCTGTCTGTCCGCACTTTTTCTGTCCGCCCTCAGATTTTAAAAACTACTGAGGCTAGAGGGCTGCAAATTGGTATGTTGATCATCCACCCTCCCATCATCAAACATACCCAGTTGCAGCCCCATAGCCTCAATAGTTTTTATTTGATTTAAGGTTAAAGTCAGCCATAATGGTCCTTCTGGCACTGTTATAGGTACCAACAATACAGGCCACCACCAGCCTTGGCTGAGTTTCATGGCCCGCGGCTAAGAGTATCATGGACCGTTACTGAAGCCACCACTGGACTGTGGCTGGGTTTCATTGGCCGCGGCTAAGAGTTTCATGGGCCATGTCTGAAAGTTTCATACTGCATTATACGCTGTACTGAAAGCTCGATTGCACCGAAGAAACTTCGGCGCATTCTTTTACTTGTTTGGGTTGGAACTAAGATGACAGTGACTTAGTTACTCGGACAATCAATAAATCACTGTTATCCTACCTCCAGCCTAAATTGCATAGGTTCGAATCTGGTCATGGTAAGAGCACAGGATAAAAATTGCTTTGAACTCGATTTTAAGAGGCTACTCAAGAGTTAATATTTGAATAGATATATAAATCTAACTGGTCCGCTGGTATAGTGGTTAGTGTCGTGGCATGCCACTCAGATGTTGCGGGTTTGCGTCTCCCCAGGGTGATGAAAAATCACTGGCTTTGTATCATGATCAGTTACTGCTGCAGTGTGGGGTTTGGGGTGGGAGGTTGAAACCAGCATTCTTTGGAAGCGTGAATTTCAGGTCACTGGCCCCTGTGTGCTTATTCCATGTGAGTAGGTTTCATCTGCTGAAATAATAATAATAATAATAATAATAATAATAATAATAATAATAATAATAATAATAATATCTACATGCATACACAACAAATTTACTTTATTAATGAAAAATTCTTACCTCATAAATAACTTGCAAAAGTTTACTGCAAAATACTATAAGCTTACAGAACCTTTTGCTACGAACTCACGGGTCCATTGATTAGTCTAAGGTCAGGAAAGGTCCCGAGGATCCCATCAAGTTAGTTGCCGGCTGTGGTCATTAGTGACGCCTTTGCTGGTTGCTTTGCTTGGCGATTCCCGTCGAGTAGCCTAAAATAAGCCGCGACTATTAAGAAGACTGCGTGAAGCCTATGGGTGCGTGTTCCAGAGTGTGCGTGGCTGATACGAAAACAATGATAATTTTTCCTTTATTTTTTCTCTAATCGATGACGTCGAACACTCAACACAATGAAAACATCTTCGAAATACATTCATAAATCTGAGAAACTAGAAGAGAGAGAGAGAGAGAGAGAGAGAGAGAGAGAGAGAGAGAGAGAGAGAGAGAGAGAGAAGTTAATTTAAGTATATCTTAGTTTAACTAGACCACTGAGCTGATTAACAGCTCTCCTAGGGCTGGCCCTAAGGATTAGATTTATTTTACGTGGCTAAGAACCAGCTGGTTACCTAGCAACGGGACCTACAGAGAGAGAGAGAGAGAGAGAGAGAGAGAGAGAGAGAGAGAGAGAGAGAGAGAGAGAGAGAGAGTAAGTTTTGCCGTGTAAGGTAGAGAAACAGAAACTCGGCTGCCCGCAAAATAATGCATAAAAGTGTTTTGGTAATAACAAACATGGAATTCTCCGACAAAATTATCACAGACTTCGAAAAAAGGTCGAGTGCATATGCGCATACGGACTGGCTGTTAATTTGATGTGAAAATGCATTAAACACAACTGATAATTTATGTATATAATTCATTATATATTATCATACGTACATATACTGTGTAATACATTATAGACACATAATACCTATAATGTATTACGTACACATAATACGTTTGACCTAGAAAATATATTATATACATTTTACCAACAGGCTGAGAATCTTCTGGGGTTGCACAAACAGAGAACCGAGGGCTAAGCTTGAAGGTGTAAATTTTGATGCTCTACTTTAAAAGAAACCTCAACGATCCTGCTTTTCTGGCGCTACAGACACACACACACACACACACACACACACACACACACACACACACATATACATATATATATATATATATATATATATATATATATATATATACACACACACACACACACACACATATATATATATATATATATATATATATATATATATATATATATGTGTGTATATATGACATAGCTTGTAAGATAGAAAGGTAATCGCCTGAGTAAACAGAACATTTTAAAAATTTAATTCCGGGTATATTTGTGTTCATATCCTCTGTCTGCAGTCACTTTTCTGCAAAGCAATGAAAAATTTTGAAGAACGTTGCTCGCAATTCATTAACAAAGTCTTCTTGATCTGCTACGCCAGTTTACTAATAATGATACAATCAACCACCTCGGATTTCTACGTCCACAAATAAAACTCCTATTCACGTGCGTGGCAGTCAATACCTGTTCACCAAATAAACAAATTTTCCAAGAACGTCAAGTTGAGAGGCGTAAACAAGTATAAAAGAGTTCCTACGTCATTCATATGTTTTTTAAAAACAACAAGTCTGACAAAAACAATAATTTCGAAAAATAATAATGAAGAAGTAGAAGGCGTAAAAGGAAAACAATTTAGCAAAAATAACAGAGAAACAAATAACCTTCATCTGGCAGACAAGAAACGAAAGAGAGAGAGAGAGAGAGAGAGAGAGAGAGAGAGAGAGAGAGAGAGAGAGAGAGAGAGAGAGAGAGAGAGACTTTCTCTTTCTTTCCGCTTAATACGAGTGCTTCTTCTTTTTCTGTTTGGAAGAGAAAATAAAGGTTTGGAACTGAGCAAATTAAAATGGCGAAAAATGAAATGCAACCGAACCTGTTCCTGAGCCGTAGTTAGTAGTCATAATCATCATCGTCTTATTTTTTTATAATAAAGTCTACCCCTCAACATAAACATGCGTTGGCATTTTGGTGATCATTCTTATACTAGAAACTTTTTATTTCATCACCATCGTCATTATTATTATTATTATTATTATTATTATTATTATTATTATTATTATTATTATTATTATTATTATTATTATTATTTCATTTGGAATAGGTTATGATTTGATTGCCTATATATATATATATATATATATATATATATATATATATATATATATATATATATATATATATATATATAATCCACTTATCGAGAATATAATAAATGTCGGTTTCAATTTATGTATAAATATATATAAGTATGGTTTCAGTTTATATATATAATATATATAATACAGTATATATAATATATATATATATATATATATATATATATATATATATATATATATATATATATATATGCATATATAAATTGAAACCGACATGGCACCTTACAACATTATATTGTCGATAAATGAATTACATGTTGCATCAACGTAAGCATTAGCAAGCGGAAAGAAACAGGAAGTTTAACGGGGAATTGCTACAATATTTAACCTTTCCAAGTTGTTAAACTTTATTTTGCTTTTAAATATCTTAAACCCCTTCGCCACCTTTCCATTCCTGCTAAGTCTAAAAATTGCCATTAATAATAATAATAATAATAATAATAATAATAATAATTTTTTTTTTTTTTGTTGAGTTGCGCGAAAGGTCGTTCTGTATGCTTGGGAGGTCTACTTGTAACCCCATCAACATGCCATATACTCCCGCTCCCCTCCACCATAAGGGGAAACCCATAACCAGGCCTGGTCCCACAGCTCATGGCGAAATAGATCATCCATGTCCTGTTGTGTGTTAGCCCGAGGAATCGGGTGCGGTCACTTGGTAATTGGTCTGTGAAAATGACCTAAGGTTACTCTTGAACTTTCAGAGGTTTCCAGGTGGAACGTTCAGCGTGAGCCTCGGAACAGTTATCGTGACGGGGTGTTTAATCATAATTATACGATTCTCATGACAACGAAAATGAAGGCAAACTTGTCTGGTCCGCCAGCTGAGCGCTCGTCTTCCCACAATTAGGGAATTAATCTGTGACTCTTCCGAAAGCTTTTTGTTGCATGGTTAGCAAATGACGAGAATAAACTTTCTCTTAGCATTTCCTTTAACTTTCTATTTCTTTAGCGATGTTGCGCACATCAAGGCCATCCTAAAGGATGTTGCGTTAGTCCACCAATTATGCCTGCTTACACACGATTTGTGCCCGCGAAGATGGAAACGAAATTTTCCCGCAATTATCAACATGACCACGCAAGTTACGCAACAGCGCTGAACTCCTTGGCTTTCACATCTGTTTACATTTCTACACGACAACGATAGCATAAGCTACAATACCTAACGCTAAAGTACTTCGTCAAATCTCAGTAGTATTATTTTTTCCTTAACGAACAACAACGACGAGAACTGGACCACCAGCAGGCTCCACGATTGCACATCATTTGATGTCAGTGTTGCCTCAGCCTTGGTGGAGTGTGGATGTGTCTTACCGCGCTCGACCGTGGCTTGTGTCTGAGAGCGGTGTGTTGAAACGCTTTTGCTTAAATTTTATGGGCTTCTTTGACTCGGACCCTTTCACATTTTGTGCTGTGTGAACCCTTTCATGATTTCAATGTTCTATTTCTACTGTAGTGCTCATGTCTGGTTAACTTTCTGCTTTGTTTATGTCAGACTTTTGGTTATTAAGAAGAAAGTGGCAGTTTGTATCACATGCGCGCACGTACACACACCGATTACCTATGATGCGAATAGCTCATAGCAAGCAACCGCTTTTGTTAGAATTTTTTTCATCGTTAGTTCGATTATTCCAAGTGTCAGTTTGGACTGTTCTCCCATGTCTTCCTTTACTCGGGCAAGTAAAGAAAACTTTGAGCTCACTGTGGCCTGGCTTAACTAGCTAAAGACCAGTCTATGATCGATAAAGTTATGGAAATAATAGGTCTCATGATTTTTTTCAATCCATGCATTGCTAAACAATGGCGAACGTATCTTTGGGCAAGTTGATTGTTTTTATTAGGTTTACGGAGAGGTGTAGGCCTAGATTGTGAGTTTGCGTTCTGGACAGCTCTCTCTTTCTCCCTCCTCGCTAGTCACACTGGTCACCGAATCTGCAGATTCTTGATGTTAGGCGTAGGCCTAGCTCTGGTAAGCTTTAACTGATACTATTAGAAGTCTGCTTACTATTGTACTTTTAATAGCTGCAATCACTCGTAGAAGTATTCCTAGTGGTTTATTAATGGCTGCGTCTGTGAGTCTGGTAATTTCAACTTTTGTTATTAAAGGGCTTTCCAGTATTTTTTTTTTATATTAGTTCTACCGTAATTATTAGGAGTAGGCCTTGTAGCTTTCGGCCGTAGTGCTTAAGTGCTATCAGAAGTAGGCTTAGTAATATTCGCAGTTGTATTAATTGAAAGAACAGAAAAAGTTCGAATGCCATAACGCAGGTTAACGTAGAACTATCTTAGCTGAAATATCTATGGAAGGTCAGAAAAACGCAAGTAAATCTTGTATATGAGGTACGTTGTTAATAGGAAGTGACTGTATATTTTCTTTAACATTTCTTGTGTTTAGGAATCACCTGGGCATCAGGAATAAAATGAAAATCCTCCTGTTTCCCGTCTTGATACCGTCTCGGAAATGGATGCCCCGGGCAAGGTCGTAAGACAGGTGGCTGACTGTTGGCAGAGTTTGATTGTTTTCCGCCTGTGATGACTGGTTTTTTGGTGGGTGTTTATTTTCTTGAGATTATTTATCGCATAGGAAAACGGTCAAGTTTTATCAGTAATGTGCTTTGTGCCATTTCGCGCTCTGGTTTCTATAGTTGTAGGATTTTTCTCAAGTGCTCGCGCGTGCGCAAGTCCGGCTTTGACAGCGCCATTAGTCACGAGTTAACACTTCAACAAATGTCTGCTTTAAGATATAAGACAACATCCATAATGAATACTGGTACTGAAAACTTTGACGGTTCATTATCGTGTAGCCTAGTCACCTACATTACATCACATACATTTCCCATTTAATAATAGTTCGGAATAAACACATTCACTCATTCTGTAATATGCATGTTTTCAGTTAAAGTGTTCGAGTCGTAACTGAAGTGTCCAATTGTTATTCGGTTTTTCGAAGCCGTCACTCCTGGCTTGCTAGGAGCACCAGCACGGTGCTTGTTAATACGTAGCCGGTTTATACAACAAGAAACGCTCTTATTTTGTGGTAAATGCATGTGCAAGAATAATAAACTTATAACCACCGTGTTCTTTACTTCCGTGTTATTCGTATTAAAAGTGGTTTGTATTATGAACGCAGTTTGTAATCTGTATTTGTTGCATTAATAATTTAAATTTGATAATTAATTCTTTTGAATTAGGTTTAAACTTCAATGCTTCTGATAAGAAGCATTGAAGGTTAGACACAATAGTTGTCAATATTCAGATGTTTCGGGTAAAGTCTTCAGTAATGTAAAGCAGTAATGTTTTTTCCAAAGCAGGATAAGAATAAAATCTTACAAAAGTTAGAAAATGTTTTTTATTATTTTAAATAAGATCTACGGTAAATCATTAGAGTTCCATTTAAACCTCAGTGAATTAATATGGGATTTTGGAAATATTTGTCATGGTGTAGTTTAATGTAAACCCGCAATACTCTAATCAAGGTATCTGGCCAGCCTCACGTTGGGAGGCTTAGCCTTCCTTGCAAATGAATATGATGGAGAGACTGCTGAACAGCCTCTGGCTAAGGTCTGACTTGAGGTGGGAAGGAGAATATTTCGTTATAAAGAGGAATTAATTTTCGGGGGAGCTGGGACTATAAGTACAAATTACTCTCGAGGAAAGTGGAGTATATTGTAGGCCTAGAATGTAGGTTATTTCCTCCTTACAGTTAATGAAATTGCGTCACAGATCTCGCGAAAGCTGGCTTATATCGACATCTTAAGTAATATCTTTTGAATTGGTTAGGAAAGTTAGGTATTATACTAAAAAAAAAAGGTGAGGCTAAGTCTCAAGTAGGTGATTTTTTCACAGGCTTTGTCTGTAGGCTATTATTTACAGGTTATATACTCTCTCTCTCTCTCTCTCTCTCTCTCTCTCTCTCTCTTGTTTACACATCCACGAGACCCACGCGTTCCCGGCCTTTTTGAAACCAATTTATTACTTTGGCGTAAGTAAAAGTAATGCAGCCTTCTAGGCCTACGACGTTACGTATTTGGGTTCGCGGTATAAAGTAACGTGCTAAGAGCTATTATACTGCTATTATGAACACCTGTATATATGTGTTTTATATATATATATATATATATATATATATATATATATATATATATATATATATATATATATATATATGATTGCCTCCAGCGCCATCTGACGCAAAGGCCCTTTTGGAATTGCGCCACTCTTGTCTATCATGTCCTTTATCTTCCTCAAATCTCCCTCATCTCTAACCTCCCTTATATATATATATATATATATATATATATATATATATATATATATATATATATATATATATATATAAATGTGTGTGTCTGTGTTGTGTGTGTGTGTGTTATAGTGGATTTTGCTGTTGTCCAGTTGCCAGAGACACTCTTTTTTTTTTTTTATTGAATATAGTCGAGGGTGCTTTCACAACCAGTCAGCCTGTCTGTGCTGCTAATATGCTACTTCCTAGTTTTTCTGCGAACGTCGCAAATTATCTTTTAGGTTTTAAGAATCGCACTTCTCACGCGAGGCTGTTTTCAGCTTTGCTGATCTTGCTACCTATATTGTTTTGTTTAATTTTTGTTTATGAGATTTTTCGAACAGTTTTTCTGTGTTTATGATGAAATTCTGCCATTTCACTAGTCGTGTTATTCGCCTAAAATACCTGGACACCGGCTATCATTTTTCTATCCTGAACGTAACTTTGTTTCCATTATTAGTGTAACCATTCTCATTATGTTCCTGAACTTCCAGTGCTTGTAATTATCCTTTTAGGAGAATATCGATTTGTTTTGCCTTTGAGTATTTTGAGTTTTGCTAGTTGCGTGTGGATAGTATGTACTGTAGTTTTTGATAATTCGCAAGTGTTTCTTCCCACCGTTAAGCAATGCATTTTAGTTTAAATCATTAAGTTTGTGTCTGAATAGTCGGCACACAATTCTTGTCCATAAAATGTATTGAAACTGTTATGAATAAAGTTGTGTCAAGATGTCGGAACCCCTCCAATATCGTAATTACTGCAGTACGAATTTTAGGGTCACGATATTATATCATATTTTTATATTAAATATTATCCAAAAAAAACTTTTACACTCAGATAATTCAGTACAAATGACCTTGGCATGATTTTATCCATGATTCATATAATTGTGATATGTAATGATGATGTGATCATTCATTCCTTAAAAAAAAACGAAGGCCGTGAGAGCGCTTAGTAAGCTCTCGCAACGAACAATTAACGTATATTTAAAATAATGAAAATTAAGCTTAGTTGGTATTAGTAGAAGTGAATACACATAACTTGTATGAATAAATAGCCGTTAAAGAATGAATAATGATACATATGTCAGTATATAAAAGCTAAAAGCTAAAAGAAATTTCCAAAGAAACAGGAATAATTTATTTTTGCATGTTAAAAAAAGCTGCTTGATGATGATATGCACGAAATATTAGTTTATCATAAATATCATATTTGATGTGGAATGCAAGATACAGATTAGGATACATAAATATTTTCCTTATGGAGTTGTACTTTAGTGTTCGTCCAAGGACAGATACCCGGGATTCCGCTAGAGGACTTTTAGTTCTAACCGGGATGGAAGGGCGATTCTTTTCATTTAAGAGATGTGAAAGCCATCGAAGGGTTTATGTGGATTGCTTATACATTCGCGTAATTTTAGGCAAATCCGATGCATGAGTTTGGTTTCCGTCTCTTCTGGCTCGAGATCCAAGTTTTGAGCGTCAGGAACGTGATTCCCTTTCGTTGTATGTTACACGCAAGTTACATACGTTATATATTATGTGTGAATGTATGTATGTACTGTATATGTATATTATATATATATATATATATATATATATATATATATATATATATATATATATATATATATATATATATATAACAAATTTTCAGAGAAGGAGTGTCATGTTTTATCAGTTACATACTTTTTCAATACATATAAGTTCCCGTTCCCCGAGCGAACCGTTGCTCGGCGCACTCTCCTAGAGCATTGCTGTTACTATAATCAGCAGAACAACTGCCACGCTTTGCGGTTATTTCACTTTCTCCTTCGATGTTTGCTTTTTGACGGTACGTAATTTTATTTGAAGACTGCAGTGACGTCAGTTTCCCGCTAAAAAATTGTTCCTTTTCGGAGGTGTTGAACTCTGTTTGTAGCATACGTTTTTTGATGGTAGGTACTTGCCCTGCTTTGTTCTGGGTGCTACCCGACGTAGTAGACAAAATACCCTCTGCTGTATTATAGTTAGATCAGTAAATTAATAGCAAGATTCTACGGAACGCGCTTAAATTGCTCCGCCGATGACGAGGAACGAACCCTGGCACTCCAACTTTGACGATACGTATATTATACGAGCTAGTTAGCGCGCGCAGGAATGGCGTTGCTGTCTCCCCTACCCTCCCGATCCCCTACATACCACGGCCCCACCCGGGGCTGACAAATACTGTAGGTTTGTAGGAGGGTGTGGATGTCTCTCCTACCCTCCCGTTCTCCTACCTACCCCGCCCCCACCCGGTTTGCAGGGGGTGGGTGGCTGTGTCATGTCTCCCCCACTGTCACCCGAGGAGGACAAGACAAGATTTTATTATATATATATATATATATATATATATATATATATATATATATATATATATATATATATATATATATAAATGGGTGTGTACAAAAGCTTTCATTGTGTTTGTAAACTTTAATTTCTCAAGGTATATGCAACTGGTATTTTAACATTTCGTTTTTTTTGTTAGAATTTTTCGTTATATATTGCAGAGCAATAATTAAACGAAAAATACAGTTGCAGAGCAAATACAGTTGTCAGGATACCTTTGGTCCATTTGTGGATAGTTGGCTATGAAGATCCTCTGCTTAATATAATTAAACTGTATGTTTAGCGTCAATAACAGGAGTATCTGTGGCTCGGTTTGTGTCGCTTGGGTCAGATTGGTATTACCTATAGCCTAGTTGCGTTACATTGTCTGGTGACTGAGTTTCTCTAACCATGGGTTGTGGCATTGTGTAAGTAAAATTGCTTTCCACGGTCTTGGATTTGAGTTCACTTCCTATGTAAGTGTACACTCAAGCACTTCTCTATACCCAAGTCTTTCACTATCCTCTTTGGGCATTCTGTATAATGAGTTATAATAACAACATAGTTTTGATGGCCACGGGCTTGACGAAAACTCAAAAAATGTCTCGCTTTTAAACCGCTGTTTTCCGGTAGTGTCCAGTGACGAGAACTGTGGTTGCGCGTGTGGTCGTCAGTTTGCGTTGACGGCTCTCATTTGAGCAGAAATAATTCCGCAGTCATTCCAGGTGTTACTAATCTGAGACATTGAAATTTATTAGGAGTCTGTCAGCGCAATTGTAAATGGACTGTGCTTTGTTTGATGCTTCTCGGTTACATTCGTTGATTTACTAACCAATCTGTCTTACTCTGTATTTAATTGATTATATGCGTGCAGAAATGTTTATCGTATACTAAAAGAGGCCACATATTGAGTGTGTGACGCTGTCTTGATTACGCCTGCATCCCACGCCCTGGTCAGCAGCAAACCTTTCCCGCGATGCAAAATCAACGTTTAGTCAAACTCCGCAAACCATTGTTTTGTCGTCATTAGGGGTTTGCAAGGTTGACCGTCGAAAGAGGTTAAATAGCTGGTTAGGTGTTAGCGGTGTGTGAATTCCAGTAAACAGTCGTAGTGATGTCACCATAAATAATTGAATTTTTAAACATTGTCAGGTTTTGTTACGATACCCAACACCTACCGTTGCACACCAGGGAGGAAGGAAGACTTTTGATCTAGTGAAAACTAACACGCATTCGTCATTTTTATTCAAAAGATATGTAGGGCCCGGTTCCGAATAAGAAATGTTGCATTAAATTCGCAAGGGCATTAGATCCTGTGTCAAATCGATTTAATATTTATTCACAAATATCTTTTTTGTTTGTGTGTGTGTGTGTATGAAAAAGAAGCAACTCGGAGCAGAGGAAGTGCAGTTCTGACGAAGGTGAGTTCCTTTGTTAAGTGTATTTTATATTTTTTACGACGCCTCTCGAAAGTTTTCATATTCAAAGTTGACAGTAGGAAATTGTAAGACTGAAGGACTTTCAGCTGACGTCATGATGCACCCATGCCACTAACGAGGAGGAAGTCGGCAATTTTATAGTTTAATTTCGTCGCAAGGATAGATAGGCCGACGATACACTGCTATTCTACGTTTGTACCTCGTCAGTCAGTCAGCCGTGTCTCACAGAAGAGACAGAGTTAACGCGACACAGAGGAAATATATAAAAAAGCCCTCACGTGAAAATAAAAGGTGGTACCAAGACTTTCAGCTTTTATTCCAAAGTCATCTTCAGGGTACTGAACAGTTTAAAGAAAGTATTTTTGTCATTGAAAATATTTTAGTTTTGTCATACCGTTGTGAATTCTCATCAACTGTACGTAGCCTGAAATGTTTGAAAATAAATATTGTTTTTAGTAATACTTCGTCTATCAAGAATTGATTATTTTGTAATGAAGCTGTAATGCCAACAGTAGGAGTGTACAAAATTAATTGCTCAACTTTTAATTTACCTTATATTGGACAATCTGGTAAGGAATTAAGTATGAGAATCACGCAGCACAAAAATAATGTACGGGTTGCGAACAACTCAAGCGCCATCTTTTGTCACGTAAGAGACCTTGAGCATCTATAGACTGGAATTCAGGTTGTGTAGTTTTTAAAAATTCTTTAATGCATGACAGAATGTTAGTCGAAGGATGCCTCATTAGTTCTTTCAGTAACATGAATTTGAGCTATTGTCTTTTGAAGATGGACGAATTGTTGAAAAGCTTTATTCTTTATGATTCAAAAGTAGAACAAGCTGTTAGATTTTTTTTACAAACAGATAGTTTTGTATTGTGATTTGTAGTAATTGCACATTTCCACTAAGAATGTTTTTGTTTTGAAGAAAGTTTATTATATACTTAAGTAGCTTGTTGACATGTTTTGTTGTTATCTGTGACCCCATATTGCTTTTTGTGTATGTTGTTTTCTTTAAACTGTTTAGCACCCTAAAGATGACTGGAATTATACTGTATTATATATATAGGTCTATATATATATAATATATATATAATATATAATATATATATATATATATATATATATATATATATATGTATATATATATACATACACGATGGGAAAGAAAATTAGGATGACCCGAACGCATTCGGGTCGTTTCGGCCGTAAGCACGTTTACGTGCAAAATGGGCGCCGTGTTTAGTACCAGCCCCTCGGGGATGTACGTAAAACATGAAATAATAATGGTAAATACCATAAACATAACGGTAAATACCATAAACATAACGTCTTACATTGTTTTGGATGTTACGGCCGAAAGTGACTTGTGGCCGAAACGACCAGGACCGACCCGAACAGGGTCCGCTACAAGGGCCTGCTAAAGCTAACGTTGAGGTGATGACAACGATACGATTAGATAGTCCGATGAGGATGATGAATCTAATGTCGTGTAAACGTTGCTTAAACGACGCACTTTTAAATTAAAGCAGTAAACCAGCAAAGAAATGAGTCATTAAAAAAATCATAAAACACAAACGGAAGTTGACAGCATGTTTCCAGAGAATAATGCTCCTGGTAACGCCCTCTCTCTCGCCACCTTCGCGGTGTTTAACTGGGACTGTCACCGAAGAACCGCCCGAGTTGAAAAGATTGCCATTCACTTTTAAATTGAAAGGACGTTACTGGTGTAGATGGTGTCCTTCCCTTCGGAGGTAAGCCTCAGTTTTCCTTTGTTCGTATTGCCGGAGCATTTGGGCATTTTAAAAGTCTGGTGAGGTGATTGTGAAGGCGTTGTTGGCGGTGGCGGTTGTTGGCTTGTTATTGGTCATCCGCCATTCCAGGGGTTAGGATAGGCCACCCCTATTAGAGCCGAGAGTTTGGAGCAGTGGTTTGGTTTTTAATTACTTTGCAAACTATTTTGCTTCTGCTTTTATAGGTTATAACCTTTCTCTCTCTCCCTCAAGAAGAAGGTCCGTTCCTTCCATTCGTTTAACCCACTCAGCTTACCTTTATTGCTCCCATTATCTTCGGGTCTAGACTAGAAAAAGGCAGTAGGAGGGTCGTATCATTAGGATTTGCTCTTGGTATACACTCTAACGGAAGGTGATCCTATAATGTTAAACCAGGATTATTGTCATTATTATTTTACGGTGCCCAGTCTCTCCATAGGTGATTTCTTGTAGAACACTCGAAACATTTCATGCCCCTCCTTTTGACTGCTCTTGTTTAAGCAAACAAATTTTTATCGATTGGCTTCTGTATTAAAAAGTGGCATTATTTCAACAATAACCCTGCCATCGAAAATATATAAAGTCCGGAAAATTAAATATTTAAATGAAAAATTCTCGATAAGTTTACAAATCTGCAGTCTTGAAAGTCCACTCATTAACACTTGTAATGTCATTCAGAATCAGTCGTTTCAAAGAAAACTGGCCACAAAACCTTAAAATAAAATAAAAAAAATGGTTGAAGGCCACGAGGGTAAAAGCTGGTGTGCATTTTTTTTTTTTTTTCGTTGCTTGTGAAAGATTGAGATTGAGTTTTAACTGTTTAGGATCGCTTTCTTGTTTGAGCTACAGACTGGGTCACGTAACATAGCCAACACTTGAAAATCAAGTATAGAAGCGTTTAAAGAATTTTAAAAGGAGCTTAAATGAAAAAGTCGCATGTTTTTTGGAAACAGGACTGATTGGATAGGCTCGCAGTCACTCATCGTCGTTTTACACTTATTGTTGTTTAATTACCCGAATCAGACATATCATACACAAGCGCATGACCGCACATACATCGCTGTATTACTGTTTCACAAAATTGTTCATTAGCTGTAGATGTTGTTTTGTTTGTAAGAATTGCAAAGCTTCCTTTAGACTTCCGGAAACAATATGGAAGTGATTTAACCTTGGTTCGCTTTTGAGTAATTGTTTGTGACAAGGCTGCCTTTTTAGTTTTATATTTGCCTTATAAATGCATTGTCTGAAAGATTATATTGACTGGTTGATGAAAATGATTAGGGCTTCACAACCCCAATAGTCATCGATGCCGTAAATGATATGATAACCGCAAAACGTATGAAAATAATCGCTCTTATTAACATAGGCTACAGTTCTCGGATAGCATTCTGCTGGGCCCGCGTTCGAGTCTTCGGCCGGCCAATGAAGAAATAGAGGAATTTATTTCTGGTGATAGAAATTCATTTCTCGGTATAATGTGGTTCGGATTCCACAATAAGCTGTAGGTCCCGTTGCTAGGTAACCAGTTGGTTCCTAGCCACGTAAAATAAGTAATCCTTTGGGCCAGCCCTAGGAGAGCTGTTAATTAGCTCAGTGGTCTGGTTAAACTAAGGTATACTTAACATTCATATATAGGCTATGTATTATATATATACATATGTATATGTATACATATATATATATATATATATATATATGTATATATATATATATATATATATATATTTATATATATATATATATATATATATATATATATATATATATATATATATATATATATATATATATACATACACACACCTTAGTACATACTATCATTAATTCACTGATGATATATTTAAAATGGCTGCTAACGACAGCAAGGAGTCAAGAGAGACTCATGGGGCCAGAAGACTTGAAGAGAAGCAGAAGGTCTTACCCTTCTGCAGCCACTCCATGAATGTATAGTCAGACACATGTGTCTTCTTTTATAATTGTGTGTAGCCTACGATTTCATGCGTGCTTGCTGTGAGTGTTCGAGTCTCTTACACAATATATGATGTATTTGACCTGTTAAGGTTCACTCTTAATATAATAATCTGCTAATCTTCATATTTACATCAAGGGTTGTCTTCATTCGCAGAAACGCTTTTTGTGTGGTTAACTGAATGGCTCTGTAAATGTATGAGAAAGGTGAATGGTGTGTCGGAGTATGGTACTTAAAGCATTGATGATGAGTGTGCTGGATAGATATATATGCCTGATGCTGTGGCCATTTTTTTCCACAGGGAGCAGATGAGGGACGATTGTGGTTATTGATTTTGTCTTATTTTTCTGTTTGCTTCTGGCATACTGCCCACAAGTTCACCCATCAGTGAATTAATGACAGTATGTACCATGGTATGTATATACATATATGCATATATATAAAACTAGTCCGTTTCTTGGAAAATCATTATCTTTGTTGGCTTAATCAGGGAATTTGTACTTGGTGGGTAATTGACTGAGGTGGGTTGCAGCAAGTGTAGAGAAGGAAGGGTCCACTAACCTCACCCCATAAAATACATTACACTTTCGGAGTTACTGCTCCAAGATATATATATATATATATATATATATATATATATATATATATATATATATACATACATACATACATACATACATACATAATATATATAATGAATAGCATTGTCGCTTCAAGAAAGTCGAATCTTTAATAGGAACAATATGGCTAGGAGAATCTTAAACATTTCTTGTTATAAATTTATTTCTTTCCATTACCAACGTTTTGGAAGTTCAAATCTTATCTTCAGGGCCCTCAAGATGGGAGTTGTATTCCTGAAACATTGGAAATGGAAAGAAATAAATATATAACTAGAAATGCTGAAGTTTCTGCTGGCCATACTGTTCCTGTTATATACAGTATATATAATATACAATGTTCCTTTTATATATATACATATAATATATATGTGTATGTATATACTAGCTGACCAACCTGGCTTTGACAGGGAAAACTCTGAATGACAGTCGATCGTTTAACCTTAGAAAGGAAGTAAGAGATGGTGTGGTTTTGATTGATATGTTTATTTAAAGCAATGAATTGTAGACAGAATTATTACTCACAGGAAAGAAAAGTATTTTCAGTGATAGTACTCATGCTTTACATGACCAATTAATTCAAAGGAGATGCAGGAAAATTTGTCTAAGTCTTGCCACTCGGCCTGATGCTGAGCAAGTCACATGTCAGCCTGCGGTACTGCAGAGCCCCATTCTCAATATGAAAATGTATGAACCTACATTCCCGACACTCTGTGTTTCACACCGTTTCAAACTTACGCAAAAACCTTCCTTGGGTCAAATGGGGACCACAAGCAAAATTTTGTCTAGATCAGTCAAGCGGTTCAGATTTTTATAGAGCACAAGTTTACATACATACAAGTTTAGCTACATTCACAATTTTATATATAGATAATGGAATATAGGAAAGATTGTTTAGCCACTTCTCCACCATTGAAGTGAAGTATGGAATTTGAATGTGAAGGAAAGAAATAGGGGTAGAAGTTGTAGAGATGCTTGTGTATGCAGTATATTTGGCTAAGAAGAATAGAAAGGATAACTAGCGTGGAGATAGGTAGTAGGTGTGGTAAAAATGGTTATCATAAGTGGGAGGGAGGATCGAGTGTTTTGAGAAGGTTTGGTCATGTGGAAAGGATGGGGATGGTAGTTAGGTGAGAAGAGTGTATAATATAGAAGCTATATCAGGAAAGAGAGGAAGACCTGGAACGGCTGGAGGTATTAGAAAGGAAGGTGAATGGCACAGGGTCTAAGTGTTTGAGTGTCCTGGCGAGGAAGTTTTTTATGCTCGGTTATATCCACGATTCAGACATTAAAATGTGAATGTGGTACTGGCCGTTGCCTTGCCACTCCTTGGTAGGAGAAATGGTTTAACGTTAAAAAAAGATATAATAAAGCCGGGAATAAAACCTTAATATCGAATCCAGTGTACCTTGGCGATATCTTACATCCAAAGGATATTGTATTTGTGAAGCACACGAGTCCTGCCCAATTTTCGGACTGTTCCTTTTAGTGTTGGAACAGGGGTGACTGACGTCATGCACTTCTTTTGCCATATTTACCGTCACTAAGCGGAGATGAATAACAGCTCGTCCATATTTACAGTCCTGATTTGAACGCCACGAATGTTAAGGTGTTGTTTTCGTTGAAGCATTTATGTTTGGTAGTATGTCTGCGTACATCGTCTATTACTGCATCCGTAATCATAAGCTCTCAGTCGGATATCATGAAAAATTCAGACGACTGAGCCATCAGGAACTGAATCAGCTGATAATGTTGTGCGACTTGGAGGTCAGAGTTCATCGGAGAGAGAGGGAGAGGCCCATGAGTTTAGCTTTTCATTGATTATTTAGAATTCGTTAGTGGGACGATTCTCTTCTGCCAGGGAGATTCAAATAGGGTGCGCGCTTTGAGAGGATATTGAGATATATGATAAACAAGCATAAACGCATTGACGGAAAACGAAAAATTTTTGTTTGAGATGAAATGATTTTTCATAGTTTCAGTGTTTAGTAGTGTGGATGCACTTTGCTGTGCAGAGGGAACAGAGAAAAATTCTTGGCTCAGGTTGCATTAAATTTCTAATATCAGGAGAACATCAACAAACGATTCAAGCGACCGGGAAGCCTTGAACGCTTAAATTATCGAACCTAACTCGGGGAATTCACTCGAAGGCTGCTTTTATATAATTTACTTACTTATTGCCGTCCTACTGACTGATTTATTATAAGTTAAATGACACGATAAACATCTTGGACACTAAAGTCGGTATTGCAGTCACTGATGGCCTGAGTTGTTAGGCATGCAAAATTGTGGACCTGTCTTCTTTTTGAGCTAAATAAGCTAATATTATCAATACAGTATTTGATACTCTTGTTACTCGAAAACTGCAGCATTACTTAAGTTTAAGAATCTTGATACATTTTATACAACAAATATATAGCTTTTATGAGCTTAAGTTAAATGTTCGCAACTGATAGTAGTGAAGCCAGTCGTGATTTTGTATGGTACTCAGCACCTCTCTTCTACCTCTCCCCCAAAAAACTATAGTATTTTAACTTGCAAACACTATCCCTTGCTTTTTTCTTGTTTTCTTCGGGTTTGGGCTGTGCAGAGGGCATTCGGTCTCTCGTCCCGCTGATCTGCGCTTTAGAATAGGATTTGACAATTCTGAATATTAGATGGGTGGAAAAATATGAGAAACTTCGAAAGTATGGAATATACTGTGACGGTTTTGTCGTCCTAAGTACGGGCATTGTTGCAATAAAAAAGATTAGAGGTGAAGGGTAAATTAAGATGGTAAATAAAGTAGTAAGTTAAGGTAAAAAAAATTAGAAGAGAAATGAAACTAGTTAAAGAAAGAAGGAAAATTGGGACGAAAATAATAACTCCTGGTGAGGAACATTTCAGTCTTAGGCTGGACATTCTCTCTCTCTCTCTCTTAATTTCTTTGGGAGCTATTGCAAAGTGAATATTCTCGTTACACTATTGTTCATCTGTGCGTTGCTGTGGTAGCCTAGTCAGAAAGGGAGATGGACAAATTCGATAGGATTGCCATTGTCAGGTTATAATAGAACATCTTATTAGCACTGGCATTGTTTGTCTGTCTCACTATGGATTGTATGGCTGATGTAAAATTCATTGTTCATGCTTTTTTTACCAGCGGCGTCTAAACGAGTAACCTCATACCTCGGCTGAAAAGGAAAGAAAGTGTAGGGAGGCAATTGTTGTTACCTGTAAAAATAAACTTAGCCGTTCGAAAATAGACGATGCTCAAAAGCTGACTTCGTCAAAGCTAACGAACCCAGGTGGATTACAAACGCACAACTGGAATAGCTCTTGTTAGGCTTTTGGAAATAATTTGAATTTCGGCATTGCCAGTGATATTCGCTCCTGGTGAGGGATAACATCTGCCAGGGAGGCATTCATTTTGCTGCATGTATGAATCAGCCTTCTTGAAAATGTCAAAACCTTTCAATGATTTTCTAAATGTTCATTGGAACGTATGAGTTTATTTTTTTATATGGGAATAACGCATGTATTTTGTAGGGTTCGAGGACCCGTCGAGGTTCTTTTAAGCGTAGGCCTAACCGAATTTTGTAGTTATTATTGCAGACAGATATAGGATTTCCAAGTATTACGGCATTGAATGCAATCGAAGTGTAGTAAAGGAAATGTAAACACTTCTCGAGTGAACTGAATGAGTGGTGGGTGGTTTTCTAATTAGGAGGGATATTGGTGGGTCCACACTGCAGAACATGTCGTAAACACATGTCTACAACGAGTGGCACGCATAAAGAAAACAGGTTGAATACAAGTCAGCTACTTATTTGTTGTAACCAGTGCATCATAAGAGTATTCAGCATTTGCCAAAGATTCTTACTTCATTTGCTGCCGTTGACTTGTTTTTAACCTGTTGCGACATGTATGCAATGAGTTTCCGATGTGAGTTCCGACCAGACTTAACTATAGTGTGAGCGCATCCTAATGCATCACCACTTCACAGCAGTGCTTCGTAAATTGTTTTTATTATTTTTCGTCGTTTTACACGTCTTTGTTTTGTCATCGTAAAAATACTTTTATGTAAGAATAGATGAATTCGTGACTGGCAGCAAAGTTACGACGATTCACCGAAATTCAAGGAAAATCAGTAAGGGTTAAGCAGACAATTAAAGCTATTAACTAAGATTTAAGGCGTATCGTTGTGGATTATATAGACTGTCTATGACTATTCGCTGATAGATTGTATATCTTTTTAGTTCTCGAAGTCAACGTTTGTGGCTATTCATTGACACCCAAGAAACGCAGTTGATGCATGTGTTATGGACCATCTATAATAAAATCCAAGTGGATCTTTATTGTTTGTCCGGCCTTGGTGGGGGCGAGGTAGGTAGGAGATCGGGAGGTCAGGGGAGACATGACACATCACCCTGTTTGTCCGCCCTGGGTGGTGGCTGGGTAGGTAGGGGATCGGGAGGGTAGGGGAGACGTGACACATCGACCCTCCTCCTGCAAACCTGTTTGTCCGGCCTGGCTTGGGGCTGGGTAGGTAGGGGATCAGGAGGGTAGGGGAGACATGACACATCCACCCTCCTCCTGTAAACCTGTTTGTCCACCCTGGGTGGTGGCTGGGTGGGTAGGGGATCAGGAGGGTAGGGGAGACATGACACATCGACCCTCCTCCTGCAGACCTGTTTGTCCGCCCTGGGTGGGGGCTGGGTAGGTAGGGGATTAGGAGGGTAGGGGAGACATGAAATAGAGTTGTTGATTATATAAATTTGAATTTTGTGAATTTCGTCATTCATTATATATATTATTAGAAACAGCACCAAGAGTAGGGACTTGGGGCGTGAATTCATATGATTAAAGTATTAGTCCGAATCGAAGGGTTGATCATTATAAAAGTTTAAGGCAAGAGGAAGAATGAAGCAAGAATTAGTATCAAGTGTTTGTATTACGTAAGACTTGAAAGGAACTAATTTTCAACTAGCATTTAGTGTTTACTAAGTATACACACAGGCGTCCCAATAACATTGGGGTTCAGCAACAGTTTTTGCCAGCAATTGACGTGGCAATTGACACCGGATAACCGTTTCTCTTGCAGTTTGATGAGTCTTTAAAATATTTTTTTGAATAAATTTAGTAATTTTTATTACAGTTGCCCTCGCATTATGTAGACGTTTTCAGGATTTTTGACTTGTGTTTTTCTGCCATCCTTAATTTAGAAGAAAATTTGAGAAGGAAGAAATAAGGGACACGCAAGCATTCAGACGAATTTAACACAGTAACATATTCCCATTAAACTCCATCTGCGTGTATTCCATCGCCAGGAATATCTCCTGTTGCCGAACAGCGTATAAGTCAGGTCAAAGAGAATTCATGTGTTTGACGCTGTCGAGTTACATCCGCCTTTTGCCCTGATAAATTAATGGCTCAGACGTAGCAGGAGAACGCCCTTTCATCCATTAACCCGACGCCCATTGAGCAATTTCATCCGATCGTCTTTTGTTTTATTGTTTCTTGATGTGAATAAGTTGCATCGCCGGATAATCTTATTGAGATATAGAAAGCGTCCATTTTCAGGAAAGTCATGGTATGAAAAATTACTTTTTACAAAGTCGGTATTATTTTGAATTATTTATTTGAAGATGGTCCAGTAGTGGAAGCACTTCATAAAGCTTGTTGTGTTGAATTGTTCATTGCTTTAGTTGTTATTCAGTTATTAATTTTTTTGTTAATATCCTTTTCTCCTGAGATTCACGCAAGAGGTTTAGTAGGTAACATTCTTGCTCACCCAGTGAAGGGGCCCAAGTAGAACTGGGTGAGGATGGCTGAATGAGTGTGATTTGTTTCTATTGTCCAAGCTGTATCTTATATTGTTGGTAGTTGAGTGACTATGGTGGTGGTCACAGCCATGGTTGAAATGGACAAGGGGATGGGAGCCTCAACCCTAAAAGACTTGCTGAGAACCAGAAGGTTCATACCTGTGACCTACCCCTTCCACTGGGGAAAAGGTATATGTGGTGTGTAAGTATGTATGTATGTGTGTCTGTGTGTGTAGCATAGTGTATTATGAGATATAGCGCCTGCAGTGTTAGGAAGGCTCTGGAGATAGGTACAGAGTAAAGATATGTCTGTTCGAGGATTTTATGGGTTAAGTGCGGCAGGAAGTTGTAATAGTAAGCATATAAGGTACAGGTAGGGAAATGGGAAATGAAGGAGAATATTTATGGGAAACTTTGAGTCTACCGGACTAAGTGTAGGGAATATGATAGGGTGATTGTGCTAGGTAATTTAAATGTAATGGTAGGTGATAGAGACAGAGATGGCGTTGTTGGGAGGTTTGAAGTTCTTGGAGTAACTGAGAATGGAGAAACTCTCGTGGAAATGTGCTTTGAAAGCAACTTGATTGTTGGAAATACATGGTTTCCAAAGCAAGTAAACTTAACTGGGCGTCAGGAAGAGAAACTGGTAAGGAAAATGGGTCTAGATATGTGTTAGAGTAAATGAGGGAGCAGTTTGGTGGATTTAATGGAGGCTGGAGGTCTGTCTGATCGTCTTATAGTTGAATCGAAAGATAAACTGGATATAAATATTGCCTAAGTTGTAGAGGAAGGGAAAAAAAAACGTGGCTTGAGTTTGTTGAGAGGGAAGTGAGAAGAACACATAAGAAGTAGCTTAATAATAAATCTCAATGCCTTACAGTAAATTAAACTCATAATTGTACCTTCTCAATGCTCTTCTTTAACATCTGCATACAGCACAATGTGAATTTTACCTTTATTTCAAGTCTTATATATTCACAAAAAGGATTAGTTCCTCTCATCCTCGTCGTAGGAAGGTTTATTTTTTTTTATTCCAATTTCTGCATCCATTTTGTAATTATCAGTTTAGTCACAAACTTTGTCTTGGTGTTTTTAAGTGCTTAAGATGAGCAATTATTTAGGGGATTTTTTCCCTATTCGAACTAAGGGAAAAATGTCTGAAATTTTATAAGTAAATGCTAATGTCCTCGGGACATTATCATCATTACTATTGTCATCGTCATGAATATTCTTAATCCAAAGGTGGAATGTAAGAAAGCATTACAGAACTACCCTGAGCGAAAAAAGATGGGCAGTAATGTGAGTTTAGGTACATGGGCAGACCATATAGAGGTACCGAAACTGTAATAAGGTGTGCTGGATTGTTTTGCAGTTTGTGGTTCCATAGGCAGTGTCAAGAGTTGGGAGGGGTAGGGGTAAGGTTGTCAAAAAGTTGAGCTGTAATTTGAATGTATTGAATGATGAGGAATGGCTTGCTATTCAAGAAGCATGGAAGCAACCGCCACATATTTATGAATGATGCAGTACGTTGAAAGAGGTTCTGTTGATGGAGCTTCTGTGTGGACTGCAAGAAGAGCTAGTAAGCCAGTGAAATTGTATTGCATAACATTTGCCAACTGTTCGAGGATTTTTTTACAACAGCTTCTGCAGTTTTGTTATACACGAAGCCCTTCCCTTTAGGGGAACAAACATTTGCTGAAAAATTGCGATTGTTATGATTGTTATCATGGATGAGGTTAGAAACCCCACGCTCTTATCTCCCAAACCCAACTCAGACTCTAGAAATGTTTGAGTTATTCTTTCCACATAGAATTTTTGTTGCCATTCGTGTTGTAAGGCAATGTATTAATCGGGTTTCCCATTCCAAAGTAATTTATCCAATGAAAGAGATGTTTTTTCTTAAAAAAAGGATTTCTGCTAATACTCTGACCCCTTTTGTACATTATGAGAATTGTAAATGCATGATTGAACTCTGTTGTTGAAGTCCAGATGAAATTATTATGCGATGAGCATTCCAAAGGAGAAGGGAGACGAAAATGCATATGCCTAAAAAGGGAAACAATAATCACAATACCTGATCTGGAAACCAACCACAGTATGGAAATAATAATCGAAAATGCTTGATGGGGAACAGTTATCAAAAGTCTATAATATGAAAAGCATGGGTAAAAATGCATTAGGAAAACAGTAGTCGAAAATGCATAGCTGGAAATAATAGAAGTCGAAAATGCATTATAGGGAAAACAGTAGACAAAAATGCCTAAAGGGAAAAAAGAATAGTCGAAAATTCACAATGGGGAAAAAGAGTAGTTGAAAATGCATAATAAGGAAAAAGAGTAATCGAAAATGTATAAGGATAATTGTAGTCGAAAAGGCATAATTAAGAATGATCGAAAATGTATAATAGGGAAAAGAGTGGCTGAAAATGCATAATAAGGAAACTGAATAATCGAAAATGCATAATAGGGGAAAGGGTTATCGAAAATGCATAATAAGGAAAAAAGTAGTCGAAAATGCATAACATGGAAAAAGAGTAATCGAAAACGCATAATAGGGAAGAGTAGTCGGAAATGCAAAATAGGGAAAAGAATAGTCGAAAATGCATGATAAGGAAAAAAGAAGTAACGCATAATGGGAAGGAAGAGTAGGCGGAAATGCTTCAGTGGGAAAAGTAGTCGAAGTGCAAAAGAGGAAAAAATAGTCAAAAATCCATTTTGGGAAAACGAGCAGTCGAAAGTAGTAGTTGAAAATACATAATAGGGGAAAGAGTAGTCGAAAATGCATAATAGGGAAAAAGAGTAGTCGGAAATGCACGCTAGGGAAGAGAGTAGTCGAAATGCATAAGTGGTAAAAGAGTAGTCGAAAGTGCAAGAAGGAAAAGTAGTCGAAAATGCATTTTAGGGAAAAAGAATAGTCGAAAATGTATAATATGAAGAGAGAGTAGTCGAAAATGCATATGAGGGAAAAAGACGAGACAAAAATGCATATCAGGGAAAAGAGCCGTTAAAAGTAGTAGTCGAAAATGCATGATAGGGAAGAATAATTGAAAATGAATAGTAGGGAAAAGAGTAGTCGAAAATGCACAGTAGGGAGAAGAGTAGTCGAAATTGCCTAATAAGGAAAAGAATAGTCGAAAATGCCTAGTAGAGAGAAGAGTAGTCGAAATTGCCTAATAAGGAAAAGAGTAGTCGAAAATGCCTAGTAGAGAGAAGAGTAGTCGAAATTGCCTATTAAGGAAAAAAAGGTAGTCGAAAATGCCTAGTAGAGAGAAGAGTAGTCGAAATTGCCTAATAAGGAAAAGAATAGTCGAAAATGCGTAACAGGGAGAAGAGTAGTCGAAAATGCATATTAGAGAAAAAGTAGCCGGAACTGCATAGTAGAAGAGCAGTTGAAAATGGATAATAGGAAGAAGAGTAGTCGAAATTACCCAATACGGAAAAGAAAGAGCAGTCGAAAATGCATGGCAGGAAAGACGGCAGTGGAAAATGTGGTATTAGGGAAAAATAGTAGTTGAAAATGCATGATGGGGAAAACAGTGGACGACAGTGTATGTTTTATGTTTTAGGAAAGCAATAGAAGTAAAACTTTGCGCAATAAGGAAAATAGTAGTCGAAACAGTAATTGAAAGTCGACCACTGTTTGCTCTGTCATGCAATTTCGACTACTATTTTCCCCTAAAATAATAGGAAAAATATTAGTCATAAATTTGAAGCGGGAACGCAACTTGACAGTGTAATTTTGTAAACATTACTAAAAAATTCTTAACAAGGAAAATAGCATTCTACAGTCCATAATTTGGAAAATAGTACTTGAAAATGCATATAATGAAAATGCGTAATCGAGAAAGTAATAGTTTAAAATTGGCAGTATGGAAAATAGTAGTCGAAGATGCGTAATAAGGAAAACAACAGTCGATAGTCCATAGTTTGGATAGTAGTAATCGAAAATGAGTAATACGGAAAACAAGAGCTGATATTCCGTTTTATGGAAAACAGTTGAAAATGCCTAATGAGGAAAACAGTAGTTGGAAATGCATCATATGGAATATAGCAGCACTGACAACCCTCAGTTCTGAAAATAGTATTTAAAATGTGTATTATGGAATAAATAGTAGGCAGATGTATGCAGTAGGGGAAATAATAGTAAAAAACGTGGAATAAGGGAAATAACTGTCGAAAATGCGGAATAGGAAGCAACAATCGACGATCCGTAATATGGAAAATATAGTCGAGAATGCGTAGGCGAATAGGAAAAACAGAAGTCGAAAGTGCGTGATATGGAACTTAGTCGACAGCGTATAATGGGGAAATGCGTAATTGAATGTGGGAAGCGAAGATGCTGTCACTTCCAAATTGAATGAAATTAAGGGAATGGTATTCTGATAAACAAAACGACAAATTTGTCTTTAAAAGGAACCCTCCAGCCCTGAAATAAGGCCTTAAATGTAATTGATTAAAAGCCATGCCGATGAATTATATCAGATCATGTATTTAGTAGGTTATATGCTCATACTAACTAACAGTTAGTTACTTCTTGGAAAACACTTAATTCACACACACACATTATATACAGTATATAGTAAATATATATATATATATATATATATATATATATATATATATATATATATATATATATATATATATTGTAAATTAGATTGTGTTTTTAACGTTTATGCAAGTTTTGTAATCGTTTATATATATATATATATATATATATATATATATATATATATATATATATATATATATATATATATATATATATATATGTGTATTGTGTTTTGAGTGAGTGATCTGTATGTTTGTGTTTGTTTGATATATTCATGTGATCGGTAGTTGTAATATTATGAATGGATTTTTTTACATCCCCTAATGTATAAACATCCCTTCACTTAGATTGTTTGCTCTCTCTACAGCTGAGTTTTGATTTTCATTTGTGACAGTTTCTCTTGAAGTTGTCCGTAAGCAAGAAAGTTGCGATGGTGCTGACTGACCCACTCGAGTAGGTCTTCCGAAGCTTTCCCCTGACCATCATCTCCCCCCACCTTCCCAAGCAGGACTTAACCGCAACGACATTGGACTGCTTGCAACCAGAGTTGGACTGCTGGCTCGCGTTTGTTTGTTGTTTTGCCTTTGTTTGTTGTTGCTCCAGGCTCTTCAGTGCACCTTTCCAAATAAAGTTAATTTGCTGACACTCGGCGGCCTTGTATTCGGTGAAGTCGGCAGCTCTCATTTTTGCAGTCGTGTCAGCCACGATTTTCGTATTGCACTGGCGGAGCGTCTCGTAAAATTTCCCCTTTTTTCAGTGACAAGTTTTTCCAGGCATCGCCAAGACAGGACATAAGCCGCAACAATGAAGCTTCAGAGGAAATAAAGGTCCTCCCTTTCCTCCTCCGTTCAGCAGCCGGAGCCCATTTGTTACAGCTTTTGTTTTGATGAAACAGAACAAAGGTCGTAAATTTCCTTGCGCCGTCAGGAATTCCAAATTATTCGGCGATTATTCCTTTTCCCTGTACCAGTATCCCTTTTCTTGGTACATCCCGTGACGGGTTAAGTACTAGAAGCTAGAAGAAGAGGACGGAGGCATAGGGTCGTTTAGGCACATTTGCATCCAGAGAGACCTCGTCCTAGAAAGCCAGAGACAATGGAGTGTCTTCAGGATGAGACGACTTCTTGCCGGCCTCTCCCCTCTCTGCGTGAATTATGTAGTTGTTTATCTAGAGAGGAAAAGGACAGTCTTGGAGTAAGTTTACATTGCGCTTTCTCTCTTCATCTTGAAAGACATATTATTTCTGCTGTGTCATCATCATCGTTATCTCCATCGAGAGTTCCTAGATCGATCCCACGGGAAACTCCATTAAGGCTCTGTTGACTAAGGATTACCTGATAGTTATTTGACTGTGGTGAGTCGTTGAAATGGTAGAAAAGGTGATGGAATGGCAACCCCAGCCCAAGATAGACTTGCTGAGAGCCGTGAGGTTGACACAAAAAAGTTAATGCTGATCACAAACAAATTTATGATTTTAAAACGAAAAAAGAGTTATTCGTATTATTAAAAATACTAAGTGACGGACAGATAATTATACATTTTTATTCTAGGAATTTTGCGGTGTGTTTGGTCGAGCGAATCCTTACGAGGTAGCGCAAGATGCATCATAAAGGCTTCAAAAATGTCAAAAATTCTCTCTCTCTCTCTCTCTCTCTCTCTCTCTCTCTCTCTCTCTCTCTCTCTCTCTCTCTCTCTCTTTCTTTATTGTTACAAATTGTAAACAGAGACATTAATATTAATTAAAAATTATATACATCTCACTCTTATCGTGAGAGGCTATAGATTGTAAAATTTGTTTGCTGTATGCAAGTCTCTCTCTCTCTCTCTCTCTCTCTCTCTCTCTCTCTCTCTCTCTCTCTCTCTCTCTCTCTGATATTAAAATAATGCCAAAAGGATTTTCTTAGAACATTAATTTTCATTATGAATTATACTCGTCTCACTCGTATCGTGGAGAAATGTAATAAATGATTGCATGCATTTGCCTTATGAAACCATTCTCTCTCTCTCTCTCTCTCTCTCTCTCTCTCTCTCTCTCTCTCTCTCTCTCTCTCTCTCTCTCTCTTTGTCAGAAATAATTACTTACTGAGACCCTAATTTTGTACTCGTTGCACATTATACATATCTCACTCGGATCGCAGGGGGATTTAGCAGATGGGATAATGCATTTACCATATTCTTCACTTTAGCTTCTTGAATGTATGCAAATTACCCTTCCGTCAGCGTGAATCACTTCATGGATGTTTGTGTTAAAGTAATGGAGATGCAGGGCTCCCCAGCCGTCGTTATTCACGTCTTTTTTTTTTCTTTCTTTTTTTAGGGGAAATAAGTCCAACAAGTTCCTGGCGTAATGACGTCACGTGTGTAATGTGCAACTGGGTCATTGATCGAAATGCGAAGGTCACGAAAGGCTCAAGGGTTTTTAAGACTTTGAAATGCGGTCAGAGAATTAGTGGGACGTTCGTCCCTTTGTTGTTGGGGTGCGTTCGTTTCGAACCAGTTTTATTGGACGCTTGGCGATATGGTTGATTGTTTGTGTGTGCGTGCTGTTTCCTTAAATGTAGAATTAAAATTCGAAAGAAAAAATACGGAAAGTACAGATAATTATAGTAACCATTTTTGGTGTTTGACTGACAGTAATACATGTATGTGTATATATATATGTATATATATACATATATATATATAATACATACATATATATATATATATATAAATATATATATATATATATATATATATATATATATATATATATATATATATATATATATATATATAATACATAGATATATATATATAGAGATATGGAGAAATTTAGAAATTTTCTTTTGTAAATTGATCTTTAGCAATTGTGTTGCCAGTTTGTAATACTGAGTTAGTTAATCAACCGTTTTCCCTGACCAGAATTTCAAATTAAGTTATCGACTGAAAATGTAATTTGCGTTGATTTACAGTTAGGATATCTCCAGAATAGCATTTATTCGTCTTCAGAATGTAATATTTAACATTGTTTAGGGTAGAATGCGTTGTATCTGGTATTAATAGAAGTCAGTTTTTAAATAATTTTTTCTTCATTATTATCATTATTCCCGTAAAGAGGGGTAGTGCCGTCAGTGCACCTCATTCGGTGCACTGTAGGCGTTACTTAAGATTCTTTGCAGTGTCCCTTCTGTCCCTAGCTGCAACTCCTTTCATTCTTTTCTTCGTCTTACTTTTCATCCTCTCCTAACAGTTGTTCCGTAGCTCAGCTGCGAGGTTTTCTTCTTGTTAACCTTAAAAAACTTTTTACTTTGAATTTCCCATTCAGCGCTGAATGACCTCATAGGTCCCTGCGCTTGGCCATTGACCTAAATTTTATATTAAAATTCCAATTATTATTATTATTATTATTATTATTATTATTATTATTATTATTATTATTATTATATGATGATGATGATTATTATTAATGCAAAAAACTCCACAGGAAAGATGAAATTAAAATTCATAACAGTCACCTGTACTGCACCAATCCAAATTAAAACTTACGACCATGGGGCTCTAATTTTTAAATATAAATTATTATTATTATTATTATTATTATTATTATTATTATTATTATTATTATTATTATTATTATTATTATTATTATTATTAGCAACACACTTCTCTACCAGGATTTCATGTGTTTAATTTGGTAGCAGAAGTTCTGACGTTTCTGAGAAAGTTGAGCCTTGATTGGTAGAGAAACATTTTCTGTCCATAATTAACAAACAGTCTTTTTCCCTTTTTATATTTACTTAAGTGTATTTTTTTATTTGTTTATTTAAGGTTCCAGGAAATGCATCGAACTCGTTCGAAAACCCGAACAGAATCGTGAAACAGCTGAGAGGAGAAAAACACATTAAGATATTTTCAGAAAAGTAAACAAAGATATTTCATAATAAATAAATAGATAGGAGCCAGTTAGGTAAAATATTGTTATTAAAAAGTTTTGATTATACGTCCTTTCGCCAACGAGTCTTGTTTGAGAGAACGCTTCCGTTCACATATATGTCAAGTTACTGATTTTTATAACTGGTGGGAATCCGTGAGTTTTGAGTTAAAACCTTCAATATTGCAATTTGTAACTGCTGAAAGAAAATAAAACATTTTGGGAAGTGGAGAGAAGGGCAATATTGTAATATGGCGAATAAATCGAAATTGGTTAGATTTGAATTAAACTTTCAAAGGTAGAAGCTACAGTTTTAGAAAGTGGAAAAAAAGGCGCGTCAGCAATGTTTATAATCACTAAAAGAAATTGTACTTTAAGTGAAAGTTTACAAATGGAGACATTTCGATTGGTTGAAAGATAATACTTATTTAATTTGATTATATATATATGTATATATATGATATATATTTATGTATATACATAAATATAATTATATACTGTATATACTGTATGTATATATATACATCAGAAAGAGAGAGGCTTATATTTTAGCTGTAATTAATGCATGCAAAATAATGAAATCTTCAAGTCCAGAGAAGTTGTTAATGATCCGGGGCTGAGCGTATACTCATAAATGGAAACTTGGTAGTATTCATTAAGTAGTCGTAGTTTTGTAAATAATAACAAATTTAATGTCACTTATTTTAATTGATCACCTGAGGGGAGTCGTTAATGTGTTATTTGAGATGGTAAATTAGTAGAATCCGGTAATAGTACATTATCTTAATGCGGTATTGTATGTCAGTGTTGCGTTTTATATTCATTTCCCCCTGCATTCAGGGTTCTGAGTTGAATATCTTTACCAATATATTTTCTTCTTTTGCCGTCTTTATTGGTTTATTGTTTACTCATTTGATATTTCTAAGGATAATAAATGGGGAAGATACGACACATATATATATATATATATATATATATATATATATATATATATATATATATATATATAAATTATATCTTTATAGATAGATTATACATATAAATTATATATTTATATATATATATATATATATATATTATATATATATATATATATAATATATCTTTATCTATATCTATCTATCTATCTATCTATCTATCTATCTATATATATATATATATATATATATATATATATATATATATATATATATATATATATATATATATATATATATATATATATTGTAGGATATGAGAATTCGGCGTTTTCAAGATACTGGAATATTAAAAATTCAAAGAAAATCTTGTTCTTTAGCAACTTGGGAAGCCAACCACCGAGGCCTAATGTTAGAGTCAAAGTCCATTTATTTCCTTTGATGACCTCGTTAATTTTGCTGCTCACAGATGATCAACGTTTCTTTCATCCTCTCTTAAGAAACTGAAAACAGACTGCAGAACATTAGCGTCTGGCTCTGACTGACTTTTTCAAAAATCAGGTAACCTTTCGGACAACGGTGTTGAATACAGTTCCAGATAGAAGCATGCTCTGATACTAAATACCTTGAGCGAAAAATGCTCATTTGGATAATCTCGATGCTGAGAGAAATTAAGAGTAAGGTAATAACTCCAAATTACAAAGAATGGAAGATTTAGGGGCCATGAATATTTTTTTACAGAATAAAAAGACAAAACGGAACATGCATGACTTAGAGCATTCGTTTCCAGTGAAAATTTATGGATTTCATTTTGGGTAAAAGCGGACGTGTTGTGCTTTTCAGAGAGAGAGAGAGAGAGAGAGAGAGAGAGAGAGAGAGAGAGAGAGAGAGAGAGAGAGAGAGAGAGAGCCTCCTGTTACTGTTTACCTGGATTTTAAGAGTAGTTCTTCTTTGATTAAATATTCAAAAGGATGCCTCCTTTCACATCTCGAGTCACAGACCGAATCACACGCACTTTCTTTTCGTTTACAGTATACAAACCAACTCTTGTGTCTTTGGTTACATATTGGGCTAGGGTGTTGTTAAAGGAATTGTTCCATATATACAGTATATATAATATATATATATATATATATATATATATATATATATATATATATATATATATATATATAAACTGTATATATATATATATATATATATATATATATATATATATATATATGTGTGTGTGTGTGTGTGTATCTATATGAATACTTATATACAGTATATATGACTGTGAAATATTTTCTGTTAAAACAGAAATCCGTCTAATAAAAGGAGTCCATAAAAACACCAAAAGGGTAGAAAGTTATAGCTATATTTCGGAGACACTGTATGTCTTCGAAATATAGCTATAACTTTCTACCCTTCTGGTGTTTTTATGGGCTCCTTTTATTAGTCCTACACTCACACACACACACACACACCTCTGCCTTGGTACACTGTATTATCCCAAGCCATTAGCACTTCTTACGACACTAGAGTCCTCGTCGTTACTTCACTGCCACCGCGGTAATACAGTCGGTATTGACTTACCTGATGTACTTAATTGCCATTGGTCTCAAGAAAAAGAGCCTCATCCACCATTTAAGGGATATTTCCTCTCACTAAGATTTCACAACTCCTTTGCTTTGGTGCACGGTGCGTTTGTATCCCAATCTTTTAGCATTTCTTTTAGCACTGGTGTCCAGGGAGTGCTGTCTGCTTACACTGCTGTACCAGTACCAGTGTGTGTACACGATACAGAGACTTTGCATAAGGAAAATATCTATATTCTTGGATATATATACATACATGTATATAGAATCTATGGTCAACACATATATAGTCACTATATATATATATATATATATATATATATATATATATATATATATATATATATAAAGTGACCAGTAGATCCTACGTATATATATGTATGTATATCCAAGAATATAGATGTTTTTCTTATGCAAAGTCTCTGTATCGTATACACACACTGGTACAGCAGTGGAAGCAGACGGCACTCCTGGGCACCAATGCTAAAAGAAATGCTAATGGATTGTGATACACACACACACACACGCATATATATATATATATATATATATATATATATATATATATATATATATATATATATATATATATATATATATATATACACACACATATATATACACACACAGCCAATGAAAGGAAAAAATGAAAATCTTGACTGGAGCTGTACTTCAACTTCTTGGCATCGTGAGACTATTGTTCGTGGCTTTATAGATACGAGGGTTATAACGTGTTAAATCTCGCGACATTTACTCATAAATGTATATAAATATACACATGTATGTATGTGTATTTATCATGCAGAGGAATCAGAAAACCGAGTGATTTTAGATTTGGAAGTTCGGCGAACCTGCACATTTATGTATATGTGCGCTTTTTTTCTGTTTAGAGGGGTTGCATCAAAGGGATAAAACCTTCTAATCTCAGTATGTCTCTGGGATGAGGTTGCCAGCACAAGCCCTTCTTGACCTCTGCTGATTCTGTTATCCGTTCACGGCTGGGTCAACTGGCAGAATTGAACTACGGTTTTTGCGACAAGCTGCAACCATATAAATCAGTAACTATTTTCCGTACTATGAATATTGAGAGAGAGAGAGAGAGAGAGAGAGAGAGAGTTAGAGAGAATGCTTATCTCTATGTTATGACAGTATGCGAGTTATGTTTACATATACGAATGAATATATGGGTCCTACCTAAGAAAAATTTCGTGACTGTCTCGTCTACAAGAATTACGTTGAAAGGGCAAAAGGTTTAATCGATTGTGACGTCACTCTAATTAATACATGTCCGTCGGAAATTGCTCATGGGATGTGTGCGGCCGTAATTCTCCCTTTTGATCTGAAGACTTATTGCACGGAAAGTTGCAATGCTTTGCAATGCGATACCGCTGCCAGGTATTGCATGGCTCAGAGCCCTCTGCCAAATAACTGGTTTTGCGCACCGCCAAAGCTTGCCATGAGTGGCCTATGATAGAGAGCTGTGGGAGCGGAGTTCGAATTTACGTACTGGGTGAATTCAGTGACTCAATTGCGAAAAAAATCCGCTTTCGTTTTCACATCCAAAGTGAACTTGGAAAAAAGGCGAGTTATTTTTCTTTTAACTTGGAAAAAGGCACGCTATTTTCCTTTTCTAACATCAAAGGATGCGACTCAGTTTAAGGAACAGTTTCTGTCGTTGGCTCAGTAAAAATAGTTTTTTTTTTTTGTCAATTCAGTCGCAGTAATTTTGCGGCGATAGTACTATGTTCCTTAAGTTTATGTAAATCAAATTATTAGGTTTAAGAAGATCACAGCTCTCATCTTTAGATCTAAATTCAGCGTTTTTTTTCTGGTGGATCAAGGAAACGAGATTTAAGAATATGAATGAAGTTGATTAGGATAAACATTGTTTATATATATATAATAACAGAAGCAGAATTGGCGTTATTTTTGGAGAATTTATTAATATAAAGTCATTAGAAAGGATTTTTAAAAATTTATTTAATAATCTAGTTATTTATCAGATTTAGCTTGTGCTGCTTCATTCCCCAGCGGTGCTTTAGAGCTTCAAGAACTTTGTTTGGAATTTCGTTCATTGTTTGAGGTCCTGTGACCTTGACATTGAAATCTGTGGTTGTTTAACCTAGATTGCGATTTTGTTGTTTTACTCAGATTTTAGGGAACGAAAGAAGTAAGACTGTCTTACATATCACATGTGGATGTAATGCAGTGTTTAGTGATATATGCCACGGTATTTCTTTTAGGGTTACACTTAATTGCTGCGTTCATATGCCGATCTTTTCATTTAAGGCAGACGGAATCTCGCTCTCTCTCTCTCTCTGTAGAAGCGATGTGAAAGGTTTCGTATCGATTAATTATTAAATATGCCCATGTAGTCGGGTTTGAAGGGGACCAGTTGAAAGGTTTGTTTGCATCTATATATAAATATTGTACCAAGCGCCCCAGTAATTAGCTGACCATTGGTGAATAATTTCCACATTACGTTTTTCGAAACGAACCTTCACTCGAAATTTGTGAGTGTGCCTTCCTCCATAAACTAATTTATGCACTTTTTGAAAATACTAATCATTTTCGCATGGGTGCCCATCCTTCCCATTACGTGGACGCAAAATTCGGTATCGCCATTCGAGAACATTGGTAGGTCCTTTGAGCGCAATCGTCATCAGTTGCTCGATTTATGCAGGTAAATTAGGGTCGTTAGTTGCATTTTATGTGCTGGGTGAGATTTTTTTGTTTGTTTGTTTTCTCAGGTCATCAAAATCTTTCATCTCAGTAAGTGTAATTATCTGGCGATTTCTCGGAAATTATAGACAGCGAAAGAGGATCCCAAACAAAAAGCACTGTTTACCACTCCGCGCTACTCGGGATTTCTAAATGACGCTGAATGAACAGTATGCAATATATATATATATATATATATATATATATATATATATATATATATATATATATATATATATATATATATATATATATATGTATATATATATATATGTATATATATATATATATAATATATTTATATATATATATATATAATGTATTTTATGAACTATGGTGAAGACTTCCCATTGAACTAAGCGGTCGTTTAGTCCGTTGCTAGCATCCGTGACCACAATATATATATATATATATATATATATATATATATATATATATATATATATATATATATATATATATATATATATATATATATATATATTATATATATTATATATATACATTTAGTTATTATACATGTATTTTAATCTTTCCTATACATTTAGTTATACATGTCAATGTGTATGTAATACAAAATGTATAGGAAGATTAAAATTATATCTATATATTATGCCTGTGTATATATATATATATATATATATATATATATATATATATATATATATATATATATATACAGTATATATATATAATTATATATATTATACACGGACATAATATATAGATATAATTTTAATCTTCCCTATACATTTTTGTATTACACATCCATTTACTGTATGTATAATAACTAAATGTATAGGAAAGATTAAAAACGTCCACACATATTTATATATATATATATATATATATATATATATATATATATATATATATATATATATATATATATATATATATATATATATTATATGTTGAGGTCACAGATGCTAGCAACGGACTGAACGAGCGCTTAGCTCAATGGGAAGTCTGTTCACCGTAGAATATCTCCGTTACACAAAAAAAAAAAAATCAAGGATACACTTATTTTTACATAGTATTTTATAGTAAAGCTTAACAAATTTCGGTTGAACGCATGATTTGGAATGAGTTCAGGTAAAAGCTCTGATGTTTGTCAAGGAAGTAGGAAATGGCCCAAAGAGCCACGTGTCTATAGCTAAAAGGTTTAGCGGGATTTCTTTAATTTTTGTGTACCTCGCGGGTTTTGTCCCGTGAGGTAATTGAAAGGGTTCTTTATTTCTGGATATGTAACCAACAAAGAAGCGTTGTGTGATATGTAGTCATAGTGATGAAAATTATATATTTTTTTTCAATAAACGGTCACTGTCCTGTTTTAATTGCAATTATTTGAATGCAAGGTTGTTTAAAAATGCCGGTCATATGTCCTAAAAAATTATATAAGTACACGGTTTTTTCATATATGTGTAGCCAAGTACAGAAAATAAAAGGCCAACATTGCCTGGGAACGTGTTGCAGGCATCAAAATTTAGAACAATACAATCTAGCGGCCTAACCACTTTTTCCAATAGTAGTTTAAATGACACGCTAGGGAAAGATACAAAAACTAGGTTTAACTGGTTGCGAAAACCAAATTACACCGGCCCCCAATATATTGTTTTCATTTCTATTTTTTTTCAGTGGATATGAAAAAACTAGGTTGAAATATTGTTTGAAAGAAAACGATGATCATTGCTTCCTGAAGGTATCGAGTGTTTGCACCTGCATTAACCTGCAGTCAAGTAGGTTGTTTCTGATAACTAATGAAGCTGTTTGTTTTGAAATATTGAGCTGAGCTTAAGAGTGTTATTTAGATAGTGGGGCATTCACTAGACTTATCTCAAGAGTGGGACAGTACTAGTGACACTTGGTGGATGGTTGTGAAATGGTATAGTTCAGTCTTGTTTTGTTGATGAAACGAAAACACTTGTCGCACTAATTGGAGTGATGCAGGATCCTTCAGTTAAGGACTCCTAACAGCCACTCAGTGTGCCCCGACTTCGAGAGTGACTGGAATTGCTCGCCAGTTATAAGTTGTCGTTTATAGAGAGTGCGGGCAAGCTGTTACACAAGGGTCCCCTCCCTCCCCTGTAGTTTTGTTGGGAATTGTCTTGTTTGGCAGATGGCACCGTTAAAAAAATGGCAGTTAGTTTAATCTTCGGTGGGAGAGGATAAGACAGAGTCCTTTTTTCAATCGAATACTCCGAAAAGGTAAAACTTCTTGTTTATATTTATCCGTGTTTCTGGTAATAAAATCATACATGATTCATAGGCACCCATGTTTCTCAGCTCTCAAGTTAAAAAATGGTACTTTTATGTTATGCCATAGTTCGTTTGTAGGCAAACAGTTTTGCGCGAATAATGCGATACCATTTTGAAATTTTAAACCAGGTGCGAGACATTGCTTTTAGAATGGTTCTGAAGTCCCATGTACGAAAGCATGTGGCTCCATTTTGGAATTCAGTTAAGGTTTTGGGAATTTTTCATTATGACCAGCATTTTGTGAAATTTGTTTTTATGAACATTTCGGCATTGCAGTTATTGCTCCAATGGATTCGTGTGGAGTTCCCAAATATACTAGAGAGGCAGATGGTTGGTTTTCAGTAATGGAAAAATTTTTTAAACTTTAGCTTACCGATTTCTTTTGTACGGTTCCCCATTTGCTCAGACTTACTGATTTAGTGGTCGTTTCTGGCAAACAAAATGAATTCGAGTATTTAGAACTATATATACATCCGTTTTGTGATGAGTTAGATCTTTTTCTCTCAATCCTTGTTTTCTCCCGTCGGTGTTCGTTTTCCCAGTGTTAGTGCAATTTTCCACTTTCGTTAATTCATCCTTTAAAGCTCATCTCCGAGTACGTTTGAGTTATTATCAGAATTTATGAAACAACAAAACAGTTGTTGTATACACTATGTGGTAGGTATGGCTCCATATATATATATATATATATATATATATATATATATATATATATATATATATATATATATATATAATGTATGTATGTATGTATGTATGTGTGTGTGTAAACACAATGCATCTACCTTTTACCTTACAATGCTATAAGTATTACTCTGTTTGGGTTTGACTTTAAGGGACTCCTAGGCGCTTTTATACTTGTAACTACCTTCCTTTATCCCAGAGACATCGCGCCAGGGAAGCAATTAATTACGCTCCAACGCTTCATCAGGGCTGGAAAACGGTGTTTTATTAGCGTTCAGTGCCCATCTTCGTAATCAGCTGTGATTTACGGTGTGCTCTAGGAGAAAGAAGATAAAAAAAATTGGTGTTAGAAGACGTCCATTTCTCTCTCTTTCTTTCTCTCGCCCTTTCTCGTTCTCCCGCTTTTCTCTTTTTCCAACATAGCTACATCAGATAGCGTAAACGATGAGACTGTAATTATTTTTAATCAATAAGAGGGAGTTATCGTTGTCTTGTGCTTTCATTTGCGCACGTTAAGTCGCGACAAGGTTTGTGAAGAATTATAGGACGTAAGAGATACTTTTATATATATATATATATATATATATATATATATATATATATATATATATATATGTGTGTATATATATATATATATATATATATATATATGTATGTATATATATGTATATATATACACACATACACATACATACAAGTGAGGAAATAGAGTAATAAAGGTCGTACCTATGCCCCCTTTCAAGCAACATTGGACGTTGAAGTAAACAGGGTCAATAATTATACAAGAGGCAACGTTTAAATTGCAGGTAATTAGAGGATGTGGGGTTCATTAGCTTGGGGCTAAGTCGAGAGAATAATGAATGTCCATATTTTAGACTGGATCCAGATTTATATGGTATATCTTACCCGATTTCCATGACCTTTGTGATAGTCACGTTGAGTAACTTCTTAATGAAAGCAGCTTCAATTATCTGACATTTGAGGTGACACTTTGATGGGTTATTTGTGATTCATCATAGTTTTTACTATGGCTAATATTACATAATTAAAAAATGACGAAATTTTGATGAGCGCACTTCTCTCTGGGACAGTTTTTCTCGTGATACCCACATGAGATTGATCGCGCACACCACCTTATCTTCGGCCATTTCCTTTTTCCTGAAAATATTACTGACCGCTGACCCGATGGTATTAGGGTAACTGAAAGCCAAGGGAGCGTTAGAGCTTTACTGAACTTTTTGATGCCTCCCGGTTATGGCAGTTTGATTTTGTTGCTGAATGTATCGTTTGTCCTCTCATTGGTGTACGAAAGAAATTTTGATTCGCTTTATAAGCTGTGTTGTCGGTGACGTTGGCGGTATGTTTAAGGGAAGACAGTTATTTTTGAATTTTGGAATCTGTATGCCTATATTAATCGTCGGGAACAAATCCGTAGGGCTCGTAAATACTAAGGTGCTTAATGGTCCAACCTCAACCAAAACACCTTGGTAACTATAGGAAAGAATGTAGAATATCGAGAAAGTTGGTTTTCAACATAATTTGTGATACCCCCAATTACAGTAGTACTTTCAGGAAAGGAGTTCTACTTTCCTTTTCCCAGTCTGCAAAAAAACTTGATTCTTGGTACAAGGTTATTTAGTTTGGTGAAGAACGTATTGTAATCTCCCAGATCGTATTGCATAATATCACTGTGCTGTCCTTGTAACCTCATTCAGTCGATGTCTCCAGGTTTTTTTTCCTCTCGTATTTTCTTCTTGGATCTTTTTCTGACATTACGATAATTATTGCCCAAAGTGAGAAAAAGCCCATTTAAAACAAAACGAAAAGGCTGATAGCTGTGCATAGAATGATCAGACTCGGAGTGCATGTTTTCCCTCCTATCAACAAGAGGAGAACTATTTTCAACTCTCGTGCCTTTGCTGTGGTAAATAAAGCGAGTTCTCCAGCGGCTTATTTTGCTGTGCCTTTTCCTATCAAACGCCGAATTATTTCTTTCGAGCACTCTTCTATAGTTCCGTGGATCATTCTGAATGCAACGCAACACTAATAGAATACTTGGTTGGCCTCTTGAAGTAGAGCAATCTTAGTGATTCTTGTTTTTCATTTTCTTATGTTTCAGTGATGAATTCTTTCATTACCATTTTCTTTTATAGAAACAAACTCTCTCACTCTGTCTCTTCCCTTTCTGGGAGGTCCTGTTGCTAACTTCTGTACCCCCCCCCGGCCTCTCTCTCTCTCTCTCTCTCTCTCTCTCTCTCTCTCTCTCTCTCTCTATCTGTATATATATATATATATATGTTATATGTATATATACTCATACATATACTGTATATATATATATATATATATATATATATATATATATATATGTAATATATATATATATATAGCCTATATATATTATATATAGATACATATACATACAGTATATGTATATATACACATATTTATAGATATAATATACACATATGTATATATATAAATATAAATTTCTATACACAAACATATATATATATATATATATATATATATATATATATATATATATATATATATATATATATTATATATAATGTATATACACTTATGACACAAATATAATTTTGAAGTAAATCCACTAATGTTTAGGAATAACTTTCACCCAAGGATGCATAGCCTACATACGTGTATGTACATATATACATATATATATATATTATATATATATATGAATACAGGGTATATATATACATATATACATACATACATAAATACATACAACTCGGTATACCACCATCAAATCGCGGCATTCCTGTGATGTCCATTGCCTATTGTCTATCTTCAGTAACCTACCTGGTTGTCTTGTATTTTTTTGATGAACAGGCGTCAGTAAGTATGCTCATTACATGAGTGACTCTCATAAACGGATTGAGTTTAAGTTGCATGGAGTTACAAGTACCAGGGTCACTGATTTTACTAACGTAATGAAGCTGTCGCAAAGAACGGGTCTAGTTTTGTTGGCCTTTTGGCAGCTTAGTCTTGTGTTCTTTTATCGAACGCATAATTCCTTGTTTCTTAAGATGCTGAAAGACCTACGTATTTTATTGCCTGGATCCATTACCCATCTTCCATTAGCGTTACATCCTCCAATTTCATATTCATCTCAAGCATGAGTCTCATTTATTGGATTTCTTTTCAGGTTACCCATAGAAGTATGTTCGGTTAGATTTACAAGTGTTTCAGTAACCTCATTAGATCAACCTTAACCTTGGCGTCGAAGCGGAAATCAATCTCTGACGCATAATTTAAGTCGTACGTTAACAGGCTCATTTTTTATGATTCAAAACACATGTGTGGCATGTCTGACTGAAAGGTTTTTGCTGTCATGAATCATAAAATTTTACACATTTTTTGTTAAAACTCTCAAAGGATCGTTTTGCTAGTTTAGAGGCGGATTAATTTATGTCTTGATAATGACAAGGAAGCGGATGTAATCGTTAATTACGAAAAATTATGGAAATTATTTACAAGATGGAGCGCAGAAGCAACTCGTACTACTGACCAGAAATAAGGAACCGAAGGCTGTCTGTGGGTGAAAGTTTTGGCATTACTCAGAAGGAAACACTTGGTAGAGCTAGAGCTATTATAGATGTTCCCATATGGATATGACACACACAGAGGTTTTAGAATTTTGATTATATGGCCACTAGCTTGCTTAAAGCAAGTAAATGTGATAACAGATGATTCAACCGCCAAAAATAGCACCGTAAGTACTCCAGTCAACTAAACAGGACATAATTGAGCGCGGAATGTTCTGGACTATCTTTACGCTGTTTGACCTTGGCCTCAGCACCTGGGTTCGACCCTAAATACCATTATCCATCAGTACTCGTCCGGCCTTCGAGGTGCCATGATGCTTTGTATAATTTACGCATACATTCTTTCCCTTGGTTCCAAATAACATTTGGTTATGAATATGTAAATAATAATGTATGCTTCAAGGTTCCAATGTCATTTACCAGGACCAATGGCTTTGAGTAAACATGTAAAACATCCTCAGCCGCAAACATCAAATTGGGAGTTAAGTTTTCTTTATACATACAATTTTTGCAGTCAGGGTTAGCGAGCAATATTTTCACCTTTGCCCTTTTGGAAGCACCAGGTTTTTTCCAAAGCGAGATTCATCGAGTAAAATTTAATGTGGGTAAGTCCAGTTTTTTTTTATGGAGTTGCATTGCAGTAACTGAAGATTTTAAAAGCGGGATTGCGTGTTGTAGAAAACCAGAGCAAAAACGGACAAGTGTTGCTCGGGAGATGCGCCAAATCCTCAACAGATGTCAAATTTATCACATAAAAATGCTTGATATTGGTATGGTCCGTCCACTCGAATACAGTTGCAGCTTATCTGTTAATAATAATGTATACTTTTATTTCATCAGACAGTATTGCGCGCAAAAAGCTGAATTTATTAAAATAGGATATTGCTCCAAGTGATTAGTAAAAAGAGCTATATAGTTTATTACAGTACAAG